>NW_026019970.1:600000-866817 GCF_900185275.1 Solanum verrucosum
AATAACGCAGAGTCGTCAGAAATCCTACACTGATGTTAGGAGAAGGGAGTTAGAGTTTAAAGTAGATGATTGGGTCTACTTGATAGTTTCACCCATGAATGGTGTTGTGAGACTTGGTAAGAAGGGGAAAATTAGTCCCCCGATATATTGGTCCTTACAGAATATGCAAGAGGATTGACAATGTAGCTTATGAGTTAGAGCTACCACAAGAGTTAGCAGCAGTTCATCCGGTATTTCACATCTCCATGTTGAAAAAGTGCATGAGAGATCCTTCACTTATCATACCTAATGAGGATATTGGTATCAAGGATAGCTTATCATATGAAGAGATTCCTGTTCAGATTCTAGATCGCCAAGTTCGCAAGTTGAGAACAAAAGAGGTAGCATCAGTCAAAGTTTTGTGGAGAAATCAGTTTATTGAAGAAGCCACTTGAGAAGCTGAGAAGGATATGACGAAGAGATACCCACGTCTCTTCAAATCCGTAGAAGTTCCAAATTAAGGTACTAATCCTTTTCTTGGTATTTATTTTTAAGTTGGCATGTTGTATTTGCATTTTTGTTTGTTGGGTGTTTGAACTGAATGTTAGATGTTACGTCCTTAGCCTACTAAGATTGATCTCATTCGAGGATAATTGTTCCCAAGAGGTAGATATTGTAACACCGCTCAACTAGAAAGAGCTAGAATTAGAAAGATTAATTTTTGGAAAGAATAAAAAATTTGGAAATTTGACAAAATCAAGATAAGTATGAGTTTTGGGTCAACTTCAAATGACCATATCTCATAGATAAGGATGATTAAGGTCTGCTAAAAGAAACCGTAGGAAATATATATGAATTATCTTTCCAACGCCTCTGAGTTTGCTCAGTTTCGAGTTTGTATGAGGGAGATATTCCCATTTGAAGTTAGGCTATCTAGATAAGGAAAGTCAAAATTGGATTTTAGAAGGGTATTGTGGTCTTTTCACTACCCAATTAATTAAATTCATTTTTGGTAATTAAGTTGGGGTCTAAACTGATTGGATTTCATTTACGCTATTGAAAATAAACTAGGGTTTTGAGAGAAGAGAAAAGAGAAGAAGAAGCAAGGAATCGCCAAGTTCTTGAAGAATTGCTTGTGGATTTCATCAAAGGGTGATCCCTAAGAGGTATGTGAGATCACATAGCGTTGGGTTAATTCACCCACGCGCAAACCATGATATATTTCAGTGAATTTATATTCTTGAAGGTTTAGGAATTTAGTTCTCGATAGATTTGTTTGAAGTTTCTATTGGGTTTTGTATTGTTGGAGTTGTTGAGTTATTGATTTAAATTCATGAAATTAGATATCATTTTGAGTAGATTCTTTCATATTTTTATTATGTAGTCGAATCTAAGTGTTTGGGGAAAGAACCAAGTGAATCTAGAGGGTTTAGAGTTGAAAAATAAGCAAGAAAAATCGGGGATTTTTTGGGCAGAGGCATAGGGCGCCGCGCCACTCAGAGCACCCCACTTCAGTGTCTGAAGTTTGGGCTCAGGGGTGCCGCGCCACTCAGACCGCCCTTACCCAGACTCTGAAGTTTGGGCTCTGGCTCCCGCCCCAACTGTCTAAACAATATGAAATCATCCATAACAGGAGATCATGAGCCTTGAATCCATAATTTAATTCAAGGAAAGTTAAGAGTCAAGTCAAGAGAAGTTCATAGAGTTTTCCAAGAGTCTTTTACAAATGTTTTAACTTTGTTTTAAGACTTGAGTTTTGAGTTGAGTAAAGAGTAAAGATTGAAGTTCATTTCTTCAAAAGAGTATATGGGGACTATGTATTCCCAAAGATTAAAATGTTTTCACATTTAAACAAGAGAGAAAACTTTGATTTCCAAAAGAGACTTTGAGCTAGTTTTTCAGTAAAGAGTAAATGTTTTCACAATTAAGCAAAAGAGGAAACTTTGATTTTCAAGAAGAGCCTTTGAACTATGTTTTGAGAAATTTTCTCAAACCCCAGAAAGAAGTTATGTTTTTAAATATAAGAGCTAGTATTATATTCTGGGAGTAGTATTGAGCACCGATATGGGGGAGAGTTCAGACAACTCCTAGCCCCCATAAACCATGTAGCCACCATGGGTAGAAAAGGGTCATAATTTTTAGATGATTTCTTAGAAATTTTTAGCATAGACTAGTGGATCCACTTAGTAGTCAGGTTCTATACCCTCAGCAAGGTATAGGACGGCCCTGACAGCGTGAGGCAAAACGTTGTATCATCACAGTAGCTCTTAAGTGATGGTTGTCGGTTAGAGAAACTACCACGAAAGTATTTTGTATTCTTATATACACAGAAGTAAATTGTATTTTTATATACATTCCAGAGTTTATATTGTATCTTTGCATACACACATAGTTACTATTGTATTTCTAAATACATAGAGTTGCTATCCATGTTTTGAAAAGCTTTTCCTTATACTACACTTATTTATACTGCTTTATATTGAAATGAATTCAGTTGAGTTGAGTTGAGTTGAGACTAGGTTTCTTCTTTCATTCCTTTCATGATTATGTCTTGTTTTAGATTTCCCCTCGCATGCTCATGCATTCAATGTAGTGATGTCATTTGACCTGCATCTTTTAATGATGCAGATATAGGTAACCAGGATCAGCATCCAGCGCATCATTGATTCTAGTTGAGCTTTAGAGTTTGTTGGTTAGCCTCCTTGCTTCCGGAGGATCCCATTTTATTGCTTTCAGTATGTTTAGTTCATTAGGATGTCGTGGGTCTTGTCCCGACGTCCGTCTCAGTTTTTAGAGGCTTCATAGACAGTCATATGTTAGTTCTTTAGTCCTTTTATTTTCATTCTATTATGTTGAGACTTGAGTTGCCATTTTGGCCAGTGAATGTTATTTTAATACATTTTTAGTTATCTTTGAGCTTTCAGTTTACTTTTAAAAGTAGAGTTATGTTGAGTTAAGTCTTCCGTTGAGTAAGTAAGCCAGGCCAAGGGTTCGCTTGGGGCCAGTAATGGTTCTCGAGTGTCAGTCCCGCCCAGGGTATAGGTCCTCAAATTATATTTATTTTGTTTCAAGGCTCATCTCAAGCAAGAACAAGCACTTTAAAGCTTCAAGTCTCCGCTCAAGAATTCAAGCTAGTGTCTCTATTTCAGGTACGTGAAATTTAATCAATGGGTATCTTTTCACCCATTGAGTCCTAAAAAGACTTCAGTTCTTCAGTATGTGATTTGTACAAAACTTAGGGTTTTATGATTTGTACATAATTCCAATGAAATATAGTTCTTCTTCATGAATGACCTTCACTTGCATGATTTTACTTGTATTCCCATAATAATAATTGTATTTTATGAACCGTCAGAGTATAAATATTTTCATGTCTCAGATTTATGCTCTTTCAAATGCATAATCCAGAGTATCATATATCATGACTTAAGACGTTTTTAGATAAATTGTCTCTCAATTATCATCAGAAATTATTAGTTTTACTATGATTCATGAGCTACTCAATTATTATCAATTATCAGTATGATACAATGTCTTAAGTTAATTGCATGTTTCTATTGGGAGTTAACTTAACACCGAGAGGACCTAGGGATGGAGGCTCACCCGTTAGTTGAGGCATGAGACCTTTAGTAACAATCCTTATGTCCCAAAAATACGTGTCACATTAGGCTTATAATGGTCACCCATTAGTTGTGGCTGATTCCTTGTATTTTACAAGCATTAGCTTAGTGGATCCATGTTAGCTCAGATTAGCATTTATATCATGACATAATATTGGACCCGTTTAATGGAGATTATACATCAAACTCCATGCAGTAGCTCACGTGGTTATATGTTGGTTTTAATATCTTCTACAGTTTAGTTTTTATGAGTTGTTGTATGACCAAACAATATAACTCGTTCGTCTTAATCAATTTCTAGTGGTTGCAAATGTTAGAACCTGTCCTAGATCTGGTTTATTTGAGCACATATACTTCCTCCGTTTTATTTACCTTTGCTTATGGAATATCTAATAATTCTATTTTATCAATTATCCTACCTTTTTATAATAGTTTTATCATGTATCATACTTTTCTTGTTCAAAATTTTCTTATGTGACATTATGTAACAATGAGAAACTATAGAATCTATCCAAACGTTGTATATATAATACAATACATTATAGAACAATATAACAACCATCCAATTGAAGTATTAAATCCCAAACATCTGACAAATGAATTATATACAGAATTATATGGTCTTCTATTTGTTATTTAGACAGTGTAATTAATTATATACAGAATTGTTCCAAGCAACCTCCTGGAATAATATTTTATTTAAGACAGATCAGTTCTGATAATACTAATTTATGCCATTATTTAATTGATTGAAATTAGTATATGTATCTGCGGGATGCGCGATAATTATAATAGTTAGAAATCATATATATATATATATATATATATGTAGAACCTTAGGCCGCCTATGTGGCGCCACCACAAATAAGGATTCCTTTTTAATTTATTTATTTCCAAAACTAATCTTCTCCTTTCATTAAAAGTTGTGACTTTTATGAGAAGTTGTGACTTTTACGAAAGGTTGTAATATTTATGAAAGTTTGTGACCTGTTTGGAGAGTTGTGACTTTTCCAAAGAGTTGTGACCTTTCCGATAAGACACAATAAACATTTGTTCACACTACACTTTTTTTCTATAAATAGAAGAGTTTCCTCTCATTTTAAAACAACGAAAATTCTGAACTTCTTCTTCTTCTTCTTCTGCACAATTAAATATTTGTGTACTTTGCTTCTGTTGAGTGGCTCACTGACACCATTTTTTTTATATCATTACACTGGTGAATAAAATTATTTCATCCTGAGAGGATCTATTTCTTTAAACCTCGGATACTAGAGGATAATAGTTTCCTTAAGGAGACACTCTGCATTCAGTGGGCTCGATTTTTTCCATTATGTTTCATTCTATTGTTACAGATCTTGCTATATTTTTTTATAGTCATTAATTTATGCTTATGATATTAATTGTTGTTTTTTAGTACATGTTTCAAACTTTGTTGTTTATGTTTCTTCAAAGTTATTGTTATAAGTATTTGTCAGTACAGACTCTATGTAAATCCAACTACTGCAGATTCACAAATAACTTTTTACAAAATACATTTTTTACAAGATTCTCCAAAGAAATCTTTTCTTCTCCAAATGATCAAGCCTAAAAATTTATATGATTTTTTTTGTTGTTGTCATAATAATGTTAATATTAACAGGAGTAAAAAAAAGTAGAAAGTCAAATGATGGAATTAAAACTAGCAATTAATTACAATTGTATGATACACAATGATGACTATTCTCTTGCAGCAAAGTACTTTTTGTTCCCATTATCCCTTACTTCTCTTTTACCCTTTTCAAGCATCCTTAATGTTTTGTTTGTGCACAACCTCAATTCCAAAACATTATCATAACTATATTATATATGAAACTTGGATTTTAGAAGATTGCATTTTAATTTTAAAACACATAATGACTACATATTACTTATTGGTATATCATATGATTATGGAATCTTTGATCTTGATAAAGACATTAGTTTTGTAAATATATATATATATATATATATGTCACGACTCAGACCGTCGTGATTGGCACCCACACTAACCCTCTGTTGGAAAAACCATTACTACAACCCAAACTAACAACTTAACCAAATTATATGCATTTAAAGATACGGAAGCAGGTTTAAATGACCAAAAGAAATACAGAGTTCCCATAAACTCTAAAGGTTTAAATAAACTAGCCAAACTAATGCGGAAGAATAACCCCTAGAACCTGAAAGTCATTGCACCAAAACTCTACTAACGACAAGTCTAAGAACAAGGAGTACAACCCCAAAACTAAACAAACACCTTAAACAAATAGTCCGAGTCCGAAAAGAGTGGACTTAAACAAGAAATATCCATGATAGCCTGAAAGAACTAGCTCACCCTTGAATTTGGTCACGCTCAATAGTCACCTAGCTGAGGTCTATCAATAGCCGCCTGAAGATGCCTTGTACTCAACAAAGAACAAGCAAGTGCAATATCAGTACACAACCACAATACAAGTGTACGGGTAGGATCACATGGCTATCCCAATAAGTGAAACACATGCAAGTAACTACAACATTATAAAACAGGCATATACCAAACATATACAATGTTAGTTATCTTTTCAAGATCAATGTAGCATTCTACGTTCTCAATAATACACATTGGTTATCATTTTAGAGCAATAAACAATCTTTCAATCTCAATCACCATTAGATATGAACGTAATCAACACAAGTAGATACACAACACAATTCAATGGTCCTCTCCACGGAACCCAATTCAATGGTCCTCTCATGGAACCCAAACTGTTAGTGTATCGGTTCGTGGTACTCGATCCAATGTTTGTGCCGAAACGTGGCAACCGATCTCATATTTATGCCAGAGCGTGGAAATCGATCCCATATTTATGCCAGAACATAGCAACTGATCCAAGTTAGTGTGTCAGAACGTAACACCCGATCCATTCAACAAACCACAATCACAATCACAATGTATATTCTCACAATCATACAACAAGAGGTGATTAATGACATACAATTATTCAATTATCCTCATTTATGATTAGAGTGATTAATAATGCAACATTCGCATACATACATGCATTATAATGAGCAATTACAAATATATATCATACCAACATGAAATCACAATCATCTCCTACCTCAAATCCAAGCTTGAATCCCCTAAGCCACTTGAATCTTTCCTTTTCGGATTCTTTGCGCTTGTTCTAGGTCTACAAATAATTAATATATGCAAGGATCAACAATCAAGGGTCTAATTATCCAGATTATGACAAACCCAATAACCCTAGACCATACCAAAGATCCTTATACCCAGATTAGAATTTTTTCTACCATAATTTCCAGATCAAAACCCACCCCATCGATAATCACCCACGAATTTACATTCTACGGATCTCAAAACGGATTCAGGGAGTTAAAACCTTACATTTAGCCTTAATAATGGTGAAAAACGTCAAGAATGCACATGGGGTAGTCTCCTAGCTCTCAAAGTCAAATGTTGCAGAATAAAATGATTTTGGGGTTTATTTCGATCTTAAATCGCGATTGTCCCCGCTGTGGCGGCCCCCAACCCGCCACAGCGGCCTCGCCCTGGCGGGAATAATCCTGTCATAACGGCTTGCACGGAAATAGAATGTCGAATTAAGAGCTCCAAACCCCCATTCACAACACACCTTCATCCCACGACACTCAGAAAACACATGTTCACGCTAAGATCAATTTCGGGAGTTCTACTCGTCCAAATTTAATTTTGTAAAGTCGTACGGGTTCCTTAACGTCTTAGCTATCCACTCACACAATCAATTTCATTATTATACTTCTCATTCATTACCAGATTTCCCTAGAGTCGCTTGACTTCGATTTCATCCAAATCTAGACTAGGCTAGAAATTTCAAGTTACTAGTCAAAAGTTTTTCTAGTCCAATTCTTTCCCTATTGGCTTTTCCATAACGACGAAATCAGTTCGTTACAATAGATACCAATTTACCCATCACTCGTCCCCGAGTGACCAACTAGGAAAGACTGGCTAAAGTAAAAGTAGAGTAGTATCTGAATCGTTGAATCAGTGGGGTTACTTGTCCCGCATACTTTTCTGTCGACTCTGGTCTGCTAGAAGCTTAGCTTGGATACTTCTCACCTTGTCCTGAGCATCCTTCACCAAATCAACTCCCAAAAGTTTTACATCTTCAACCCCAAACCACCCTATGAGTGATCTACACATCCTCACATACAATGCCTCAATGAAGTCATCACAATACTCGAGTGATAATTATTCTTGTATGTAAACTTAACTACAACAAAAACTATTCTCAATAACCACCAAAGTTGATCATACTCACGTCTGCCACATGTTATCAAGGACCTTGACACAGTCATCAGGACTAATCCTTTCTCACATAAGCATGATGAAATTCTAAATCAATACTCGCTACAATTAGAGGTGGACCTGAACCAACCAACACACACTCATAATACTCAACCAATCATAGTTCTTATCAACATCTCCTTCTCATAACATAAAATTCCATGAGCTTAAGCTACAAAATTTGATCTTTATACATTATATACTCATCGAGGGATATGTCCAAGCATATAACCCTCTAACCATACTATGAATGCTAGATTTAACAATTATGATTGTAGATTACCCTTAAGAACAGTAGAATTGAACCCAATGATCCCCGCATTCATCTACACACAATCAATACATGACCTCGACGACTAGACGAATATTAAGATTATCGGACAACCATGATCACACAGGGTAGCTCTTCTATGAATTCTCATAAGCAACTGGTACATATCGAACCACTAAAATACTTTAACAACTCCAAGACAATACCAATTATGTCATTCGAAATGACCAAATCTTCCCAATCCTCCCACTCAACCAAGAGAACATCGTAGGATTTGGTACCCCTGATCCACCACTAGGGATCCACTCACAAAAGTGAAAACACACTAGAGCATAGCTAGTGAATCAAATTCATTACTAAACTCAAAAACAAGAACCAAGCACTTATCATCAAACTCGAGCTAATGTATGTACACTCCTTTCTCAAGTCTTTTTCAATAGTTGCCAACCAATCTTATTATATAGTTACATTCCATCACAAACTCGTATTACCCTTATGCTCAGTCAGCCCTGACTATCACCACAAAGTCAAACTTTCCATCAACACGACATCTTAAACTAAGGTATACCCATCAAGTTCAAAGGACTAACCCAATTTTGATGTGCACTTTCTTAATAAAAAATCAATTGCCCTCACCCAAGTATACTCAATGGGACTTTCTTTATTCATAAGTTTGTCATTCCGGTATTAATCCACCCCTTTATGGCTTAAGATAAAATCAATAGGCCTCATACTACCATCCTTCTTCTTAACAAATAAGACAGGAAAACCCCACGGGGAAGCACTAGGAGGGATGAAACCTTAATCAAGAAGCTTCTTGATTTGATCTTTAAGCTCTCTCAATTCTGACACCACATGAATTGACTCAATAGAGGGGGATTCGACCTCAACATCCCAAATATGAGTCAATCACATGAAACAATCCCGCCCCACCAGTTTCCTACTCCGCATAACAGATATGACCTTAGCTGACTTAGGCTTGTACCCCCATTCCCACTCTAACATTTCACTACCCAGGATCTCTAGAGTTACCGACTTAGCATTACCATTAAGCACAACATAATAGGGGGACAATCAAGTCATGCCTAAGATTATACCAAGTCAATCATATCTAGCATAACCAAATCAACCCAAGTTTGAAAATCCATAAACACAACAGGACAACACGATATACATGGGTGACTATGACTGACTGTTCAACTGGGTAGAAACATGGATGGGGGCATCAAGTATATCACAAATCATATCAAATTTAGAGGTAAATCGCACGGACACATAAAAATAAGTAGAACCCAGATCAAACAACCAATTAGCCATCCGGTCACAAATAATATAATAGTACTTGTGATCACTGCATCAGACCCTCAGCATCGGTCTTACCCAAAAAGGCATAAAAACTAAGCCTTGGCATCTTTACGAGCAACCTCCTTGCCTGGATGCACTACTCCTCTACCCGCATAACCATTTTCTCGGCCTCCACGACCTCACTGATTTCCTCCTCATACCCAGGTTCTCCACAATTTAACACACTTAATAACTTAACCAAGTAAACCTCGTTGTTATTGGATCAGTCGTATCCTGACTTCTTCTTGATATACAAAAAATCCATGAAATCATAGTATACTTCGAACCTCAAATGACATAACTTAATTTCATCATTCGCTAAACAACCCATACATGCTATGACAACAATACTAAATACATTTTCCAAAGTAATGTTGTTCATTATCTAACATTCCCATACCAAAACTTCTTGAATGTTGTCACCTACAAACTTGAATCTACAAATCTGACCTTAATCCCTTCACAAGCAACGATAGTAGCTAGCGAGCCCCACAAAACTCTTAATTTCAGTCACAGAACTAAGTCTGACTCAATTCCTAACTGCTTCAATCTTTTGGGGATCTACTGTTTTGTTTAAGAATATATTTAGACTGGTTTTAAGAGTAGCCACTTAATTTTTAAAGAAAAATTAAGAAAACTAAATTTTCAAAAGATTAAAACAAGGAATTTAATGAAAATATTATAAGGGGGTTCGGGGTTCATATTAGCATTTCGGGAAACGTTTGAAAACATCCGAAATGCCCGTTAACATGTGGTTATCCGGTAATTAACTATTTGGCTAAACGATTTTTAAATAAAAGCATACTTTATTTGAAGAAATATCAACTTAAGACTTGAACTTGTTTTTTAAAAGGGAAAGGGTAATGGAATAAAAATATTAGTTAAGTACTAGATATTTTAAAGTCAAATAAAATACTAATTTGATTTTAAAGATATGGTTGTTTCGTCTTTTGGGGAATTGAGTTACCAAAAAACCTTAGAATTAACTAGCAAATAAACAATTAGACAAATACGAAAACAAATAAAATAAAGAGGTAGAGAACGTTCAGGCCCAAGTCTGGTTTTCAGTCCACCTAGACCAGTACTTGGGCCTAATTTCAACTTTTGGGACTTTAACCCATTTGTAACTGTCCTAGGCTAGCATAAAAGAAATACTTTTCCTTTGGTGCCTAAAGCCCAATCCCACCTGTCCTAATCTAGCAAAATAATAATCAACATAAAAGATGGGCCTTCTTTGGCCCAATAAATACAAAATACAATTGCCGAAATATAGGAGGGCTTTGGCCCATTTCTGCTAATTGTTATCAGCGTTTTGAGGCCACTGCTGATCGTTTCACTTGGGTTTTAACCCAAATAATAGTATCTTTCCTTTCGCAACACGAAGGTTGACCCAAGGAGAATTGAATGCAAAGGGGTGGGGAGTCCGAATGGACTCAACATGGGAGAGTGTTCATGCTAAGAAGATAAAGAAAATGATTAGCACAAGTGAATTAAACAAGTAGGAGTCGATATTTTGAGAATAAAGCAACTCGATGTAGCAATTTGGTCTGATATTTGATATTTTAATAACAACATATTCCTTATTGATTCATTTAACACCAATTTGTCTATAAAGAATTAAAGCACCAAACTTTATGCAACATAGAATAAGTAAAACATGAAAGAAAATAATCAGATCTTTCAGATAATATAATCAATTTGATACTATCTATCTCATTGAACTAGAATGTCAAAAGGTCTTAAGAAATCACAACTAACTTTTTCATAACATGTAGGGGGCTATTATAAACAATTAGAAGCTACTCTAAATAAATGGAAGCTACTACACCAATTTATATTAAAACAAAGGTAAGAAACTAATATTACTACTGAACACACAATGCAGAAAATCTAAAAAATATTGGAGTTACCCGATCCAGAGATAGACAAGTTCAGATTCATGGAATATAGGATAACAAATGCATAATGAAGAAATACACTTGGATTTGAAAAAATAAATGGGTAAGCATGAACACTAAAGAAAATATATAAAATTTTCGCCACGTAAATCTTAAACAAATATTCAACCAAACGAAACGACCTTTTACAGTTCTGCATTCACAAATGATCAAGTGTGTAAGTGTTCACCAAATCAAATTTTGAGAGATAGACCAAAACAAACGAACATATTGATGTCTAGATTAAAAAGTTGATAGCAATTCAAGCTTTAATGAGAATACATACTTAACTAAATTAAGAAAAAAAATTACCCAATCAAACTTAAAACAATATTAAAGCTTTAGTTAAGACTCAAGAAATTACACCAAATGTGCTCATAACTACCGTAACTTTCAAGATGAACAATTTTCAGATTTTAACATAAACATATAATATCAGTGAGTAATCAAAGAAGCAAAATAGACAATACCCCAATTCTTACAACTTAATTCATATCAAACGGGAGAGGACATCAGTCCAAAACATGAGCAAACAGAGAAGAAACAGAACCAAACGGCTATCAAAACTCGAGTTGAAACCGAAAGAACAATAAACTACTCAAACAGAACTAAAATGAGACTCATCTTGCATTTCAGAACAAAACAAACCTATATCGAAATAAAGACATCAATTTAGAATAACAGTTTATTCCTTCATTCACAAAACTCATAACACTCTTAATTCTAAAATGAACAAAGAAGAGCTAAAGCGTAAAAGAAAATCATTTTATCTCTCTCGGAGCAGCGAGCCGAGACGATGAACTCAAACAGAACTTCCACCACCACAATGCAAATTTTGAGAACTTCGGCGATCTTGTACGATCTGTGAAAGAAGAAACAGAGCTCAAAGAAACTCAAATCCTTTTAGATGCTAATTGAGAATGTTTTTTGTTCAAGTTTCGACTCTCTATTTGCGACCTTAGAAAATATTTTCTCTATAAATTATCATTCTCTATACCTCCTTTTTTCACTAGTTTTTTCCAACCCCAAACAAATAAGAAGAAGGGGCATTTATAGGGGAAAATTTAGGGTTCGATTGAGGGGGAAAACGGAATGGATTCAAAATTTGAAATTCAAAAATCTTGAGGATAAGGCAGCCAGCTTGAATTTCGGTACGAAAATCGTACAATTCCTCAACGGAACAATGATCTGAAGCGCTTGATTTGAAATAAGGACGAACGAGGCATCAAGATAGCGACACATTGGATTTCTTCGTTGCTGGACACGGGTTGCGATGCTCGCAATTTTGGGCTGCTGAAATCACTGGACTACAACAATTTTTGTTGGGTTACATCGTTTCTGGTGGAGGAGAAGCGTGGGGTCGGTCGGGTATGCGCTAGTGTTGTTTTTAGTATTGTTGAACGTATGTATTGTTGGTATGGGTTGGGATTTGGTGTAATGTATTTGATGTGCTGCAGATGGGTCTGTTTTGGAATAGATTTCTTTGTATTGGAATTGTAATTGGGCTTGGATAATCTAGAAATTATTTTGGGTTGCTGGGTTTAAGGGGAGGTTAAAAGGGTTAGATTAGGAATGACTCTATGGATTTTGATTATAGCCAAATGAATTAAGAAAATAACCATTTTGAATTTAATTAATAAAATTGGCTAAAACTCAAATAAGATAAATTAATATTAATTAATTAACGAGCTTCTTAATCTTGACAAAATAAAATAATTAACTTAATCAAACTAATTAATTTAAGAATATTAACCATAATTTAAACTAAACTAATTAACAAAATATTTATGTAAAAGTAAAATCTTTTTTACGCGATCTTCGAATATTTATAAAATATACTAATTATATAAAAACATATTTATTATTTAAAAATTATAAAATGACTAAAATTATCTAAAAATTACTTGAAAAATATTTTAAATTTTGATCAAATTAAATATTTCAGATCGTTTGAAATTAAGATGCTCGGAAATTAATTCTTCTCGGGGAGGGTTAAAATTGGGTGTCAACAACTGTCCCTCGTTTGACTTGGATTGCTAAAAGAAATTTGAGGCAAATGAAACTGACAAATCCAATTTTGACCGACCACATCTTCATCTTTCAGAAAAGAGTTTTTGATACAAACTTTAGGATTATGGCCGAATCCTAGAAACGGGTTTCCTACATATCTTAGACTATATGAGAATTCAGGCCACTTATAATTTGATACACTTGATTTAACGCACGATTATGAAAGAATTAAAAAGCTATTCTGATATCGAATTATGAAGAGACCAGAATGCTAGGGAATAAGATTTAAGAGAGAATGTCGGATTACAGTAGATTTTTCAAATTTAAGCCCGCTTACATATCCTAAGACCTAAGGAATCGGGATGTTTGTAGTTCGACTCGACCGGTTGGAAAGGAAATCTCTTATGCAAGATAACCTTTGGTTATGGAAGAGTGACAAATAAGTCGAGTATGAAAAAGAGGCTTGAAACCTCTTAGCCATAAATGTGGAGCTCTTCACATCCATAAGTAAGAACTTACACGGACATAATTTCCAAAGATCTTGATACATTGTCACTCAGATTGGAATGATGCCTTCGGTGAAAACCAAAACTTTTCGGATGCGAAACTGATACCGGTAAACCTAAAGTAAAACCCACATGCCTTCTGATAGGGGTGTTGTTTGATTGTGGTGGAAGTCGCTCCTCAGCTCGCGTCCTAAGAGTTTGACATTCCTCTTTGGACTGTGTCCCAATTCGCTACTAAGAAAAAGTTTCACGTTGTGCTGCATCCTTTTTTATGTCGTCCGCACCTGTGGTTTATTTTGAGAATTCATCCTCTTGGATGCTCTCGACAAAGACTGAGAGCTTTCCTAATCTCTTCTTTCATATTTAGCTTGGCTGCCTCTTTCTTTGACCTCCACTCTCTCTCTCTTGTTCCTCATATTGATCAAGCTCGGAGCAGTTGACATAGGGTTCATTTGGAATTGAAATTTGAAAATTAGTCTTTTGAGGCAATGGCGGAGCAATGGAGGGACTCTGGTATTTTGAGTAACTTTGTAATTTTGGGGGAAAGTCTGGGGGTTGGGATGTTGATTATGGTGATGGGAAAATGTTTGCGGATTATCGGCATTTTGATTTTTAGGGGGAGGGCAAGCTTGCAGGTTGGCATTTTGATGAGAAGGAAAGGTTTGAGGGTTGGTACCTTGAGGAGGAGGTGGCTCTTGGTAAGAGACGGGCATGATGGGGATTTGGGACGGTTAGGTCAATGATTGGGGGATTTTGAGCGGGGTTAGAGGGTGGGTTCTGAACATGTTCCGCGCTTGGAAGAGAAAAGTGGAGTGGAGGTTTTCCATCTCCTTGAGGGTTGAAAACCAAAATTGGATTAGGCAAGTCTTGTCTTCTTCGCATTTCGACCCTCATTTCGGCGATCTGTTGGATTATCTGTATAATTAATTCATGTTGATCAACGGCGATGGGTTGAACCACGACAACATCAATCAGGCTAATCTCAACATTGTTATCATTCATTACTGCCTTTCCTTTTTGCAAACTTTGATCGGGGAAAGAATCTTTGGGGGCCTTAGATCTTGTGAAATAAGAATGACCAGCCAGCTTACCAACACAGATCAGTTATACGTACTTGACAAAGAAAAATAACTCAAAATATAAACGTGTTAGTCTATGTAGAGGATAAATAATACAAGATATCACACATAGGTGTAAGCACACAAGAGTTGCTTCATTCAAAGATAAACTGGCCCACTGGTATAAAGAAAGACAGAAAATTATCTATTTGACTTTGAGTTTAGTGAATCGAAAATGCCAACTTGAGTTGAGACAAAGTCGATTGTAACTTTCATTGTTATTTTTTCGATTTCGATCGATATGAAATTCTAGCCTCTTCGCAAGAGTTGGAAAAAATAAAATTTCTCAAAATGGGACCGAGCCTTGAAAGGCTGCCTATGTATCTCACGGAGAAGAATTCACATCCTACGTGGTTCGACCCTCGAATCTCTTTTGATTTGAGACGGTAAATATTTTTCTGGTATGAGAGAGTAGGATTTCAACACATAAAATTTGAATCTATTGGGAAACTAAAGACTCGAAGAGTATTTGGACGTACTTTCGATAGTGACTTGATATTTGTACTTAGAGTTTTCTAGAAAATCTCCAAAAAGAGTTGGCTAGAATATCTTCAAATAAAACAACATAATCACACAGACAGTTATAACACATAAACAATTATTGTGTGCTTTAAACAAATATGTGACTCTTTTATGCCAAGGATAGACCTAACGATTTGAGGGATGTATACCGTCATTTGAAACAACCCATTGCCCAAAAAATCCAAATTTAAACAAATTTTATGAATAAACTGAATGGGGATACATAATGGGGAATATGTGATACAAATAATCAGTCTCACGCAGGGGTACAATCCTAAACTATGCTTCCATGAAAGGTCCTTCGTTTTTGTTTTCTCGTCGTCGCCGGATGCCCACACTTTTCAATGGAATAGTAGCTAGTACAACTTCTTCTTCGACTAGAATAAACTATTAAGCTCCCAACCCCCCCAACAAACAATGATTTTTGAAACAACGTATATATCCTTCAAATTTAAACACATAAGTATGATCGTCCGTTTAGGCCGTGGGCAGTTTTGGACTCAAGGTAGTCTTTCTAATGGGCTCAACACGCCTTAGGTGGTCATCTTAGTTCAATGCGCTAAAAGAGATTTGGTTTCGCTTTACGCTAGTTGACTAAGAGGTGGTTTAGACAAAACCTGGTTACCCGAGTTAGATAAATTACGGGGTGAAGTATAATAAACAATGTTGGATGACCACAAACTAATATCGGGTGCTTTCAAACGCTTCTCGAAATGCTAATATGAACCCCGATCCCCTTTATAATATTTTCATTAGATTCCCTGATTTAATCTTTTGAAAAGATAGTTTTCTTAATTTTTCTTTCAAAATTAAGTGGCGACTCTTAAAACCAGTCTAAATATAATTTTAAATAAAATAGAATGACGACTCTGCTGGGGATTTGAATGGATTCTAACCTTAAAATTAACTTATTTGGCTATTTGTTTAAATTGCTTAATTGTTTCAATTCTTGTAAATTATAAATTGTTGCATTTCATGGCATCGATTCCACCAAACGGCAAATAATTTGCATTAGGAAAAAAGACGATTACGTGGCTTTCCACGACTGTTCTTCAGAAAAGCACCTCCAAGTTCTTTTGAAGTGATAAACGAATAGTTGGCTTGTAGTCATTCAACGTCATTTATTATACTTCACCCCGTAGTTTGTCTAACTCGGGTAACCAGGTCTTGTCTAAACCAACTCTTAGTCAAGTAGCATAAAGCGAACCCAAATCCCTTTTAGCGCATTGAACTAAGATGACCCAACGCACAAGGCGTGTTGGGCGCATTAGAAAGACCACCTTGAGTCTATAATTGCCTACGGTCTAAACGAACGATCATATTTATGTGTTTAAATTCGAATGATGTATACATTGTTTGAAAAATCATTGTTTGTTAGGGGGTTGGGAGTTTAATAGTTTATTCAAGTCGAAGAAAAAGTTGTACAAGCTACTATTCCATCGAAAAGTATGGACATCAGGTGACGACGAGAAAACAAAAACAAAGGACCTTTCATGGAAGCATAGTTTAGGATTGTACCCCTGTGTGAGACTAATTATTTGTATCACATATTCCACATTATGTATCCCCATTCAGTTTATTCACAAAATTTGTATAAATTTTGGTTTTTGGGGCAATGGGTTGTTTCAAACGACGATATACATCCCTCAAATCGTTAGGTCTACCCTTGGCATAAAAGGGTCACATATTTGTTTAAAACATGCAATAATTGTTTATGTGTTATAACTGCGTGTGTGATTATGTTGCTCTATTTGAAGCCAACTCTTTTTGGAGATTTTCTAGAAACCCCTAAGCACAAATATCAAGTCACTATAGAAAGTATGCCAAATACTCTTCGAGTCTTTAGTTTCCCAATAAATTCAAATTTTATTTTTTCAAATCCTACTCTCATACCAGAAAAATATTTACCGTCTCAAATCAAAAGAGATTCGAGGGTCGAACTACGTAGGACATGAATTCTCTTCTATAAGATACGTAGGCGGCCTTACAAGGCTCGGTCCCCATTTTGAGAAATTTTATTTTTTCCAACTCTTGCAAGGAGGCTAGAATTTCATATCGATTGAATTCGGAAATATAACAATGAAAGTTACAATCGACTTTGTCTCAACTCAAGTTGGCGTTTCCGATCCACTAAGCTCAAAGTCAAATAGATAATTTTTTGTCTTTCTCTATACCAATGGGCCAGTTTATCTTCGAATGAAGCAACCCTTGTGTGTTTACTCCTGTGTGATATCTTGTATTATTTATCATCTACATAGACTAACATGTTTATCTTTTGAGTTAATTTTCTTTGTCAAATACTTATAATTGATCTGTGTTGATAAGCTGACCGATCATCCTTATTTCATAACATATAAGGCCCCCAAAGATTCTTTCCCCGATCAAAGTTTGCAAAAAAGAAAGGCAGTAATGGGTGATAACAATGATTAGATTAGTCTGACTGATGTTGTCGTGGCTCAACCCACCATCGTTGATCAAAATGAATTAATTATACATTTAATGTAACAGATCACCGAAATGAGGGTCGAAATGCAAAGAAGACAAAACTTGCCTAATCCAATTTTTGCTTTCAACCTTCAAGGAGATTGAAGACCTCCACCCTACTTTCCTCCTCCAAGCGCGGAACATGTTCAGAGCCCACCCTCTAACCCCACTCAAAATCTCCAAATCATCAACCTAGCAGCCCCAAATCCCCTTCATGCCTCCGTATCTCACCAAGAGCCACCTCATCCTCAAGGTACCAACCCTCAAACCTTTCCTTCTTATCAAAATGCCAACCCGCAAGCTTTCCCTCCCCCTAAAAATCAAAATGTCGACAATCCGCAAACATTTTCCCATCAGCATAATCAATATACCAACCCCCAGACTTTCCCCCAAAATTACAAAGTCATTCAAAATACCCAGAGTCCCTCCATTGCTCCGTCATTGCCTCAAAAGACTACTTTTTAAATCCCAATTTCAAATGAACCTTATGCCAATTGTTCCAAGCTTGATCACTATGAGGAATAATAGAGAGAGTGGATGTCAAAGAAAGAGGCAGCCAAATTGAATATGAAAGAAGAGATCAGGAAAGTCATGAAGGAGCTGCATTATATTCCTGAAGTCGATGGGTTGAATTATGAGGATCTGTGCATCCATCCGAATCTGGACCTCCCGAAAGGTCTTAAAGTGCCAGAATTTGACAGTTTCGGAGGAACGGGGAATTCCTTGGCACGCCTGAGGGCCTATTGTGACCACCTCGTGGGAGTTGGAAGGAATGAAACTTTATTAATGCGGCTTTTTAGCCAAAGTTTGAATGGGGAAGCGTTGGGATAGTTTACCTCCCATGAGACAAAACAATGGTCTAGCTGGAATGCACTAGCTAAAGATTTCGTCGAACGGTTCGCCTACAATCTGGAGATCGTTCCTGATCGCTATTATTTGGAGAGAATTAAGAAGAAATCCACTTAAAGCTATCGTGAATATGCGTATAGGTGAAGGAAAGAGGCCACTCGGGTTCGACCACCCATGTCTAAGAAGGAGATCTTTGAAGTGTTCATACGCATTCAAAAGCCAAAGTACTATGACAGGATAATGTTGCTTATTGGAGCAAAATTTGCGGAGATAGTCAAGGTAGGTGAGGCTATCGAAGATGGGATTAAAACCAGAAAAGTATCTCGCGTTGCCGCCTCAACCGAATCTGCAGGATTGTTGAAAAAGAAGAGAGAAAATGTGTCTTCTATTTCTTGCACATCTAATGGAAAAGGACACTTCAGAAAATCCTCACCTTACAAAGGTTATCCTCGAGCTCCACAAAATTCATATCCAGCTTGTTATACCCAATCAGGTTATCAAACTCCACCACCGAGTTACCAAATTCTACTTCCTAATTACCAAACTCCACCACCGAGTTACCAAATTCCACCTCTTGTTTACCAAAATACCCATCCATATTACCAAACTCCATCAGTTAATTGTTCAAATATCCAATCAAGTTATCAAACTCCACCTCCGCACTACCAAAACACCCCTCCTAGTTACCGAGCTCCACAATACCCAAATTTCCAAACGCATGCACCAACTCACCAAAATCCTCCAAACTACTGTCAAGTACCTTCACATCCAGGAAATAATTACTATTCTCCTCGCCCAAATCTTGAGAAGAAACATTATAGAGTCTTTACTCCTTTGGTTGAAAGTCGAACACAACTTTTTGAGAGATTGAAATCAGCTGGCTTGATACAGGCAATTGATCCAAAAAATATCAATGTCGACTCCAAGCTTTATAGACCCGATCTTTACTGTGCTTACCATTCAGGAGGTGTTGGGCATAATACTGAGGATTGTATCAACTTGAAGCATAAAATTCAAGACTTGATAGATCAAAAGGTCGTTACTCTTCATACTACCAGTCCTAATGTCAATAGAAACCCCATGCCGAACCATGGAGGGGTGACTATTAATATGGTTGAAGTCGAAGAGGATTTGAATATGGAGAAAGTTATAATCTCAGCCAACCTTCAAAAAGCTTGAGAAAGTTGTAGTCTTTCCAACCAAAAGAGAGAAATCCAAATTTGTGATCATGACACCTTATCCAGCTTTTGCTTTAGTGTCAAATGAGGGCCAGAACAAGCAGAAGATCAATCAAGCTTTTCAAAAATTGTCTCACTTATATCAGTCTTTTTCAATGCAAATTAGTGTAAGGGAAGGAATAAAAAATTTAATCAAAAAAGGTGATATTGTGCTTGAAGAGATGATTGAGACACCAGTCATACTAGACAGCAAGCCAAAGGAGCAAATAACTAACTGGACATCCATTTCGCTCTTGATTCCTCGTTCGTCTTGGTAGACATAGACAATTTTATATGCTATTTCTAAAAAATTGGTGGTGTTTCAAATGAGGCTCGACACCCATCCTTTACTCTATTTTGCCTCACTATGTTTTAATCTCACTCCTCATATTTTGGAAAAGGCAAAATGATTTATCATCATTGCCAAAGTTCTTATTTTTTTTATTTCAAATGAAAACCTCCTTTATTGCAAAAATTGCTCTACTTGCTTTATATTTACTATATGACAGTATCTATCTATGATTTCAATGAAAATATTTTCAAATCTGCCAATAGCATGTCGTGTCACAAGCTGAATGAACAATATGGGGTAGATGCAGACGAATTTGAGGACTACGATGAGAAGATCATGGTACCCAAACACCTGGTTGAGAAGTTCAAACAGTACGAAAGTCATGATAAGTCAAATCCAGAAGAGGTCAGAATAGTGAATCAGGAAAATGATTAACGCATCAAAGAAATCAAAATTGGTGTCTATCTGACAAAAGCACAGGAAAGAGAACTCATTAGTTTGTTTGGAGAACACATCGATACATTGTTTGATGACATAACATGGTTGAGCATGAACATTGGATCTCACAAGTTATCGATCTACTTCATTGTTGTCAAAAGATAACATGTTTGAAGACTCATTTTCTATCATTTCTTTGTAACCACCTTTATTTTCTTGTAATCGTTTATGCTTAGAATTTTTCCTTTTGTAATGAACTACGTCTGACCTAAATTCTCAAGAATGAGATACATAGGCAGCATATGTCGGCCTCGGTCACCCCTTCATCCCTTTTAATATTTCTCTGTATTTGAACTACATTCGACCTGAATTCTCAAGAAAGAAATACATAGGCGGCCTACGTCGGCCTCGGTCGATTTCTTTGTAAATTTCCTATTTTTGTTAATCACGAGGGAGAACTACGTTTAACCTGATTTCTGCCTCAACGGGATACGTAGGTGCCACAACGGCTCGGTCATATCTCCCATAATAATTCTATTTTTCTTTACAATAGAAACTGGGACAGAATTTTTGAGTCCCTCTCAAAAATTCTAAAGAGAGATATTTTCTCCAACAAGTCAAGATTAAAGATACACTGCGAGTTGCAATTGGGACAGAATTCTTGAGAAGGTCTCAAAAATTCTACAAGTCATATATACACTGTTCGAGATACCCCAAGACATCTAACTGGCACAGAAACTTTTGAGGATGACCTCAAAAATTCCTTCAAACATCACTAGAAGTTTGTAATAAATTTTGAATATTTCGAGAATATTAGAAGTTTAAAAGCTAACTTTAAATGATCTTTGGCATCATTAAACGTCAAAGCCAACTGCAGCAATCTCCGACACCTTTGAATTTCAGAGTCAACTACAAAACTTCTCTATTATAGTAGATTTCGGGAGAACCATGTCAAAAATTTCCAAATCTTTAAGGATTTTTAGATTCTCCAGAACAAGCTATCGGACACAGCAAAGTTTCGAACCAATGACGTTCATTTAAGCTTGACGTGACATGACACTTGGCAGTGACCTTTTTCAATTACAACTTTTTGAAAACCTTTTTCTTAAAGATTTTATCTATATGTTTCAAATATTTTTGCATAAAAAGTTGTCTGGTCTATCGAGAAGCAAGAGATCAGAGCGATCAACTGAAGATAGCAAGGCAAGGAGCAAACGATTGAAGAAGTCAACACAGATCAGTTTATTTTAAAAACTAACAATTTTTCTGTGGATGCAGGTCTATAAGATTGCCTTAAGTTCATCATATTTCTCCATTAAACGAATATGGAGAAGTCAACAGGGCGAGGAGCTCCCCAAAATTGACAATTTTTCTAAAGTTGTGGATGCAGGAAAGTCATTTAAGTTTTTAAGAAGAAAAAGAAAGAGTTTAGAATACGAGCAATAACACCTCGTTTAAATTCCCGGCAAAGCATAAGTCACAATGAAAACAAAGTGTTCAAAATGGAAACAAGTGAATGCATCACTCTCAATATTTACAAGCATCTTCGATGACACGAGATTACACTCTTCAGCATCAAGAACGTTTGAAGACTATTCACGAATCTCATTGATATCAGACGCGGTAATGTGAACTATCATGAGGGACATCGTCTTTACCACCCAGATGGACATTCCTAGAATATTATCAAATGAGATAATACCATCACCCAAAGGGACATCATTCATTCTATCAATGGAATATCCTCATCCTACCAACAGATCTTCATTTTCATCGACATTATCCTACCAATGGATCATCAACATTATCCTACCAATTGATCAATATTATCCACCGACAGATCTTCTTCATTATTATCATTATCCTACCAATGGTTTTTCATTATCAACATCCTACCAATGGACCTTCGTCAGTATTATCCTATCAATTGAGCATTGTTAATCATCCTATCGATGGAGCATCATCATCATCCTATCGATGGAGTAGCATCATCATCCTATCAATGGAGCATCATTATCATCCTATCAATGGAGTAGCATCATCATCCTATCATTATCGTCATCCTATCAATGAGGAAACATTATCCTATCAATGGAGCATCAACACATCATTATCCTATCGATGGAGCATCATCATCATCCTATCATTATCATCATCCTATCGATGGAGCAACATCGTTCTATCATCATCGTCATCCTACCAATAGAGCATCAACATCATCATCATATCGATGGAGCATCATCATCATCCAACCAATGGATCAACATCATCCCACGAAAAAACCTTAGAATTAACTAGTAAATAAACAATTAGACAAATACGAAAACAAATCAAATAAATAGGGAGAGAATGTTGATGCCCAAGTCTGGTTTTCTGTCTGCCTGGACCAACACTTGGACCTAATTTCGGCTTTTGGGCCTTTAACCCCATTTGTACCACTTGTACCTGTCCTAGGCTAGCATAAAAGAAATATTTTTTCTTTGGGCCTAAAGCCCAATCCCACCTTTCCTAATCTAGCAAAATAATAATTAACATAAAAGATGGGCCTTCTTTGGCCCAATAAATACAAAATACAATTGCCGATATTTAGGAGGGCTTTGGCCCATTTCTGCTACTCGTTTTCAGCCTTTTGAGGCCACTGCTGATCATTTCACTTGGGTTTTAACCCAAATAATAGTATTTTTCCTATCGCAACACGAAGGTTGACCTAAGGAGAATCGAATGCAAAGGGGTTGGGAGTCCGAGTGGACTCAACATGGGAGAGTGTTCATGCTAAGAAGATAAAGAAAATGATTAGCACAAGTGAATTAAACAAGTAGGAGTCGACATTTAGAAAATAAAGCAACTCGATGTAGCAAATTGGTCAGATATTTGATATTCTAATAACAACATATTCCTTGTTGACTAATTTAACACCAATTTGTCTATAAAGAATTAAAGCACCAAACTTTATGCAACATAGAATAATTAAAACAAGAAAGAAAATAATCAGATCTTTCAGATAACATAATCAATTGGGTACTATCTATCTCATTGAACTAAAATGTCAAAAGGTCTTAAGAAATCACAACTAACTTTTCATAACATGTAGGGGTCTATTATAAACAATTGGAAGCTACTCTAAATAAGTGGAAGCTACTACAACAATTTTTATTAGAACAAAGGTAATAAATTAATATTTCTACTGGACACACAATGCAGAGAATCTAAAAAATATTGGAGTTACCTAATCCAGAGATAGACAATTTCAAATTCATGGATTATAGGATAACAGATGCATAATGAATAAAAATACACTTGGAATTGAAAAATAAATAAAGGCGTAAGCATGAACACTAAAGAAAATATATAAAATTTCCGCCACGTAAATCTTAAACAAATATTCAACCAAACGAAACGACCTTATACAGATTTGCATTCATAAATGATCAAGTTCGTAGGTGTTCACCAAATCAAATTTCGAGAGATAGACCAAAACAAACGAACATATTGATGTCCATATTAAAAAGTTGATAGCAATTCAAGCTACAATGAGAAGACATACTTAAATAAATTAAGGAAAAAAATTACCCACTCAAACTTAAAACAATATTAAAGCTCTAGTTAAGACTCAAAAAATTAGACCAAATGTGCTCATAGCTACTGTAACTTTCAAGATGAACAATTTTCAGATTTTAACATAAGCATATGATGTTTCTAGGTGTGGCAAGTAATATCAGTGAGTAATCAAAGAGGCAAAATAATCACAACCCCAATTCCTTCAACTAAATTCATATCAAGTGTATTCAGCTAGTCATCTAATATGAGGGAGAATAATGTTATCCTCTTTATTTTTAAACCAATCTATATATATTCATCAGTGCAAACAAATATCAACAACCTTTCAAGAGGATATGTTGAGAAATACAACCTATATTGAATAATCAAATGCAGTAAACTCGGTCAAATGCAACATGTAATCCGCTGAAATACGACAACTACTCAGCCTCAAATCCATCCTAAAAGACACAACTATAAACAACAACAACAACAATAACAGGTAGAAGCAGCTCCAACATGGCATCGATAGGAAAGAAAACAGCCATCAATAGAGTGTAAAATAACCAAAATACTTAATAAACTCATTCAGAGCTGACTTAACTTTATGAGAACAGGCTAAAGAACACAAACATTCTGAATCAAATGTGAGAGGACATCAGTCCAAAACATGAGCAAACAGAGAAGAAACAGAACCAAATGGCTATTAAAACTCGAGTTGAAATCGAAAGAACAATAAACTACTCAAACAAAACTGATAGGAGACTCATCATGCATTTCAGAACAAAACCAACCTATATGGAAACTAAGAGATGAATTTAGAATAGCAATTCATTCCTTCATTCTCTCTCGGAGCAGTTAGCCGGGACGATGAACTCGAGCAGAACTTCTACCACCACAATGCAAATTCTGAGAACTTCGGCGAGCTCGGACGATGCGTGTAAAAAGAAACAGAGCTCAAAGAAACTCAAATCATTTTGGATGCTAATCGAGAATGCTTTTTGTTCAAGTTTCGACTCTCTATTTGCGACCTTAGAAAATATTTTCTCTATGAACTATCGTTCTCTATACCTCTTTTTTTTCACCAATTTTTTCCAACCCCAAACAAATAAGAAGAAGGGGTATTTATAGGGGGAAATTTAGGGTTTGGTTGAGGAGGGAAACGAAATGGATTCAAAATTTGAAATTCAAAAATCTTGAGAATAAGGCAGCCATCTTGAATTTATGTATGAAAATCGTACAATTACTCAACGGAACAACGATCTGAGGCGCTTGATTTGAAATAAGGACTAACGAGGCGTCAAGATGGGGACACGTTGGATTCCTTCGCTGTTGGGCTCGGGTCATGATGCTTGCGATTCTGGGATGCTGAAATCACTGGACTTCAACAATTTTTGCTGGGTTGCAGCGTTTTTGGTGGAGGAGAAGCGTGGGGTCGGTCGGGTATGCGCTAGTGTTGTTTTTAGTATTGTTGTATGTATGTATTATTGGTATGGGTTGGGATTTAGTGTAATGTATTTGATGGGCTGCTGATGGGTCTGTTTTGGAATGGATTTCTTTGTATTGGAATTGTAATTGGGCTTGGATAATCTAGAAATTATTTTGGGTTGTTGGGTTTAAGGGGAGGTTAAAAGGGTTAGATTAGGAATGACTACATGGATTTAGATTATAGCCAATTGAATTTAATTAATAAAATTGGCTAAAACTCAAATAAGATAAATTAATATTAATTAATTAACGAGCTTTTTAATCTTGACAAAATAAAATAATTAACTTCATCAAACTAATTAATTTAAGAATATTAACTACAATTTAAACTAAACTAATTAACAAAATATTTATGTAAAAGTAAAATCTTTTTTGACGCGATCTTCGAATATTTATAAAATGTACTAATTATATAAAAACATATTTATTATTTAAAAATTATAAAATGACTAAAATTACCTAAAAATTACTTGAAAAATATTTGAATTTTTGATCAAATTAATTATTTGAAATCGTTTGAAATTAAGAAGCTCGAAAATTAATTGGGTGTCAACATTTACCATTACCCCTTCCCTTGAACTACATGCCCCAAAAAGGCAACCGAAGTCAATCAAAATTCACACTTAGAAAATTTCGCACACACCTTTTGTTTTTGTAATCACATGGATGCCAATTTTGCTGCTTTTTTTACAGCATTTGATTTATTACAAGGTTTTATAGTCTATCCTCGATTGTTGAACATTGAACACTGATTGGATTGCAGGGGTTAGTTTGGATTCGATTCGGGTTCTATAGGGAGACTTGAGAAAAACAAAGGAGACAAGGCTGAGAAACTGTCTCGCCCTGTCCCGCTCTGGCGGCCTCGCGCTGACGAAAAAAATCCTGCCCCAGCGGCTCAGACGAAAACAGTACCCAGACAATAAGTTTTTCAGGGGTTTTCCTCTTTTCTAAATCTCCCAACGGGTTTCAGCTTTACTAAGCAATTTAGGATAATCATTGTCTACCCCGAGTCAATCCAACGATACACAATCCAACGAATTCTCATTAATTCAACACCATAACCCACACATCCCCAGGATACACCCAGACACTCACGCGGTTATAACTCAAGAGCAAGACACATCCAGATATTTCTTACGAATCGCCTCGTACATTATATAGACCCTTGCATCAAACATAGTCGTGACCTTTTTTTCACAACAAGTTTCACGATACTCAACAGTTATAACTTGCATAGTTTCAATCAATTCTGCCAGCATATTGCACATATCAAAAATCAGACCCACACTTATTGTGCACATGATCATATCATCACGTCCAAGCAAATACAACTTTCACATTCACAGTTAATTCAGGCAACAAGGAACATGCATTCACAATTTTTCAAGTTACAACTCACAGACAAGCCCGATTTCTAAATTAGTTTGTTCCATAGATGACCATTACCGGTCTCCCAGTACATGAGCAAAATGTAAACTGATGCACCCTTCAACTGGTCAAAAGATCATTTATTCGAGGCAGTGGATACTTGTTCTGAATGGTGACCCTATTCAACTGTCGGTAGTCTATACACATCCTCTCTTGCTAGTGATGGTGTTACCACTTTTGTTGCTCTAGCTTGGACCATAGAGTGAAGGAGGAAAGATGCCAATTTGTTTCACCCAGATACCAATTGGATTCAAGTCATAGAACGAAGGAGTAGAAAGACGTGAGTTTTTCCTAAATTCTTATAGCCTCTCGAAGAAAAGTACGGACGTCTTCGTACCGTTCCACAAGAATCTACTAGACTCGTTTTGGTACAATGAGATCAACGAACCTGGGGCTCTAATATCAACGTTGTCACGACCCAGACCGTCGTGATTGGCACCCACTCTAACCCTCCGGTGGGAGAACCATTACTACAACCCAAACAAACAACTTAACCAAATACTATGCATTTAAAGATACAGAAGCAGGTTTAAATGACCAAAAGAAATATGGAGTTTCCATAAACTCCAAAGGTTGAAATAAACTATCCAAACTAATGCGGAAGAACAATCCCTAGAACCTGAAAGTCATTGTACCAAAACTCTACTAATGATAAGTCTAAGAACAAGGGGTACAACCCCGAAACTAAACAAACACCTTAAACAAATAGTCTGAGTCCAAAAAAAATGGACTTAAACAAGAAAGATCCATGGCAGCCTGAAAGAACTGACTCACTCTTGAATCCGATCACGCTTAATAGTCACCTAGCTGAGGTCTATCAATAACCGCTTGAAGATACCCTGTACTCAACAAAGAACAAGCAAGTGAAGTATCAGTACACAACCACAGTGGTATAAAACAAGCATATACCGAACATATGCAATATTAGTCATCTTTTCAGAATCAATATAACATTCCATGTTCTCAATTATACACATTGGTTATCATTTTAGAGCAACAAATCGTCTTTCAACCTCAATTACCATTATATATGAACGTAATCAACACAAGTAGATACACAACACAATTCAATGGTCCTCTCATTGAACCCAAATTGTTAGTGTACCGGTTCGTGGTATCCGATCCAATGTCTATGCCGTAATGTAGAAATAGATCCCATATTTATGCCGGAGCATGGAAATCGATTCCATATTTATGCCGGAACATGGCAACCAATCCAAGTTAGTATGTCGGAACATATCACCCAATCCATTCAACAAACCACAATCACAATCATAATGTATATTCTCACAATCATACAACAAGAGGTGATTCATGGCATACAATTATTCAATTATCCTCATTTACGGTTAGGGTGATCAATAATGCAACATTCACATACATACATGCATTATAATGAGCAATTACAAACATATATCACACCAACATGAAATCACAATCATCACCTACCTCGAATCCAAGCTTGAATCTCCTAAGTCACTTGAATCTTTCCTTTCCAGATTCTTTCCCCTTGTTCTAGGTCTAAAAATAATTAATATACGCAAGGATCAACAATCAATGGTCTAATTATTCAGATTATAACAAACCCAATAACCCTAGACCAAACCCAAGATCCTAATACCCAGATTAGGGTTTTTTCCACCATAATTTCCATATCAAAACCCTTCCCCATTGATAATCACCCACGAATTTACATTCTACGGATCGAAAAATGGATTCGGGGAGTTAAAACCTTACATTTAGCCTTCAGAATGGTGAAAAACCATCAAGAAAGCACCTGGGGTCGTCTCCTATCTCTCACAGTTGAAACTTGCAGAATAAAATGATTTTGGGGTTTATTTTCGACTTAAATCGCGACTGTCCCACTATGGCGGCCCCGCCCTGGAAGGAATAATCCCGCCACAACGGCTTGCACGGAAACAAAATGTCAAATTAAGATCTCCAAACCCCCATTTCTCAACACACCTTCATCCCACAACACTCAGAAAACACTCGTTCACTCTAAGATCAATTCCGAGAGTTCTACTCTCCCGAATTCAATTTCGTAAAGTCATATAGGTTCCTTAACGTCTTAGCTATCCACTCACACAATTAATTTCATTATTACACTTCTCATTCATTACCAGATTTCCCTAGACTTGTCTGACTCCGATTTCGTCCAAATCTGGACTAGGCTAGGAAATTTCAAGTTACTACTCAAAAGTTTTTCTGGTCCAATTCTTTCCCCATTGGCTTTTCCCTAACGACGGAATCAGGTCGTTACAATATATATTTTTTAAAAATATTTAATATTTTGAAAGTAATCAATAGTGTTATACTAACGAAATTTGCAAAGAAGAAAATTGAGAAAAATATTTATTTGACTCTCTAATTAAAGACACTATGTAACCATGCATATAGATGATAAAAATAAACTAACCATTGTAAAATATCAAAAGCAAATTAATGAATCTGTAAAATAAAATTATGTAAACTAGGAGAAAATAGTGTTATAATTTGTAATTTTGCCTTTTCTTTTAATAAAACAAATGGTAAACTACAATTGAATGACCTCCTTACTCTTAAAAATAAATTTATAAAACAATACTATAACATTAAAATACAAGAAAATTTATATTCTAATAAATTTTAAAGAAGAATGTTCTAACCCCGTGAAGCGCGGGCACATTTACTAGTTCACAGTATAATTAATTGCGAGCTACCGTAATGAACAAAAAGAATATTACTGCCTCTTTCCAACAATTGTTGTCCACTATTTACTTGGCATACCCCTTAAGAAACTATAAATAGAAGGGTAATTTTACTATATCACCCTTTGAATATAATAAATACAATGTCTTGAAAAATGTAATAGGAAAATGACTATGATTAATGATAAGGGTAAATTAGGAACTAAGTGTAAAATTATCCATGGATTTCATAAAGTGGACAAGTATTATTGGACATCTATTTTTAGTATAGTGGACAAGTATTGTTAGACGGAGGGAGTAGTTGTAAGATAAATGTGATAAGTGAATAACACTAAATCCTTCAAATTGGTATATTATTTTTCTATTCCTATTTATATGTCACAATTTTAGATTTCACATTCTTTAAGAAACTATGTAAATTTACCATTGTATCATTATTTAGTGTTCTCTTGAAGTCAAACTTTCAATAAATGAACGTAAATTAATTTATTTTGATTAATTAAATCGATCAATGAACATGAATTAATCATTTAGTTTTCCTATGTTGGTCAAATCCATACTTTCAAGGTTAATAACTCTAAATTGTAAATAGGAAGAATAATGTTATTTATGTATTGATTTGTAAAGTAACAAGTATTATGAAATATCTATTTTTAATAAGAACAATATATAATTATGAAATGTCATGTATTAAGAAATATATCAAGGGTCACCACTTATATAAATATCCTTACCATTTCAATTTTATTTACTATTTTGTTTCCACACTATTGTTATTCTATAGTTTTGCCATTTACATAACATACATTAGTTGGGAAATGATAAATATTTGATGGTTAAGCAAATGCCACTACCCAAAAAACTATCAACATGAATGATTATTTTTTTTAGATGAAGTAGACCATATAGGTCTTTATTGCATATATAAAATCATCCTACATTGCCTGATCTGACCCAGGCCCAATAACAATATAGAAAAAGGAAACAACAATAAAAGAAACAAATTAGGACCTGAAATGTCCGGACATCAAAGAAAAAAGAGGGGAAAGAAAATCGATTCATCTCCTTCCTCACAACACCGTCGAAACAACCATGGTCCTCGATTGAGATAAACGTCGATGAGCTGGAGAGACATCAAGAGCTTCAAATTCAGTATCCAACTCCAATCCAGGACCTGAAAGTTGCCGAGCTTAAGGTGTTTTCACCTAAGACATTCCAAGTCTCACGAATGCCATGAAAACAATCCTAATGAAGACTTCTTCCACTCTACAACGACAGATCTGGTGAGTTCCAGCTGATTATGAAGCTTTTGTTGTCCAAAAATCAAAGAGCTAGTGGTAAATCTCCATCTTCCTATCCCTTTTGAGTGTAGATTCTCCAGCTGGACTCATGCCTCTCCATTGCCTGCATATCCCTAGAATTCCAAAAGGGTAAGTTTTTGTTCTTCACGATCCATTTCCCTTTTGCTGATTTCATTTTGATTGTTGTCATGCCCTCATCTACCTGTTATTTCAGAACAATGTTTCGCCATCTTCCTCGACTCTCAGCAGATTGAGCTTAAAAGTTGATACTACTGCTTGAAATTCAATAAAGATAGGTATTTTATTATTCTCTAAGGGCTCGTTTGGCCATGCGATATGGTATCATGATATGAAATCATGATATGGGATTATGATATGGGATTATGATATGAAATTATGAGATGAAATTGAAGGTTTGTTTGGACATGCGATATGAAATTTTTGTGTTGTACATTTTCTTATAAACAAAAAAATTTCATAAGTTGTAAAACTATTAAAATAACCACAATTTTTTATTCAATCTTATCAAATAAATAAAAAATTATAAAATCGCATAATAAATTATTACAAAGTTATTTGTTCTCCACTTAAGTAATTGTTTTATCTAACTTTAATTTAATAAAAAAATTGAACATAAATTGTAGTGTACTAGTCTTTAATATAATCTTCCCACATAGTACAAACAATTTTCTCACGTTGAATTTGCATTTCTCGATCATGTGACCAAGAAGACGAACCAACATTGTTACTTTGAGCCATTTGTTGGTCAATATCATCCGCAACTATATCTTCATGTTCATAGACCATAAATATTTCATCACTATTTTGGTATTTTCGCAAATAATTATGTAACACTGCACAAGCTATGACAATTTTCACTTGTGTATCAATATCATAATGGTTCATGCCTTGTTTCAATATTCTAAATCTATTTTTCCAAGATCCAAAAGTCCGTTCAATCACATTACCCAGAGATGAATGCCTATAATTAAATAGTTTTTTGGCATTTTGAGGCTCTCTTTCACTTCCTCGATAATCTTGCAAATGATAGCGTAGTCCTTTGTATGGAACTAAAAATCCTTTTGTGTTTCGGAAACAGCATCAACAACATAATATTTATCTACCAAAAAATATTTTATAAAGAATTACTAAAAGCATATGTGACGTAAATGAAACAATTTTGTGTAAATAAATAATATTTATTCTAAGGATGTAATTTAAAGTTACCATGTGGCAGAAATATGTAACTAAATACTAATAACTTACACATAAAATATAAATGTGCACTTATTAAGGCCATAAAATAAATTTATTAATGTGATTGAAATTTTACTTTAAACCAAGGCCAAAATCGAGTATTATGTCGAATTTTGGAATGTACACCAGTCATATTTTTTGGTTGTATAAATGTTGGTGCTATCTTACTAATTGTCTCGGCAACTATTTTAACATGCCGGTTAATTATTTCAAGTGAATGTTGAAAAGTTTCACAATCGTGAGGTGTGAGTTAAAGTGACTATATGTGGGTGCGAATAATAAATTTTATGTCGGTGAGAATAATAAATTTTAAAAAATAATGATATGATTATAAATTTTATTTACATATGAAACAAATGGTTAGTAGATATAAATGTGGGGTTGTTTTAACAAAATATAAACTAATGGATCAAGTATTGTATTAAAATATCTCAAATCATGATATAAAATCACCATGTAATTTCATATCATGGTTTTTGGAGAATATGATATCACCTCTCATGATATGGAATCATGAGATGAAATCAGCGTAAAATCACATGTCCAAATGCTGATTTCATCTCACGATACCATATCGTGATATGGTATCGCATGACCAAACGCCTACTAAATGTTCTTCTTTTTTGTCACTGATGCATCGGCTTGTAAGTTCCAATGTCTGCTATGTGAATTCACAATTATAATATTATTTTCTTGTTATCTTCTTTGCGAATGATCATGATTAGCAAAAATCTCCATTTTGGTATCTTCTTATCCTAAGGCTAGGAAGTCTTACTTTCTCTGTATTGATGATGTCTCTAGCCTCACTTGGTATAACCTGAAAATTTGAGTATGTTAGTCTTTGAGTACCTGCAAAACAGAGAATGTTGTTAGTGAAAAAGTCAGTCAACTGATTTCCTTCTCTGAGTATATTTTCCACTATCACTTCCTTGTCCTTCATAAGCATATTGATCCTCTCGATCTCCATCACTATGACCCAAGGGATTTCCCAAATTCCATCCAAAATATTCTTCAGAGAAAGAGAGTCAATTTCAAGTATAACAGGGAGAAGATTATGTTGTACACAGAACTCCAGACCCAATCTTAGTGCCACCACTTCTGCCACTAGATTAATACCATCAAATAATCTCCTGACTTCAGCATAAATTAAATTCCCTTCTCTATTCCTGATACAAAAAGGCCCAGAACTTGGGTCTGGATTTCCTTTAGATGCACCATCAAAGTTGCATTTAAAAGACCTCATCTCTGGAGGATTCGACACTATTGTTCTGCAACCAAGAGTGGGAGTGTACTCCTCAAAGAAATTTTCCAACCCGGGCCAAGATGGTGGTAATTTTTTTAGTCAAGGGTAGTTATACTTGGCTAACGGAAACAAATTTCTGTTTATTTCTATTTCCATACCACAGGCCACATATGTCATTCTTCCTTCATGATTAGTGGTGTTTCTCCTCTTCCAAATCTTCCATAAGATAAATAAAGGAACTGCATTGAAGAGTATTTGTAACTTATGTGTTCTTTCTGCATTCAACCATTTCATTACAGAATCCCTTAATTGCAAAAAAGGACCATTAATTCCCCCTGCAGCTGCAAATTTGCCCCTTAGCCTGTTAGCAATTGGACACTTAATGAATAAATGTTCAATTGTTTCCCCTCTCATTCTCATTCTCCTCACAACATTTACATAGCACTTCATCACATATCTGGTGTCTTACAAGCACTTCCCCAATTGAATTCTCTTCTTCCACAACCTCCAAATCAAAAAGGACACTTTGAAAGTTCAATAGTCACAACCTTAAAATTCTGGATTCTCAAATTTAACTAACTTTAATGATAAAATTAATAAAGAAAATTACTCCTTATTAAGTTAGTAAATAAAGAAAAATACAAACTTATGAAGAAAGCTTCAGAAATACGCTTAAATGACATTTTATGGCATATATATTATAAAATCCCTATAAATGATTTGATATTAATAAAACGTGAATTTAATACGATATTAATTGTTGATTTCTTACTTATTTAAAATATAATTAACAAAGTCAAATAAGATGGTTTATCTGTGAATTTTGTTTGACATTTAATTTTGTTCAATATAAAATTTTGATTTCTTAAACATCCTCATGAAGCAATTTAAAATGATAAATGGGTTGTTTATTAAAGGCCAAAGTCATTTGTAGCCACTTAAAGTTGTTCGCATAATTCACTTAGACACCTTAACTAAGAGTTGTACCTATTGAACACTTTTATTAGTGAAAAAAATACCAATTAAACATTTTTTGACAATCAACTAAAAATAGAAATTGTGTGTCATACACTCGCGATGACGTGGCATAGTAACTAATCAGAAAAGGACATGTGGCGTTGGGCCCATAATAATAATTAAAATATTTATTAAAAAATAAAATAAAATAAAATTTTGTTTTTGGCCAAAAACAGAAAAAGAAAAACTCTTCTCTGCCTTTTCTTCGTCGCCAAAACACCCACCCCCGACTTCCATTCTTCCTCATTTTCTTCTTCGTCGGAAAACACACAGCGGCCTCCGGCTAAAACCGCATACTCCGATAACCGTACACCTACATCCTCTCCTTTATTCTAATTCAGTATTGTAGTTGTCATTTTTCTCAATCTCATTCTTTTTTTCGAATAACAATCAAGATTTGTTGATATTTTTTCTTCTTCACTGTTGTGGGTTCTTTAGAAATTGAATTCTGTAGCAATTTCAAAGAAAATAATTTCAGATTCATATTAGTCTTGTCGGAAAAAATGGAGTTTTGCCGGAATTATTTTTGAGTCAATTTGATTTTTATTTCTTTAATTAATGCTTTTCTGATGAAGAAAACAACAACGATAATAATGATGACGGGATTATGCTAGAAAAAAAGAAAGAATGCAGGAGTAGATGGGTGTGTCAAGGATGGTGGCAAGGCAAATAAGTATGTTGGATTGAGAAAAAAAAAAGAATGCAGGAGTAGATTTAAAAAAAAAATTATATAGAAATTATGATTTTTCTAATGTTGACATGTCTAATTTTGATTCGTCCGTAAAAATATATTTGGCTTCACTCGCCTTTTTGGATGTGTATTACACTCATAATGCCATGTCACCAAAAAGTATTCAATAGGTCCATATTTTGAACGATAGAAGTGTTCAATAGGTACAACTCTTAGTTGAGGTGTCTAAGTGAATTATGCGAACAACTTTAAGAGGCCGCAGATGACTTTGGCCTTTATTAAAATATAACTTGAATTAGTGATGTTTCATATAAATTGATGAGATCTGTTTTCTACATCTCTATTAAGTAAAGGGTAACATAGAGAAATCTCTAGGAGCTAATTATTTGGATATACGCTAGTTTGTAATATTATGAGTTAAATCAGATTTTGGACTTGAGATACATATATATGGTGCGTCCAGATACATGTATGTTGGATATGTGAGGACGAAATTAGATGTAATTTATTCTAGATACATTGTATCCGAGTGGATTCACATGTATCTGGGATACATACAACAAATCTCGCTCACCTCTCTCCTTTCTCGTCATCACTCTGCTATCTCACTCGCGTATCTGGTATCCCTGATACATATAACTAGTGTTAGAGGCATGTATCTAGTGTAATTCACATGAATATGGAATACATAGAAACATTTCACTCGTCTCTCTCCCTATTTGTCATGACCCGAGCCTACACCTTGGATGTAGCCGGCACTCGAAAACCATTGTTGATCCCCAAGCGAACCCTCATCCTGGCTGGCTACAAGCGGAAGACTAACTCAAGCATACAAAAGCTTAAAACTAAAATAATTTCAATAAACTCAAATACTCAACCTTTTTAAAAGTTTGTACAATACTCAAAATAAAAGTAAATACAGAAACTCTTCAACTCTGTCTATCTATGAAGCCTCTACTATTGCAAAAGTATATTGAGACAAGACCCACGACATATCAAAACTACTAAATGTAAGATAAAGGTGAAGTCCTTCGGAATATAAGAAGCTCACCAAAGCTGACTGGAATATCACGTGACCTCAACGAAACGCCTGTTGATGATCCTGAGTACCTGTATCTGCATCATGAAATGATGCAAGCCAAATGGCTCAGTACATGGAATGTACGAGCATGTAAGGGGAATTCTAAAGCATAAACATAAGCTTGTACTGATGGAAAAGACACATACTTACTTCTTCTCAACTCAGAGAAACATAGTTCAACTCAACTCAGAGAAAATAGGGCTCAACTTAATAACATGATATTCAACTCAATGAAACATAGTTCAACTCAAATCAGATAAATAAGGCTCAACTAAATAATAAGATACTCAACTCTGGATAAAGCAACAATAAAAGATGCAATATATGGAAAGCTTTTAAAACAATAGATAGCAACTCAATGTATTGAATAATACAATAATAACTCAATTTGTATATAAAAATACAATATAACTCTGTGGGATATTATCTAACCGACAACCATCACTATGAGCTATGTAATGATACATCGTCTAGCCTACGTTGCCAAAATTGTCCTATACTTTGTCGGGGTATAGAACCTACTACTAAGTGGATCCACTAGTCTATGCTAAAAAGCAACAATAAATCATCTAAAAAGTATGACCCTTTCTACCCACGTTGGCTACATGGTTTATGGGGGCTGTGAGTTGTTAGAACTCTCTCATATCGGTGCTCAATACTACTCCCAAAATATATCTAGCTCATATGTTTAAAAACATAACTCTTTCTGTGTTTTGAGATTATTACTCAAAAATCTTTCTCTTAAAAGAGATGGTACTCAAACTGCTCAAAACTCTTTTGGAAGTCTCAATTTCCTCCTCTTTTAAATGTGAAAACATTTACTCTTGGAAATACTTAGTTCCCATATATTCATTTTGAAAAAAAGGAACTCAACACTACTCTTTCTCAAACTCAGGTGCTCAAGTCTCAAAACAAGTTTAAAGTGATTGTAAAAGACTTCTCAAAATAGGGTTCATGCCGAATTATGGGCGTGAATGACTCAATTCAAGGTTTTTAATAACCATACATAGAACTCAATACTTGGGACTTCTCAAAATAGGGTTCATCCCGAATTATGGGCGTGAACGACTCAATTCAAGGTTTTTAATAACCATACATATAACTCAATACTCGGGACTCAACAATTCCAAAACTCAAGAACTCAATGATACTACTCATCTCGAGAATGCTCGACTCAGAGGGTTGATGCGGAATTATGGGCATGAACAACTCAACTCAAAGACTTCATGATACTACTCATTTCAAGAATGCTCAACTCATAGGGTTCATGCCGAATTATGGGGATGAATAACTCAACTCAAGGACCTTCATGGATAACACGTAATAGTCTCATGACTAGGAATATAACCTCAAAGGGGTTAGGAACTCAATACTTAAGACTTAGAACCTAAAGATACTACTCCTCTCAAAGATACTCAACTTATGGAGTTCATGCAGAATTTATGGGCATGAATGACTCGACTCAAGGGTCTACATAACAATATAGAACTCATGTACACGACTCTTCTCATTCTCATACTTATTTCCTCAAAAATTAGCTCAAATCGATAGTTGATCTCAAAGGATTCACGATTTAACTCAAAGACTTTCATGAACTGTTCTCCTAACTCTTTCTTGAATTTAATCAACAATTTTTCTGCACAAAACAGGGAAAGAGAATGAACTAGAACAAAGCGGATTTTTTTCATTAATAGTCGTTACATGGGAATACATCAAATAGGAAGCTTACACACACATAGACCAGCAGTTCCCGTTAAAAAAGTTAGGATAGTTTCAATAGCCAGCAAGTTCCTACGTTCCTAAGGCCTGTGCCCCATGGAAAGGGCAGAGATAGGGAGTGCCTCGCGGATTTCTACTCTTATGGCTCGCAATTATGAATTCAAGACTTATGATTCATGATATGAACGATATCGATGATAATGTTGACTCATGAATACATTCTCCTCATTCTCATACTCACTTACTCGAGTCTTGATACAAGTTATTAGAAGTTGTAGAAGACTCCTCCAAAGGACTCAAAGGGACTTTCTCAAAATATTTGAAATAACTCTCAAGACTTGACTCTTAACTCTACCTTGAATTTGAATTATGAATTCAAGGTTACGATTCATGTTATTAATGATTTCTAGGTGTTTAGAAGTAGTTTAGAGTATTTAGAATCAACAGGGATTGAAGGAACCCTTTTAAAGAACTCAGACGGGCAAAACGATGGAGAAAAGGTAGGGGAAGGCGACCCTGGCGCACTGAGTGGCACAGGGCGCCAACCCTCTACCTACAGACACTCTCTACTGGCGCAATGATGGGGCGGCGCGCCAGTCTATTCCCAGAAAACCCCGACTAATTTCTTTGCTCATTTTCTCACCCTAGTTCGCCTAGATTCGAATGGTTTCTTCCCCACTCACTTAGATTTGAATACCCAACCTAAGTGTACACTAATCTACTCAAAACAACCCTCAAATCACTAACTTTCATCTCAAGAATTCCTCAAAACCTCAACAAAACAAGATTTAGAATGAAACCTCAAGAACACTTGTCAATAACTCATCAAGAATTAAATTGTTCAATATTTATGGATAGATTTGCAGAAGAAACTCATGATTGGCGTGTGGGTGAACGAACCCAACACTATGGAAGCTTACATACCTCAAAGAACTAGGTTCTTGGCGAAATCTTGCATTTCTTGAACGAATGCTTGGAACTTTGAACTTTTTCTCCTCTTTTCTCTTCTTGAACTTTCTTCTAAAATCCTAAGCGTAATTAGAATTTGTGAAAACTTAACCAAATCAGTTTAGACCCCTAAATATTACCATATTTCGTTTTAATCTAATTGGGTAAGGAAAAGACCAAAATACCCATCACATTTTTGGATAACTTTCCTTGAATGGACAGCCTAACTTCAAAATGGCATATCTCCCTCATACAAGCTCGAAAATTAGCAAACTCGGTGGTGTTGGAGAGACGACTCAGAGATCTTTCATTTGATATCTTATCAGTTTCCTAACTCATACTGTACTGAAAGTTATGGTCGTTTGAAGTTGACCCAAAACTTAGAAAAACTTAGGAATGGCTTGAATGAATTCTCTTTAATTCTTTTTGGAACTCAAGGTGCTATATCTAGTGACCTAACCTTGACACTTAAAGAAATTTTAAATTCCTTGGTAAAATCTTACTCACAACGAAGAATGGTTCGAGTCTTAGCTCAAAAAAATTCTGGGGTGTTACACTAGTTCAGTGAATCTGGTAGCAAAAAATATGTATCTAGTGTATCTAACTTGCAATCTGGTATGAAATTATTAATTAGTGTGACAATATATAATTATTTTAAACTATAGGGAGAATTAGTAATTATGATAGAAATGTTTGTGTAATTAGGTAGTCTTCTTTGAGTATAATCATTAATGATTATGAAAAATAGATATAAGAAATCTAATATCATAAAGAAGTAATCAAATTGATCAAATTACTTACCATATGGCCAAGCTCGCGACTATAAATAAAGGTGAAGATACACGGTTTTTGACAAAAAAATAAACATCACAATATTATATTCATTCATTGAAGAGGATCTATTATTTGTCAAAGAGGTGCCAAGAATTTTTGGTTCGGTTCAACGAAAATTGTGTTATTATTAATAGGTACACTTGATGGTCATGTTACTATTTAATTTTTTCGTTGGTATCAAAGCTCAAATCTTTTTATTTATTTTTTAGTTTATCATTACAATTTTATTTTTAGTTTTATCACTTTTTGTATACATAATAGATCTTCATTTTAAACATAGATATCTGGAAAAAAATTATTTTCTTTTATTCAAAAGGTAAGAAGGAAAAATATTGCATTTATATTTAATAAAGATAGGATTTAAAAGGGTAAAAAAGACCCTATCTTCATAAATTTAGGTAAAAAGGGGTTACCCTTTTTAATGAATTTTTCTACATTGAACTGCGGGAGTAGATAAAAGGCTGAATGTTTTGATTTTGATGAAAATTTTACACAATTTCAAATATTTAACCATATTCTCACTTTGGCCGATAAAGAAAATTACGTGAAATCAACTATGTTATAACGCCTATTAGATGATTATGAATAATTATTCTAATTATTTTTTGTTCTCATTTTAGAAATGGTTGGACAGAGACGGACTCGAAGTACTCCAATTGTGAGTTATACTAACAATCAAGCAAGACGACAACGTAGAAGAGTTCATCAACGAAAGACAATAGTCATTAATGATTCTGATTCTGATTCAGAAATTATTAGAAATGATATTCCAAATTCTATTCAAAATATCTTTAGGGATCAAAGAGCTTGGACGAGGGAAGGGAGAAGAAAATATGAGGAATTTAAGGATATCCAAATGGATCCTTCTTCTTCAATACCAGAATATATTCAATTATTTCAGATGAAACGAGAAGAATTAACTTTTTATTTTATATCGGTCTTCGATCCAGAAGCTTTAGTTATATTTATTTCTTCTCTCCCAAATAATTGGATGGACGTAATGATTAACATTCATATTTGTCTTGGTCCAAATGAGGATTTCCTGACATATATGAATGCACTTAAAGTCAAGTGGGAGGAAAAAATAGATATAGAAGCTAAAATAAAGAAATATTGGCTTCTAAGAACGTGTCCAAGGCCTCATTTTTATCAACGTTCTCCTATAGACAATCTAGCTAAGATTTTAGTTGATAGTGTTATAAATCCTTATCACCCGCGTAATGAGAAAGATGATATGTAATATAGACAAGTGCTTATATCACTTATGATATTTTTGAATATTTTTTATGAGAATATGTTCTTTATCTATTTGTTAAATTTTTGTGATATTTAAATATTATTAATATTATGGATTAAGACTGAATTAAAACTCTTTAATATAACATATACTAAGAAATAAATGTAATTCTTGAATAGTCATTTGATCTGCAAATGATGATTGAAAATTTTGTGACCATCAATTCTCTATTAAAAGTATAGAAAATATGAGAACTAATTTTCTTACGTGTGTATATCACATGCATTATTGATGAGTGGCTCTAACATAATTGTCGCTTATAAGTATAAGCAGATTATGACTTCAAAAGGTATAATTTTATATTGGTGATAAGTTGTACGACAAAAACTATAATATATGAACCCATACGATATGATTTGTATTGAAAAAGCAAGACATTCTAAAGAATATAAACCTTGCGATGTGTCACCTAGAGAAGGGTAACAATGCCTAACTTATGAGAGATCTTGATATCTATAATGCGTAAAAATAAAAAGACTCCACTAAAATAAAATAACTTATGATAGATCTTGATATACACTATTTTATGCCGTTATTTAATATTAAGGGTAGAAATAAAAAAAATATTGAAATTCTTTTGATTTCATTAATTGGATGAGTAAATCAAAACAACTACTCAAAATATAAGCGTCCGGAGAATTTTCTATTGTCTATATAAATAAACAAATTTTGATTGACATTAATGAAGTTTATATAAATTATAATTTAAAATAATTTAAATTTTAAAACATACAATCTTTATAAATTTGACCTTAATTAAATTAATTATTTTATATTTTCTACATCAAAATATATTTGTAGTTATTAGTCTCTTTTATTTTTTGTGTAAATGAATATTAGAGTTTTGATTATTATTAGTAAAAACAATTTTTTCATTATGCTAATTTACTTCATTATAAAACATCATTAGCTCATACACTTAATTAATATTTGTCACTTTTTCGTTGAAAAATAATGTGTATCCTTTTATGAAAAATTTGTTACACGAATTCAAAAACACAAATTTCATGATTTTTAAAGAAAGTAATAAAAAAAAAGTTGATAATGAAAAGGTATAATAAACATTTATAAAATTTACTTAAATAATTGAACAATGAATGTGATTTTTAAAGCAAAATTGGAGTGAAAATGATTTTCACTCGTATTTATGTTTTTTGTCTCGTGTGATAGTAGAGAGCGAATAAATAAACCCTAACCCTAGCAAGGTAACTGCCACTGACAATACCGTTAATAAAGTGTTATGTGAAAGTAGAGTAGAATGAGTTGCGGTGCAGTGATAAAGACGGTTTCATTTTTTAATTAGATCAGGTCTCAAATTCGAGTTATGAATATATAGTAAAATCATATTGAGAGCGTCACCTCTCAATGGGCCATGTACCCTGTAGTGCGCAATGAAAATTTAATTGGGCTTTAATATGAGCATCGAACACCAAATAAAAAAAAAGAAGGGGATAAATAAACCCTAACAAGGTAAAGGTTTACAGTGTGTCAGTGTTACGATATGGGGAAATTGAAAGGGAGAGATCGAAGAGACAAGTTTTACCACCTAGCAAGAGAATCGAGATACCGTTCAAGGGCTGCATTTAAGCTGATTCAACTAAATTCCAAATTCTCCTTTCTCACTTCATCTCAATCGGTTCTCGATCTTTGTGCTGCTCCCGGAGGTTGGATGCAAGTAGCTGTCAGTAAAACACCCGTCGACAGCCTTGTTATTGGCGTTGATATTGTTCCAATCAAGCCAATTGGCGGTGCAATTGCTGTACAGGAAGATATTACTACTGCAAAATGTAAATCCACCATTAAAAGAATAATTGCTGAAAAAGGTTGTAGTGGGTTTGATTTGATCCTTCATGATGGGTCTCCTAATATGGGTGGTGCTTGGGCTATGGAAGCTACTGTGCAGAATTCTCTCGTCATTGATTCTGTTAAGCTTGCTACACAATTTTTGCTTCCTAATGGTACTTTTGTTACCAAGGTACGTTTTTTATTATCATATTCATATGTATGTGTTATCAAAATCACTTTTTTATATATATACTATATAAGATATAGTTGCTGCTTTAGTATTCACACATGCCAATATAAGTACAAATAGTCATAGGTCTTAATTATTTTAATAACATAGTGGATGCTACTTTATCCTTGCAACTTTTTCCCACTCTTATTTTATCTATTCTTTTGTCTTCTTTTTTTTGTTTTGTTGGGTTGGTGGGGGAGTAGGAAAGCTTGTTGTCTTGTTTACTACATTCCTCTGTGTACTTAATAATATGTTATATGTGTATTGTATATGCGTTTTGGGATGGGTGGAGGTAAGCTTTATTAAACTATTTGTTTGTTTATTTTTGGGTGGGTGGAGAAATTTATGTCTAAGTTGTTACTTTACTATTCTCTGATACATACACATGTTTGTCTTTTCTTTCGAGTGGGTAGGGGAGGAGATGAACTCTATGTCATGTGGTGCATAAGTGGCATGATGACGTGGTGGGTCATGACACTAGTCTGTAGAGTATTTGTTAGTAGGAGTATTATTTTTTTTCATTGTATTGCCTTTCCCTCTAAGTTGTTCATGTAGAGTTGATGTTTTCTTGTTGACCTTCCTACTGTTATTCCATTCATTTGATTGCATTGCTGCATAAAAGATGGAACAAACGTTATCTAGCGTACTAATTCTCTATATACTTTTAGGTTTTTAGATCTCAAGACTATACTGCGGTTCTTTATTGTCTAAGACAGGTATTTCCTTCCTTTCAATATCACTTTTAGGGGTTATACGGATCAAATGAACTATATCACCTTTGCATTTGATTGCCAGCTTTTTGAGAAAGTTGAAGTGGAGAAACCTTTAGCAAGTCGTTCAGAATCTGCCGAAATATATCTTATTGGTTTCAAATATAAGGCCCCTGCTAAGATTGACCCTCGCCTTCTTGATATAAAGCACCTCTTTCAAGGTGGTAAAGAACCTCTCAAGGTACTGAAATTTTGCTTTTCTACTTTCTCTCTCTTTATCCTCTTGTTGGCACTTGCAGTATAGACCCTCAATAAAATTACCTTGTGTATGTCAATTTTCTGCTTAATGCCTCTCAAAGTGAGAGTCTTTCCATTATATAGAGAAAATAAAGATTACACATCCCTAAAGATCCGCCATTCATATCCCTAAAGATCAGCTATTCTATCTCTACAAATCTGATATTCAATCCCTCTAAATCTGCCTTGCTATCCCTCCAAATCAGCTATTCTATCACAATATTTATTCCTTTGATTCTACAACAAATGTATATGATCATGCTAATTTATATCACTATATAATTACATTAATATATATACAATCATTTAGCTGTCCATCATGCTAACATCACCCTTCAAATTGATGTTGGTGGATCAAGAAGCATCAATTTGCCAACTAGAAACTGATGGCGTTGCCGTGCCATGGATTTTGTAAACGCATCAGCTATTTGAAGATCGCTAGACACATGTGGAAGAGTAATTCCTTTATCTACAACTTCTCTTATATAATGACAATCCACTTCGATGTGTTTGGTCCTCTCATGAAAAACTGAATTAGTAGCAATCTGAATAGCACTTGTATTGTCAGCGTGGAGAGGAGTAGGATGAGATTGAGGAAATCCAATCTCAGCAAGTAACCCACGAAGCCATACAACCTCAGAGCAAGCAGTAGACATGGAACGATATTCAGCCTCTGTTGAAGATTTTGACACACGGTCTTGCTTTTTACTCTTCCAAGATATCAATGACTCTCCAAGAAACATGCACCAACTAGAGACTGAACGACGAGTATCAGGACATCCTGCCCAATCAGAATCACTAAAAGCATTAAGACGAATAGGAGAACCACTTGGAAAGAACAATCCACGAGTAGATGTTCCTAGAAGATACCGAATGATGCGACGAACAGCCACCAAGTGGAGATGATGGGGAGCTTGCATAATTCGACTAACTTGTTGAACTTCAAAAGAAATATCAGGCCGAGTAATAGTAAGGTAACTTAGACTCCTAACTAATTGTCGAAATATAGTTAGATCAGGAAGAAGATCGTCTTCCTCACGATGATACTTTACATTCAATTCCAATGGAGTATCTACGGAGGATGAATCTTGAAGACCAGCCAAAGAAATCAGATCCTGAGTATATTTGTGTTGGTTTAGAAACACACCTGAAGCAACATTATGAACTTCCAAACCCAAAAAATAAGTAAGAGTACCAAGATCTTTCATATGAAAAGAATCTTTAAGTTGCTGTTGGAGGCTAGTGATTAGTGAAGAATCAGTTCCTGTGATAATAATGTCATCTACATACACCAAAAGAAGAATACAACCTGTAGATGTTTTCCGAAGAAACAAAGATGAGTCATATTTGCTCTGCTCAAAAGAAAATTGTAGCAAAGTAGATCGAAACTTATCAAACCAAGCTCTTGGAGCTTGTTTTAATCCATACAAAAACCGGTTCAACTTGCATACATCTGATGTAGACGATGAGAACAAACCAGGTGGAGGTTTCATATAAATATCTTTTTTAAGATCACCATGGAGAAAAGTATTTTTGACATCCATTTGATACAAAGACCAGTTTTGTGAAGCAGCAATGGAAATAATAGTTCGCACCGTAGTCATTTTGGCTACGGGTGCAAAAGTCTCCTTATAGTCCACTCTATACTCTTGTCTGTTACCAAGAACAACCAATCGAGCTTTGTACCGATCAAGAGATCCATCAGAATGAAGTTTGATTGAATAAACCCATTTACATCCAATAGGGCGGACATTTGAAGGACATGAAACAATGTCTCATGTGTCATTTTCTTTAAGAGCCAAAAGTTCTTCCTCCATTACTTTCTGCCAACATTCATGCTTGGAAGCTTATGACTAACAAGATGGAACAGATATGTTGGATAAAGTAGAGGAAAAGCCATACCAATTGGGAGTACGAGATACTCTAGTAGATCGCCGAGTAGGCTCAAGAGAACCAAATCTTGAAGAAATCTCAGATTCTAGTTGTGGTCTAGTTTCAGGTGGCGGATCAGTGTCGGGATAGGATAAAGTTGGCCGACGTCGTTCATACACAAATCCAGGTTTGAACCTCTTAAAAGAAGATGATAAATCCTCAAAAGTAGGAAGAAGAGGAGAAACATAAGATGGATCTACAATCGTAGGAAAGAAATATTGATTCTCAAAGAAAATAACATTTCTAGAAATACGAAATTTGTGAGAACATGGATCATAGCAAATAAAACCTTTTTGTGACGTACTATAACCCATAAAAGCACATTTAGTAGAATGTACAGAAAGTTTATTGCGTTGCGAATGAGGCAAATGCACAAAACAAACACAACCAAATGTATGAAAATCACTATAGTTAGGATTTTGGTGATAAAGACGAAAATATGGAGACTCAAAATTTAGCACTTTAGATGGCAATATTAATTAAATAGACAACAGTAGACAAAGCTTCCACCCAATATTTAGCTGGTACAGAGGACTCAATCAATAAAGTACGAGTGACATCTAAAAGATGATTTTTTCGTTCAGCAACTCCATTTTGTTGTGGTGTATATGGGCAAGAGTGTTGTGAGACAATTCCTTTGTCAAGCAAGAATTTTTTGAATTCATAAGACATATTCTCCACCAGAATCAGATCTTAATAATTTGATGCATGTAGAAAATTGAGTCTCAATGTAAGCCAAAAATGTCTTGAACATGGAAAATACCTCAGATTTGGATCGAAGAAAATACACCCATGTAAACCGACTATAATCATCTATGAATGTCACAAAGTATTTGAAATGAGCATGAGAAATAATTGGTGAAATTCCCCAAACATCACTATGAATGACATCAAAACACTTTGTAGCACGACTACCAAAATTAGGAAAAGGAAGAGTTTTACTTTTGCCTAATTTACAAGTAGAACAATCAATGGAAGCAACTGAAAATTGATTTTTATTTCCCAATAAACCAGAATTTGATAAATGAGACAACACAACAGAATTTGGATGTCCTAGACGCTTATGCCAAACCTCAGTCTTACTAGCAGTAAAAGTACAAGCAAAAGATAGAACAGGAGGAATGGAAAAGTGTATAGGAAAGAATCGTCCAACTTTAGGCCCCTTCGCGATTATCGTCCCCGACACCTGATCCTGCACAAGACAACCATTACGAGAAAAATTCACATCACAATTGTTATCTACCAATTGTCCAACTGAAATAAGACTAGTTGAGAGCTTTGGTGAAACAAAAACATTCTTGAAAGTTGGAGTAATGTCTCCAACCTTGGTAATGGGTAAATTACTACCATTGGCAATCTGTATTTGTGATGGACCTTGATACTTGCGAACATTTTTTAGGATGCTCGTTGAGTTGGTCATGTGATTGGAAGCACCTGAATCAACAATCCAAAAATTAGATGTAACACCATTACCTTGTAATCCCAATGCTGAAAAGGCTGACACGATCATTTGTTGTACCATTTCAGGAGTAAGAACTTGTCCTGAAGATAAGTTATCATTAGTGGAGCCATTTATCCCAGCTTGAAAAGCATTGATCCTACGATTTTGAGGGCGCGTGGGACACTCTTTGATAATGTGTCCTTGTTGTTTACAATAATTACAGAACTTCTTGCTACAATTGCTAGCAATATGACCATATTCCTGCCCTTTCCTTTACCTTGAGCAGCAAATGCAACAGTGACATCATTTTCTTTCTTGAAAGCATTTTGTGTGACAAGACGTTGCTTTTCACGAAGTAATTCCCTAAAGCAAACATCCAAAGAAGGAGACGGGTCACGATTCATCAAGTTAGAGCGAACACTCTCAAAGTCGGAGCGTAATTTCATAAAAAATTGGTCTCGCTTGCTTTGCTCATGAACTGCCTGAATCACTGATAGAGATTCAGTAGGTATTTTGGCATAAAACAATATCTGTAAATTCAGCCCATAAATTCTGAAATCCAGAAAAATAATCTTGAACAGAAAGACCTCCTTGAGAGTAATTAGCAATTTCATACTCTAACTGAAAGCGTCTTGCGCTATTATCTTGGTTGTAAACCTTTTGTAAGTAATCCCACATGGACTTAGCTGTCTTGTATGGCCTGAGATTAAGAACAATAAGAGGGTCAATTGACCCTAGAGTCCATGTCATCACCCGAGCATCTTTAATCTTCCATTCACCTAGCTTTGTTGCATCAGTAGGAGCAGGATCGCTTCCATCTATATGGCCCCATAGTTCTTTGCCGGTGACAAACAACTGAAACTGAAACTCCCAAGAAGAATAATTTTTTCCAGTAAAACGAACACTAAAGGATTCAAAGTGATGTGAATTCATGCTTTTGAATAGCTATGAAAACTACAAAGACTCAAGAAAGCAACTAGAATAACCAAGAACAAAATTCCCAGGTGGTAGGACTGATTGTCGATGAACAGTCAACCAAAAACCAAGATTTTCAAAAAAAAATTAGAAGAAACCACAGATGACTCTATGAAACAAGACAGCCAAGAGAAGGCTCTAATACCATGTCAATTTTCTGCTTAATGCCTCTCAAAGTGAGAGTCTTTCCATTACATAGAGAAAATAAAGATTACACATCCCTAAAGATCCGCCATTCCTATCCCTAAAGATCAGTTATTCTATCTCTACAAATCTGCTATTCAATCCCTCTAAATCTCCCTTGCTATCCCTCCAAATCAACTATTCTATCACAATATTTATTCCTTTGATTCTACAACAAATGTATATGATCATGCTAATTTATATCACTATATAATTACATTAATATATACAATCATTTAGCTGTCCATCATGCTAACAGTGTATGTTTGAATAGGTGGTCGATGTTCTCAGAGCGACGAAGCAGAAGAGACACCGGGATGGGTAAATCATCTATCAATAATGTTTTTTATGCTTATGCACATTATTCACCTTTTGTACATGCCAAAGACCTCATGTTGACCGTTTGTGAAAACAACTGTTGTTCATGCTTTAGACCTCTTGGATGCCTTAAAAACCGATTCAGAGCTGATGAGCAGTGGTGTTGTCATCTTGTGTCAGAGGACATACTCTATCTATTTGTCACAGTTAAATGACTCCTTTTATTTGGTTTCTTGTATTCTAGTTCACTTTTATCTGATGATTTGCCACGAACCTATAATTTTAACTAGTTTCTATTTGTTATCCTATTTGCATTAACATGAGCATATTCTTCTATCTATTTTGTATCCAACTAAAACCAATGTTGCAGGTATGAAGATGGGGAGACGGTCTTAAGGAAGGACTGTTCTGCTGCCGATTTTGTGTGGTCTGATATCAAGAGCCTTGGCTCAGTTACTTCGATAAAGTTTGATGATCCTGCTTCTTTGCCAATGAGAGATCATCCTCTGACGACAGAAGAGGTATAACTCTGATAAATGGTGTTTTTTATATTTGTCAGAAGCATCCTTTGTAGTCTTTATTTCATCTGTTGCCTTACAGTTCAATTTTGGACCAGGTTAGAACACTATGTGAGGACTTGCGTGTTCTGGGGGAGCAAGATCTCAAACATCTTTCAAAGTATGGAACAAGAAACTTCTTAGACTTTGGTGTTTGCATTTGAAAAGCATGTCTTAGACCTGTTAATGGGGTCTAAACTGTTTAGGTTGTTATCTGTCAGTAAGAGGGGACATGATATCTTTCTTATCAGTTTTGCATGAATATCCTTTGACTTGTAGGTGGCGTAAGCTTATGAGGAAAGGTTTGGCTCCTTCAGAGACCATTAGTAATCCAAAAGTAGTAATTGAATGTGAGAGAGAAGAGGATGAAGATACAAGACTTGTAAAAGAAATGGAAGAGTTGAAGGAAACTGAATTGAGAAAGACGAGAAGAGAAAAAAGGGTTATAGCTAAAAGACAAGCCAAGGTTAATGGCTATGCTTTACCTTTCTCTTTCTAATTCTGTGTTGGTATCCTTTTTTCTACTCTAAGTTCAGAATGCGACCCTTGAATTGTGATACTTGGTTTTAGGATAATCATAGAGAGAACAAAAAAACCGAAATGCAAATATACTTATATGTTTTGTTTGTTCTCTTGAATGAATTTGGTTTTATGGTTTCCAGTTTATCTTCTAACTGCTCCCTTAAGCATCTTTGTCAGCAATATTTCTGCCCAGTTTACCTTACTTGTCAAATCACAAACTGACAACTTTGTAGTTCAGCAGATCAGCTGTAATTTCTATTCTGATTGCTTTTATATCACTGTCAAATTGCCTAAGAAAACTTATTCCAAGCTATTTTCAGCTAAAATACTGCTTGCGTTTTGCTTCTATTAATCAGCTATATCTTGATTAGCTATGGATTTTGTTGTATCCATTGCTGCCTATTTGGTCTCTTTTTGTTCCGATGCAAATGATTTGTCTTCCAGGGCTTCTAGTTGCTTTGCTCCCCCCCCCCCCCTCCCCCCTCCCCATCTTCATTTTGATCTTAAAAAACGAAGAAGCAGACGTGAGTCCTTTGTTGTTCTGCCTTTCTAAATCAATATTCTGTATTGGTGCTACCGCTTGAACTCTTTTGTTTCTGAATCTAATATGCATCTCTTGCGAATCTTTTGGTTCGTCGTCATGTAGATGTTGAAACTTTGACCATTGTTTGAGACTTAGTTCCTACTGCTGCTATCATTAGCTTACTTCCCATTCCTTCTTTAACTGCAGGACAAAGCACGTGAGGTGTTGGGGATGCAGTCCGATGCAACTGAAGATGGTTTTGCTGATCCGGAGCTGTTTTCTCTAACATTGATCAAGGTATGCCCACTTCACTCTGCTTAGTTTGTTACTTCATAGAAAATGCAACCCTTATCATCCACCCGTAGCAGAGACATTTGTGGTTAAAGGTTTGAAAGAGCTTAAAGGGGTGGAAAGAGGTTTATGCGAACATTTCATTATTAATGGGTGATGGGAGTAGGGATAGTTTTTGGGGACATAGGTGGTGTGGGAACAACACATTAAGCGCTCATTGTGTACGAGGGATAAGGGATAACTCAACCCGAGATTAATTTTAGGATGAGTTTATCCCATGTTTGGTTGGAATATAGTTGAGGGATAACTTATCCCGGGATTAGTTATCCCGGGATTGTTGTGTTATTTTATCCCATATTGAGACAATCCTGGGATGACTTATCCCGGGATAGCTTGTTCTCCAACCAAATGAGCCCTAAGAATGACATGTCCAAACATGTATATAATTTCATACCAAAGGGAGATGCTAGTCCAGTGGTCGATTGTGGAGTTTACAAGGGGAGAAGTGCAGTGGGACTTGAGGTTTAGGAACCTTTAAGACTCTGGGGATAATGTGGATCACCTCCTTTTTACATTGTGGGATAGCGTTCTACTTTTGAGAAATTCTGAGGCGGTTTGTACTTGGGTGGGTGATGTCGGGACTATGAAAGAAACTATGTTTAGTTGAGTTTTCTCTAAAAATGGAGCAGGGTATGAGATGTTGGTGTGCTAGCACTCATGTAGGTTGTTTGGAGAGGGAGTAATATGAGAGGTTTTTACAGAGTAGAGAAATATCTTGAGGTGTAGCATTTTTTCCATTGTTTTGTTTTAATATTGCATGTGTTTTTTTGCATAAAACCATTTTTTTGGTTAGGTTTCTGTCTTTTTGTGTATTTTTACAGGCATATCTTTTTGCCCATCTTTTAATGAAATTTATTACTTAATGAAAAACAGAACAATAAATTGCTTTTAATGTATTATATCCAAAATGGAGGATAGACCTGCTTTTACGTGTTAGCCTATTTCGTTTAGTGGTCTTAACATGAATTAAATCATCATTTACTTTGTCTTTTTAAATTCTACTTTGCTGTTAAGCTGAGTATCTGGGCCATATATTTCAGAGCAAGAGAGATGTAGTAGTTGTTGATGACAATGAATGTGATGATGGAACTGTTGAAGTAAATAGCGAAGATGACGGAAGTGACCTGGAAGCCCCAGAGAATGCATCTACCAATATGGACTCCGAAGAAGAGCGCATAAGGTAACCAGACAGTTTACTGGAACTATATCCAAAAACGATTATTTGACTTTTTACTACTATTGGAACTGGTTCATTTAAATTTTCAGACGTGACGATGAAATAGAGGGGTTGCTTGAGGACCACAACAAAAGGTATATGGCTCGAGGGGAAAGAAAAACAAAACGATCCAGAATTTCCTACTTGAGTGATTGTAAACTCTTGGAGGTACAGTAATTTTTAACTCTGTGTACAGTCTAGAATGAAAATATATTCATTGATGGGTCAAAATTTGGGCAAAAAACCGAATCAGCCGAACTAATGGTTGGATTTAGCTCAAAATTGACCCGTAAGAACTAGATGTGGTGTATCCTTCTTTCACTCTTTCTCTATCTCTATAACTGAGACTGTTTAGTCTATGTTCAGCTTGGTGACGAAGATGGTATGACTCATTCTGCTCAAGACTCTGACAGTGATATGGGAGAGGATCAAGTGAATCCTCTAATCATACCTCTAGAAACCGCTCCATCTGAAGAGGAGGTTGCAAAAACGTGGTTTACTCAAGATGTTTTTGTTGAGCCAGAAGAGCAAGACATGTTGGACAAGTATAACAGCGAAGATGAAATGCTAATAAACCTAGTAGGAGAAATGGCCCCAATATCTAAAACACAGACAACTAGCCAATTGCTTGCTCCAATCCTGACAAAGAAAAGAATGGATGGTTTGCTCCAAGTCCCATCATCTGAGACACCAAATGATTTTGAGATTGCTCCTGTACTGCCTACAGATTCAAGTGATTCGTCGTCTGATGAATTAGATGATGATATCGACAGAAAGGCTGAAATATTGTCTGTAGCAAAGAAATTGATTTTGAAAAGGCAGAGAGAGTCAATGATGGATGATGGTTACAATAAGTATATGTTTGACGATGAGGGGTTGCCATATTGGTTTGTTGACGAGGAGAAGAGGCATCGACAGCTGATAATGCCGGTGACGAAAGAGGAGATTGCTGCAATAAGAGCTCAGTTTAAAGAAATCAATGCACGTCCTGCAAAGAAGGTAGCAGAAGCCAAAGCACGAAAGAAAAGGGCTGCTCAGAGAAAGCTGGACAAGATTCGAAAGAAAGCTAACTCGATATCAGACCAAGCAGATGTATCTGATCGCTCAAAGAGTAGAATGATTGAACAGCTTTACAAGAAGGCAACACCTAAAAGACCAGAAAGGGAATTCGTAGTGGCAAAGAAGGGCGTTCAAGTGAAGGTTGGCAGGGGGAAAGTTCTTGTTGATCGACGAATGAAGAAAGATGCAAAAAGGCATGGAACGAGCAAGCAAGGCCTGAAGAAGGGAAGACAAAATTGAAAACCTTCAGCAACAGGCAAGAATGGGAACTCTTTTGATAGAAAACAAAACTTGTATTTTAGGGAACCTTACCGGACATAAGTTAATTAGTTATTTTATGCAAAGCCAACTTTGACTTAAATACCCAAGTGTATGGTTTATAAATGTGTGTGTTATTCTGTAATAACATTCACATGAAAGTGTCAAACATATAGTGCATAGTTGCTAAAAGAAAATAATTTTATTGTTTGGTTTATCTACAATGAGGATATCATAGAATAGGTCCCCTCCAATTTGCTGGTCTTTGGGTAACTTGATAACAAAGATGTATTTACTTTTCTTCTTGTTTATATATATAATGCATATGTTTAATAATTGGTAAATTAATAATCGATCATATTTTCCTCCGTTCTCGACTTGGCCAATGAAAAAAATCACTCATTTTAATAAGATAATAAGATATAATATATTTTCAGAAGAACCCTATATAAATATATGGTTCAATTAATATTATAAATTAGTAATTCTTTAAAAGTACAATATATCTAAGACAATTTAGTGAAAATATGATCATGTTGTGTTTTGTTGAACTTTAAATCTAGTCGAAATTCTTCTCTAACTTTTCTTATTGCATCCAAAAGTTTTGGTGTTGTCTTTTCAAACTGTACCATAAAATTGTGAAGAGTTCTAGATGCGATAAGTGTTTCCTTACGCATAACTGGTTCCAAAGATATTGCATCATCTTCAACTTCATCATCAAAATTATTTTTTTCGACGGTATCCACAATTTCTTCTAAGCTTTGAACCTCTGAATATGTATCATTTTCACCTTGATAATCCAATAGGTTTTATTGACGTCCATTTTATTGCGGTAATCGAGACCATTAATCATGACCTCAAGTTCATGAATGACGTTTTTACATGTGAGTTTATTCAAATTCTCTGAGATTTCATCTTCTGAACAAATTTTGCAGCATCTAAAACATTTGCTATTGTCTCTTGAACATTTGTCATCCAAGCCGGGATTGCAAAATTGATAGCATCCAAAATATTAATCTTTCCTAGATCGGTTTTTCTCACTTCATAGCCTTCAAATATCGTACAATAAAATTTGTTGTGATAATACATCTTGAAAGCTCTTATTATTCCGGCATCACAAGGTTAAATCTCAAAATACTCTTTAAATAATAAATATTAGTTTATCAATTAAATGATAAAGAAATTAAAGAATCTTAGTCCTTTCTTCCTCATCCCAAAACTCCGAAAATATTTTTTATCCGTAATTTATTTTATAGACAAATTGATCGAATATGTGTATTTAGTATTTAGATAATCAAAATCGAATAGTAGACTCCAATACATCCCAATTACGCAGTTAACCAAATACTACAATACTATTTTGAGAAACTAAAGAAAAAAAAGTAATAGAGGAAGTCACAACAGTCTCTGAACATAAGAGCTTATCTCAATCACAACAACTTCCAAATGATAATGCAATAGCCAAAACCTACCATCTACACATTTTGAGCATATATTGCTCTAGGACAGGATCATGTGCCTATTTGTTTAACTTTATACAAATTTAAATTGCCTACTTGTGCATAACAGAGTTAAAGAACATAGATGTTAACCAAAGTCAAGTTAAAAGGGGATATTTATGTAATGGTGATTGGTGATAGTTCAAGCAATAAAACATAAAGACATAATACATAAATATACCCTTTAACTTGACCTTAACAAACATATATTTATGTCTTCCAACTTTGGGTGTGCACAAATAGACATTTAAACGTGTATAAAATTAAACAAATAGACACAAATATCCTACATGATATAATACACGTAGGATGCCATGTAGGACACAAATTGCCACGTAGGACGCCATGTAGGATGGACGTGTGTCTACTTATTCAATTCTATACAAGTTTAAGTATCTACTTGTACACACTCAAAATTAGAAGGCATATGCCTTAGATGAGACCATGTTAAAGGACACATTTATGTATTTTGCCAACACCAACACATGACAATTCAGATAGAAAACTAAAAAAATACGGATACTTGAGATATTTTGAATATAAACAAATGGCCAGAGGCGTATCTAGAGGAGTTATGTGGGTTCACGTGAACGCATGCTCCCCTCTCTAGATTATAAATAGTAGTGCTATATTTTTTAAAAAAATATTTAAATGTAGAGGTGTGAACCCACGTTAAATGTAGCATATAATAATACGATGATGATTAGGTGCACCTTTGTAAGCGAAGATAGAAATTTTAAATCTTATTTTTGTTATAACACCCCTCCAAGTGGTTATCGGTAACATTTTTGGTGTTTCAATCAATTCTTCTTTTATTTTTTGCTTTAATCTTTCAAAATTTTCAAGTGTGTAAAATTGGAATTTCCTAAAAAAAATTAGCACGGTAAATGTTTTATATAATTAAATCAAATGTGTATATTAAAATTTAAAACTAGTACTCTCACTGTCCCTAATTACTTGTCCACTTTTCATTTTTTAGTTGTCCCTAATTACTTATCAATTTTGACAAATCAAAAAAGGACAATTTTTTTTACCTATTATATCCTCAATTAATTATTTTGAAAAAAAAGTAGAAATTCTTGAAAATCTCAAGTTTGCAATTCATTCACTTCATAATTAATAGGGAAAAAAATCTGAAATATATCTAAACTTTGACCGAAATTGCTGTAACAATACCGAACTTTGGAAATGACCTTTTACCCCCTGCACTATTTAATAGTGTATTTTAAAGGTATATGTGTGCCCACGTAAACATCATAAAAATTGCATCATTATAAATAGTAATGTGTCCACGTGGGCATATATATACCTTTAAAAATACACTATTAATTAGTGCAGGGGGTAAAATGTCCTCCATAAAGTTTGGTATCGTAACAACAATTTCGGCCAAAGTTAGAGTATTGTTTAGACCATTTTCCCTAATTAATAATAGAGGTAAAATGGTTAACTCATTAAGGCAATCATTGTTTTCTTAATAGGTGTGTCAATTCAAAAGAGACAAATAAGTAGGGACAAAGCGAATATATGTTGGACCTATAAATTTTAAAATTTAATGAATTAGTGTTAACAACGGATCAAACCAATCAAATTTATACGTTAGATGTATCTTTTCATAATAGTGCACTTACCCTTCCGAAATCCACCTTTACAAATGGCAACAACTCCTTAGCAACAACCATAATATTACTCATTACCTAATTTTTACCAAATGACAACAACTATATTGATTAAGTTGTTGCTATCGAAATATTTGGAATTTCTCTTTTCATTGTTCCACTGATCTCTACACTCATTTTCTTCTGCCGTGTATTGCCCAAATTCCGGTGAGTTATCACTTATGATTTAGTCTCCTTGCTATGATTTGGCTATCGTTTTAATTTGTTGATCCATAAATGAGTCTGTTAAGTTCCTTTTTTCTTTGATTCAAGCTCAGGAAAAGGGTTAATTTTGTTTTGGGTTTTAAGGTATTTGAATCTGGGTTTCGTACAACTAGTTTTTTGAGAGAAATTAATGTCAGTCTTTATGAATTCATTAGTACATTTTGCATCAGAAAACAATACTTTGAAAACAGAACAATTTTCCCTGTACTAAATTTCATGAAATCACTGGTGAATGAAAATTTGGAGGGTGAACCCTCGACCCTCAAGTGGGTTTTTGCTAATTGCTGGTATGTTTTTTTTTTTTTTTTTTTTTTTAATGTAAATTTGGTAGGGGATTACAATATGGGGAATCGAACCTCAGCAACAAGGTGCGAGTTTAGGTGACCTAATTGCTGGTATAAGTCTAATTATCAAGGTTCAATCAGATGTTGGGAAGTAGAACTCACTGATGCTTCTACTGCTTAAAATGTTCTTGTAATGTATTGGCTTCCTTCAATATTTGTTTTTTCTTTACACCTTGTTTTCTTTTTTTCGTTTTTGTAAATATTACTAGAATTAGAAAAGAAATAAGCCAATTGGGAACCATTGATTGACATAAAAGTTTTGATGAAATCTCCTTTGGCTTTGATTTCTTATTTTAAAAACGGATGGATTGAGAATCTTGATTGTCTTGAGAATTGTTTTTTAAGAAGTGATTGCTTTGAGAATCTTACAGCTTGTTTGGATAGTTGTTACCTATTGTACCGTATTGTGTTGTTAGTTTTATTGAAACGAAGGTTCTGAAATCAAAAGGTGTTCATTTTTCTGTACAATCAGTCTTACTTGTTCAAGGGAAACATAGGGCACGGATGATAAAATTTGATAAGAAATAAAACCAAAGAACCAGATTCAACAGTTCTAAGACTTGTTCTTATAGGTTAAATCTTTAAAAGTAAAGGCCAATGTTATTGAGAATCTTATGTGACCTAAAGATACATATGGCTGTACGAATTTATTCTCTACTATATCGAATCGAGTATAATTTCAACGAACCGAGTTTGAGAGCCAGTCATAGAACTAAAATGCCAACCTAAACACCTACTAGGTGGAAATCCTGACTGCAGGAGCAGAGCATTGGGTTTTGGAGCAGTTCAGTTATAATATGAAAGAAACTATAATCCAAGTGAAGCCCAACACAGATACAAATCTTTGTACTGTTTATAATCCAAAATAGTAATTCAGGAAAGTTAGCTACTGATAACAGGATAGATCAATGTAGTAGTCCTGCTTTCGTTTACTGGTACGAGTGACTGTTTGTAACAAAGGGGAATCGGATTGACATGGAACACGGTAATCACATTCATTGATAGAGGAGTTCGTCATAGAATAAAAACAAAAGAAAGAAAGGAGGGAGGTTCCAGAGTTGGTCTTAAAAGCAACTAAGAAAATGAAGAGACAACTTCATAGCATAACCCTAACAAAATATATCTTCTTCTATATGTAGGCATCCTCACAAAGTGCACCTACCTCCCCAAACCTCACTTGTGGGATTACACTGCATATGTTGTTGTTGTAGTAATAGTTGAGCCGTAAATCCATTATATTATTCTAAAGTAGATGTTACAAAAGGGGTGAATATGGATTCGTATGTGTAGATGTTACAAAAGGGGTGAATATGGATTCGTATGTGTAGACGTTACAAAAGGGGTGAATATGGATTCGTATGTGTAGATGTAAATGACCCCATTACTCTAATGATCCATCCATTCTAGGCTAGCAAGCAGACAATGTATTATGTTAAACATGGCCAAAATGAGAAATGACATGTGATGTTAAGGGTAAGACCACGAAATTTGTATGATCTTCTCAAACAAAAATATGAAAACCGCATCAACTGATTGACTAAGTAAGGGGAGAAACAATTCCTCAAGTAGAGTCGATGATGTCATCAGAATACAGAGAGAAGATATTTATGGAGTGAGTGTTGAAACACCTCTCAATAAGAAGTAGACTCAGAAGTTGTAATGAGTCTGATCTTGAAAATGTGGATGATTTCAATGATTCTGCAACAGATGAAAATACTGTTGAGTATGATGAAAACGAGGATGATGGTTGGTTGTGATTTTTCAACTAGTCTTAAGCCCAATTTTGCTATATTTATCGCTTTCTTCATTGGAGTTCCATTTTCCATCACCTTGCTGAAATGATTAATTTCTATTTTCTACGTTTCCATTTATATCTTCATTTTCTTGCTTTGTAACTTTATTTGTTTATCCCAATTTCTGAGCATCATTTTTATTTGTTAATTTCTATTTTCTGCCTGTAATGTAATTTTTTTAAATATGTTGCAGGCTTGCAGCTCATCATTATGACAAATGTGCATACTAATAATGCTGGAACTGCCGATGTAATTGCAACCCCACCACCAGGTAAGTTGATTTATTCATTAAACCATTCCCTTCAAAGTTTCTAGCTTGTATATCTTTTTTTTATATACACTTAAATATTTTCATATATTGCTAAAGGGCAAAAAAGAAAGGGAAGGGGGAAGACAACGGGACTTTCAATCCAAAAGAAACTCAAGGAAAGTGTCAATGGAAAGTTGAAGGTAATTATCCCACCAGATCGAATGGTAGCAGTAGGTCCTGGAGCTAAAGATTTTGTTACTGAGCTCTCAGTGACAGTTCTCCATAATGCTAGGCATGATGTCAAGAATTGGAAGGGAGTTTCTGATCTAGCAAAAGATAGGATTGTTGCTCATATGCTGGTAATTCGCTTTCTTTCGATTAAATTTAAAAAACCTTTTGGTCCTTGAATGAATAAAAATATAAAATTCAATCAAAACACTTGGTAAACCGAAATAGAGAACACCTCCCTTGACACGAGAGAATGAAAATGAGACTAAAACACCATAGGCTACTCAGATCATCAAAGCAACATACGTTTCAGAATCTTGAATTCCCGGTGCAGATTTCAACTTCTTGATTTGGATTTAGTTGGTTAATTTTCTTGTTTCTTTGCTTTTACAGTAGCGCGCATGAAGTCGATTTTGTTCTAAATGTTTCTCTTTTTTTCTTCCTGCTCTCCCCTTGCCACTACCTCCACCACCCTATGTTCTTTCCCAGCCACCATCTTCACCATTATATGTACCCATTCTCTTCATCTTCTATTTTCCCAGCACCATCTCCACTACAAGATAAAAGTTATGTTGCAGATAATGTTGAAGCACAAGATAGGTTAATGAAAAACCATCTTCAATCTATAAACTATCTATAGTCAAAATTCCAAAGAACTGGAGTTTTTTTAACCTTGTTAATTTTTTTTTGACTTGTTAAACGTGAGATTTAGCTCTTATATGTTTCTTCATCTTCTTAATTCTATTAGATGGATGTCTCTTCTTCATCTTGAAGTTGGATAGTTCTCTGATAGTTATTACTCCGTCCGTTCAACAATAGTTGTCCACTATACTATTTTGGGATGTCCAACAATACTCGTTCACTTTATGAAATCAATGGATAATTTTACACTTAGTTCCTAATTTACCCTTATCATTATTTATAGTCATTTCCTTATTATATTTTTCAAAACATTGTATTTATTATATTCAAAGGGTGATATAGTAAAATTACCCTTCCGTTTATAGTTTCTTAAGAAGTGTACAAAGTCGATAGTGGACAAATATTGTTGGACAAAGGGAGTACTTTTTGTGCCCTTCATTTTCAAATTTTGGAATATCATTCCTCGTTGAACTCAGTCTATCCAAATAAGCTACCGTCTATTTATTTTGGGCTCAAAAACCTTTTTTCAGACTCAAATTTCAAAATTCATGTGGTATGCTTTGATTAGTTAGTTTTTTCCACATCAACGTGAAATAATACAGCATATCCAAGTTCTATTTTGCTCCAGTTCACTGATGTCATTTATATTGTTCCATGCCATTTTGGATTAGCATGCACGTCAACTTACGTTAGTGTAGTTATCATCAGGTAGGTTTCTGTGCACAGTACTGATTATAATAATCTTTATGAGATTGGATTTTCTCTTGGTATTGATTGCATCTAAATCCGTTGCATCTTTAAAAGATCCATCCTAGAAACAGAGCTATCAGATTGCTGGAAGCAATTATTTACCGGTATTGTAAACCGAAATGATTGCTGATTACTGATTAGGCAACCACTCACAAACTTGATCTCTTCTTCTTCTTTTTTTCCATTTCTTAATTGGTACTAGCTAATTATATTGAACGTCGAATCTGCTTGGTTAATGAAATCCAACAGGTTCATCGCTCAACCAACTCGTGGCAGGTATGCTCTTATGGTTTCTGCGGACTAGTGGTACTGAATACATAATTTCAGAACAATACTTTCCTTAAGCAGTCCGGATGAGTAAAGTACGTTTTGTTTCTCATATCGACAATGAACTTCATATCCATTTTCCAGCAACAGAGGATCATTAATGCAATTCATCAAACAATTGTTATATCTTTGTCCAAACAAAGTATTCTTTCATGTCACATTTTTAATTTGTTCAAAAATATCCGATGCAAATTTTACTTCAGAGAACTCAGAACTGAAAAATGAAGAAAGGTTTGCAGATCAGGTAATGGTGGCAATAAGGAACAACTTAAGTCAAAGAATTGAAAGCATACTCATAGGAGAGTCTGTTTGATCCACTTTCAAAGCTCGTGAACCATACACAGTTCTGTTCGAAAATGTGTTGGCAGAATATCTATAAAGTTTTTGTTTCAATACACAGTGAGTTCAGAATTATGGTTTTAGAGAGGGAACTAAATAATACATCAGAACAAGGATTAAAGTATACAAAAATGTATACTGATAAACTAACTTTAGAGCATTCGACTCTCAAGCATCCCTCAGTTTATTGACAGACAATCAAAGTTCTATTTTAATTAAGCTCACCTAAATTTTATTTTGAGTGCAGGATACCTTCCAGCTTCCGGACATACAACATAATCGGGATACTATCCTTCAAACAGCTAAAAATTTATATCGATATCGCCGTAGTAGGCTACATGATCATTTCAAGAAATTTGCTACAAAAGAGGTAAGGTTGCAAAACATGCCATCACAGGTTAGTGAAGCTGAATGGAAATTCTTGGTGGAATATTTCAACTCTGACGATTTTAAGGTAATTCAGTAGTACAATGGATTTAACTTTATAATAAATATTGTTTTGTTTTCTTTTTCTACTTCTTATAATTAAAATTGAATTCATGGACTCAAAATCAATGCAGAAAATGAGTGAAAGAAATAAAAGTAATAAGGCAAAACAAGAGGTGAATCATATTTGCGGCAGAAAATCCTTCCAAGCAGTATCATTTGAAGCGGTGAGATATGTCTTTCGTTTATTTTATTTTATGGATTTTGATTTTTCTTTTATCAATAACGTAATTTGATTTGTTTTGGTAGAGGGACACAAACACCGGAAAAGAGCCAAACTCTCAAAAATTTTGGGAAATGACTCACGTGAACTCAAACGGGCATTGGGTTAATGATGCTTCTGCTGAAGTGAATGTACATAGAAAAATCTTATCTTTATTCCTAGAATAAGTCTGTCTAAATAAATCTTGAAAGTTAAAGCTTGTATAACTTGCTTGTAGGATAAGGTGAAAGAAGTTGTTGCTGAAAAAATTCAAGAAATTGAAGAGGGCACCGATGTGGACCTTATTGCTAATGCTGCATTTATGCAAATTATGAGAGAAAAAGAAGGGTATGTTCGTGGTCAAGGATCGGGAGTTAAGCCAGCGAGTAGGAGATCCAGAGATGAAATTCAAGAACAACTAGAAGCACAACAAAAGGAGATAGAAGAAGAACGGCGTAAACGAGAGAGTTTAGAAAGCAAGCTAATGGAAGTAAAAAATCAGCTTGAGGAGGAGCGGAGAAGTCGAGAAGTCATGGAAACTCGTTTAGTGCATGAGCAAAAATTGTTAAAAGAGGGCGTAATGGCATTAGTATCCCATATGCAAAGTTCCATGGTATTTATTTAGTATAATCTGCTAAACTAGTAAATGCTACATTACTACTATAGTCACTCTCACTATCTCTGCTTCTTCCTCACTCTCATATCCTTCCTTTATACGACAAACTAAATTCTTTAGTTGTACTATGTTTAACAGAATGGACTTCCTGCTGCAATTTTCAACATCATTAATAATTCAACTGGTTCAGACGAGGCAAGTCCTACAAGTCTTATGGATAAAAACTAGGTAAGTAAACTTTATCTAACTCGTGTAAATTATCTTTCTTGGTTGTATGCAAGAATGAGTCTTTTAATTGCTTGATTAAGTCTTGGTACGTTCAGTAGCAAAGTTTCAAGTCATTGTTATTTTGTAGTTCTGGAAGTCATTGTTATTTTGTAGTCGTATGTCTGGAAGTCATTCTTATCTTGGTTGTATGCATAAATGTTCGTCTAACAAGTTGAGCCTGCCCTCAAAGATACGGGACAATTTTGGCTGAAAACTCGTAGTTGGACAGCCCAAGCATACCCTAAATTGTAAACTAGATACTATTATTTAGAGTACTTAATTAGATTTAAGACAAACGGAGAATTGATACATTCTCCACTGGGAGTTTTTTTCTTTTCTTTTGAGTAAAGTTCTCTACTAGGAGTATCTCGCGTGGTATTTGGTGCAGCTTTGTGTGAGCAAATATTTAACTTTGTGAGGAAGTTTTTAATGTTTTCTGTTTCCAAATACTTTTCTTGGTTTGATACTTTTACAACTTTTTTTGCAATTTTATTGTTAGCTGAATGTTTCTGCCCCAACCATTCTATAGAATGTGAACTTCTAGTGATGCGATTAGTTGCAAAAACCAGTAAGATTATGTGGTTCCGACCCTCTTTTGCTCTTTAAATATGTACTTCGTTTACTTTATAACTTACTTTTTCGAAATATAACTATATTTATCTTTTATTTGTAGGATGAACATTCATAAATCAACATTGCTGACAATATGGTTCATGTAATGCACAAGCTATTGCAAGAAGATTCTTTTAGACTACTCTTGTAATTAGAATGCAATGCCTTGCTTATATCTTTTGTTCTTTATGTAAGTAAAAAGTATATATTTAGGAGTATTTAGTTTTTGGAAGTAACTAAATTTCTGGTGCATGCATCAGTTTTATGGATTGCATCTTTGCAAATATATATTCTTTTTACTAAAGGTGTACAAAAAATAACTAATTTATGGCAATAAAAATTAGGCATGATACATAAATATGTGGTATGCCCACATAAATATATGGTATGCCCTTTAACTTGACCTTAACTTATATTTATGCCCTTTCATGTCCACCCATGGGAAAATAAGAGCTCGTCGAACTATCATTCTTCATTTCCGAGGTCAATCAAACGGTAGTCCTCCAATTTCCTCACGAATGCTTAAAGAAATAGCTTATGCCACTCATATTGTCATGGATTGACAAATTAAGAGACACTTGGATATGAGTTTCTCATGTAAACCTTTTGTGCTGATAATCGGCTTCTCGACAATCAGTGGACTTTAAAATGATCAAATTGATCCCTATTATATTGGGGTTGTACTATTTTAGTCCTTCATACATATTACGTAACAGAAATTCTTAATGCACAAAAAAAATGAATATTTTGTCCTTCATTTATACTACCTTCAAAGGTAACTCTTGTACCAAAAATCAATTTTTGTTACAACTTTCAAAATCCACCTATATAGCAGTACTGTCTAAAGCAAATAGATAAATAAAAAACAATAAATCATTTTCATTCGTTGCATTGCTTTTCAGAATCTCACTCTAGATGAAATAATATTTTACTTTTTTTTTTTCAATAAGTGGGTTTCACTAAGGTTACAGAATAGCACATTGTTGTAACTAATCATCAAGACATCATCTCATATGTCATGTCTCATATCTATCTTCTATATTACCTTAAAAGCATGAACTCCTACCTTGAATGTTAAATTACTATAATAGCCCTAACTTAGGCTATGACTTTTTTGATAAGTTGTGACTTTTTCAAAGGGTTGTGATTTTTCTATGAAAAATACCCCAACTTTGGTCGGATTTGCTGTTGCGATACTAAACTTTCATGAGGACATATTACCTCCCTAGACTATTTAATACCATATTTTAAACATATATATTTGCCCACGTGGACATAAAAAATAATGCAAAATTATAAATAGTAATGTGTCCACGTGGGCACATATATACCTTTAAAATACACTATTAAATAGATCAGGGGGTAAAAAATACGGTATTAAATAGTCTAGGGAGGTAATAGGTCCTTATGAAAGTTTAGTATCGCAACAGCAAATCCGACCAAAGTTGAGGTATTTTTCAGACCCTTATCCCTTAAAAATAGAAAGCTTTCTTCTATCGTAATATAAAATAAACCTCATTTTATCTTCAAATTTTTTTCAAAAGAAACTTCCTCTAAAGGAAAAAGGATGACCCCCCCCCCCCCCCACCCCCCAAATAAATGCATATTAAAATATATAATTAAGAAAGCAATTATAGTGAAAGGTAAAAAGTTAACTAATTAAAACATAACATTTTTTGAATATATATATATATATATATATATATATATATATATATATATATATATATTATGTATAAAAAATTCAACAACTTTTAGTACTATAAAAGTTCAACGCAACTTAGTTTATGTATGTTTTATAATGTTTTTATCCTTTGAAACTGAATATTGCAACTCCTAAGTATAATTGATAAGCGATCTAGAAAAAAATTAAACCTCTAAAATTAAGATTAAGCAGGGAAAGGGAAATAAGACTTAGGAAAAGAGAGAAGATAATGCACATACATTTCTTTAGCTGATAGCCTAATACTAGGCCATCCCTTTTTTCTGATTAGAAACAAAAAATAACATTCTTGAGCAAATTTTAGCAGAATACATAATCTTAAATAATGATAATCAATAATCATTTTTAATTTGAAGCACCATAAGGAAAAATACTCCTTATTTTTAATAATTAGTCAAGATATTTAATTTTGATATGTTCCATTTTTCTAATCAACAAATATATAAGAAAGCACCTTTTCCTTTTTTCCAAAATTATGGTGTCGTTATTGCTGGGACTCTTCAAAATTGTCAATGGGTATTCTTCAAAAGTTATATATATAATCGAAAGTGAAGAATCCATACACCTTAAATAATTTATTGAATTCCTCTGACATGATTATCTTAATTAACAACCCAAATACAATATATAAATTTGAAACTGGAACATTTGAAAATCTAAATTAACATATAAACTATTAAAAGATCTCCTCAAATAATTGTACTTCATGATACTTTTCTGAAGATATTGGCCATATTTCTGAGAATGGAAAGCCTTCATCTCTGGATGAGTACTTTTTTTATGTCATTGATATTGACATTTCATTAGTTACAACAACAATGACAATTCAACAACAAAAGTTAGTTTCCTTCTAATTGAAAATGCAAAAAAAAAAAAAAAGGTAAAAGAATGAGCTATGCACATAAAAATGTTTATATGTATAGCTTCAATCAGCTGATCATCTTCCTTTGTTTTCATGTTTCTACAAAACACAAATTCTACTCACAACAGTATATGTAATGTCATTTGAATCAAGTATTTTGGCATAGAATTTATTAAAGTTTTTATTTGGAAAATGAAAAGTTTTGAAACTGAAGTTTTTCATCTTTAATTTCATTTTCTCCGTTATCCTTCCTATTTGTTTCTTTTTAATTTTTTTAATTATTATTATTATTAACTCATGAGATACAATTAGATGTAATGTAATAAATATATGTTTTAAAAAATTAATAATGAAAATAATGAGAGGATTTTTTTTTTTAAAAAAAAGAGAAGATTAAAAATAAATAATTTTGTAGGTCATAAAGAGGTGCCACAATAAATTAATATGGTTGTTAAAAAATTTAATGAAACTTAATAAATATAATACAATATAATTAATTATTTAAATAGAAAATAAGAAAAAATAGAGAAAATGTCAAAAAAATGAGAAAAAGGATAAATAGCAATGGGGGCCTAGAAGAGGTGCTACATCATCCTTATCTACATTTGACTTTATATATAGATATAGATTTGGTGACCTTTGGGAGTGATATCTCACACTATAAATATAGATATCATTCGTCATTTGGAAGACACACTTCAATATAAGAAAAAATATTTTTTCTATCTATACTTCTTGTCTTCTTCTTATTATTATATTATATTATTTTAAGCTTTCTTTTATACTACAAATAGATATTTTGAAAAAAATAATTCAACTCATTGATTGACAACCAAGAAAAATCTCATCAATTATTTGTGGTTACATTTAATGATATGGGTAGAACCTACTGACATATAACTTTAAGAGACAAAAAAAAAAAATCTACAAAAAGATTCCCTTATAAATGCCCCCCCCCCCCCCCCCCACCCCACACACACACACAAAAAAAAAACCTTTGCTTTCAAAAGTAGAATTTGTGTTTGGAAAAATAAAAAAAAAAATGTGTTTGGTCATAGTTTTTCCGGCTTAATATTTATGATTTAAATATATTTCTTTTAAAATATAAATATTATTTGAACATGAAATATAATTTAAATGAGGATATATCATGAAAATTAAAATATTTAGAATTTTTTGAAAACAAAATAAATTAGAAAATGAAAAAAATGAAAGTGAAAACAAGATTTTAGGAGTTTTGTCAAATTCTGAATACAATTTTAAATTATATTTGAATTTTTCATGATCAAACACTAGTTTTAAAAGAGAAAAGGCCGTCAAAAATGCTCTTAACCAATTGGAAAAGGTTCAAAAATGTCATTCAGCCAACTATTGAATCAAAAATACTCCTTCATCTATCTATTTGTATCAAAAATATCCTCAACCTTAAACTTTAAGTGTAAACTTGCCCTTCCTTTTAACAGAATCTGATGTAGCATGAATAATTTTTTATAATCAAATATATATAATATTATTTTATTGACCCACATGTAATTACATCCAAATTCATTCACAATTATACCATTATAACCCAAATCCACTTTTTAATGACCCAACAAATTAAATAGGTTTATGTTCTTGGATTTTCACCAATACCTATCTTGAATATAACAATGCCACTCACTTCTGCTGCATTGCCACTGATTTAGTTAACGTGTTGATTAGTATGTTGCAATCCTCTTTTCATTTTAAATTAAATTAAAAGAATATCTTGCACATTTGGCCAAAACTAAAAATCTATATCTAATGGGGTTTGATTTTTGATTTGCAGATGCAAAAGTTAAAATGTGTTAAGTCACCATTCGCTTGTATTATAAAATATTTAATTTTAAAAAATTATTTATGCCACATCAGATTCTGTTAAAAAGAAGGTCAAGTTTACACCTAAGTTTAATGTTGAGGGTATTTTTGATCCAAATAGGTGGACGAAAGGGCATTTTTTACTGAGCAACTTTCACATATAGCAAACACAAAATTCATATTTGTATGCTATAGCAAAGTTTACATAATTGCGCTCCATAGCAAACATATATATGTATAATTCGCTATACATATACAAAAAACAGTTGTATAATTCGCTATACATATACAAAGAAGGCAGTTGTATAATTTGCTATACATATACAAAAGAAAGTAGTTGTATACAAAAGATCAACTGTATAATATGTGTATGTATAAAACGAGAAAGAGAGAAAGGCAAAAGAAAACTGGGCAGAGAAATATTTGTATTGTATAATTTTAAGTGTATAGGACGAAGATATATGTATTTGCATGTGTATATACAATTTTCTCTCGCTTTATACAAACAGAAGCGCAATGTATACATTTCGTTTCTGTTTGTATAAGCGAGAGAGGCGAGCGAGATTTGGAAGAGTGGCAAGCGAGATCTGGGAGAGGAGAGAGAGGGAAACGAAAATATATGTATATATACAATTTCCTCTCGCTTTATATAAAATCAAACACATTTTATACATTTGTGTTTGTATAAAAGCGAGAGAGGCAAGCAAGAATGCCACCAAACGAGAGTGGTGAGCGAGATTCCACCAGGGAGAGTGGCGAAAATAGTAATAGTTTGCTATAGGGTACAATTAAATCAAAGTATATTTATAGCATTTAATTTGAATTAATAGTTTGCTATTATATACAACTTTTCCTTTTTTATTCAAGTTGGATGAAGGCTTTTTTGAACCTTTTCCAATAGGTTAAGGACATTTTTGATCATTTTCCCATTTTAAAATAAAGTGAAATAATTTTTAGAAAATAAGTAAAAATTTCTCATACCCAAAGTTTATGGTTCCTTTTAGTTGAATTAATTATTTTTGAGTGTGAGGACAAGAGATGTAATTTGGTGAATAATGCTTATTAGTTCAAATATTTTAAACATTTTTTTGTATGATGAAATATTTTGCATTCGAAGATATTTTCAACAATGTGAGAATTAAAATAAAAGAATATGTTAAGCACTTTCTGGAATTATATTTGTACATATAAGTTATATAGTTACTTTTATCTGCCATTATAATCCTTACATACATTGTAATTGAGCCAAGGACTTTAACCCCCCCCCCCCCGCCCCCGCCCCTCTAACTTTTAATTCAAAAAGTCAAAAAAAGTACTTTCTCTGTCCCTAATTACTTATCCACTTTTAAATTGACACACCTATTAAGAAAATAATAATTGACATAATGAGTTTATTATTTTACTATATTAATTATGAAGTTGATGAATTAAAATTTAAGATTTTCAAGAAGTTCTATTTTTTTCAAAGTAAATAATTGAGGGTATAATACGTAAAAATATTTTGTCATTTCTTGATTTGTCAAAATAGATAAGTAATTAAAAACAACTATAAAAGAAAATGTGAACAAGTAATTGGAGACTGTAAATAATAAACTAATAAAAAGATAGAAACATAAGCTAAATACAGATATTTTTTGTTGATATTCAAAGATAACTCCATTATACAATAGAAATAAAAATATTTTGCATATGGACTTGAGTCATATTAAACATGTCAGACGAACATTGTAAATTGAAATGAAACTATATAAATGAACTCTTTTATAGTAGAGTAGAGTAAAAAATGCTACAAAAACAAAGATAAATATTTAAAAAAAAAAAACAAATTATTTGACTCATTGATTGACGATAAAAAAAAAATCATGAATTATTTGTGGGTACTTCTGATAATAAATGGATGGAACCCACTAACCTATAATAACAAACAAAAAAATCTTATTTGAAATCATGTTCAAGCCGATAAGGATGTTTTCAGAGGCGTATTCAGGATTTATAGATAATGGGTGCACTATTACAAAAAGGTGGATCTAAGACATAAATTTGATCGGTTAGATTCTTTTTACTGAAAACCATTAAAATTTTAAAATCATAGGTCCAAAATTAACTTTTATTTATCCAAACCAGTTACAAAATCTTAGAAAGAAAACTAAAACAAGATAGATAAAAGATTCAAATTTCTAACCTCACCCTGAGAGGTGCACCCAATCATCATCGTACTACATAATATGATACTTCGAGTCTGGGTTCACACATCTATATTTAAATATTTTTTAAAAATATAACACTACTATATATGATTTCGGGAAGGGACCATGGGTTCACGTGAACCCGGTGACCCCCTCCTGTATACGCCCCTGGATGTTTTACCTATAAGTTTATGCTTCTTCTTTTTTGGAAAAGGATAAATTTCCCCTCAAACTTATATCGAAAAGTTAGTTACACGTTTCAACTATTATAACGTCCTATTACACATTTTTACTACTAAAAAGTAAATTTGTTTATCACCTACACCTGACGTGTCAAAAAAAAAGAAAAAATGAAAACTGCGTTAAATAAAAAATAAATAAATCAAAATCTTGTTTCTACCCACGCACCACACCTCTTCTTCTTCTTCACACTCCCCGCTTTCTTCTTCTTCATTTATTTTTTCTTTCATTATTTTCCGTATTTGATTTCCATCTATCCCACCTCACCCCCACCTCCAACAAAATCCTCTCCCCCCCCCCCACCCCAATCATATTCTATTTTAGTGATAATTTGATTTCACCATTTTCATTATATATGATATTTCACTTCAATTTTTTTTATGGTTAGTAAAATTGATGATTGATTTTAAAAAATAAAATATAATGACCGATTTGTAGGTAAATATTAAATTTTGTGGTGGATCTTTATAATTTATGTGGGAACGGAGGTGATAGTGTAATTTTGATGGTGGGTTTATTATAGATGGTGAAATTTGTGGTTGGTGTGGTGTGACAGGAGCTTGCAAAGCTTAAAAAAAGGTTGCAACTTAAGAATTTTTTAAGTAATGATAATTTTGAAAGTTGCAATTTTACCTTTGTGTTCTTGAAGAGAAACTCTGTTTGTTTTGTTTTTTTTTTTATTTTCTTTTCCATTTTTTCTTTGTTTTAGATTTGTTGGGAAGTTATTTTTGTGTGTTACGATGGTGAACACATAACGGTTTATTTCAAGGAAATCTTGCTCAGTTATTTCATATTGCCTTGTTACACTAAAAAAAATAGAAGATTTTTATGGTGAAATATAGAGATTTGGTACACATATAATGGCAATGTAGTGGTTCCATGGTGGTGTTAAATGAAGAAGAAACAATTGAATGACAAGGAGAATTTTATTTGAAATCTGACATGGCATCTGATGTGGCAATGAGATGATATTAATGTGGTGCAAATGTGATATATTTTACATTGTGAGAGTGGTACTATACATCGCAGGTAGTAAATAAATTCACTTTTTAATAGTAAAGGTATGTAATAAGTCGTCATAATAGTTGAAGCGTGTAATTGATTTTTCGATACAAGTTTGAGGGGGAATTTATGCTTTTTCCCTTCTTTTTTTTTGTTGAATTATTTAGTTTTGAGTGTGAGGATAAGAGATGTTCAAAATATTTTGATTTTTTTTTTCTGTATTACCCTTCCCATCCTGATGAAATATTATGCATTTAAAGATATTTTTAACTTGAGAATTCAAATAAAATAATATGTTAAGCACTTTTTGAATAATGTTTGTCTTACTATTTCACCCTGTTTCTATGTATATTTGTACGGTTATTTTATTAATTTTTACCCCCTCTAACTATATTTTTTTGTTGATATGCAAAGGTAACGCCATCATACGATAGGAATAAATATGCATTGCATATGGGTCTTGAGCCATTAAACTTGTAAGACAAACATTGTACATTGATATGAAAATATATAAATGAGTGAAATATCCTTCAAATTATTTACAAAATATATAATATTTAAAAGTATTTTTACATCCTTTTTATTTACGCCTTTACCATTTTCCTTAAAGGGTGTGTTTGGTACGAAGGAAAATGGTTTCTTGGAAATAAGTGGATTTCTAACTTATTTTTTTATGTTTGGTTTGGTAAATGAAAAATATCTTTTACTTTTGGCTTGAGACTAAAATATACTCAACTCTTTAGGAAAATAATTTTTGATCCGAAAATCAACCTCGATAATTGATCTAGGACCCAACCCCGACAACCAAACTAGGAAAGATCCCGATGGCCGTTCCCAAAATCCAGCCCAGAACTTGACCCAGGAAAAAAAAATGGGGTTGCGTTAAAAATGATTTTTTTTCAAAAACAATGTTTTTCAAATTAATTTTTTTAGGGTGGGGCGGGGGGGTAGCGGGGGTTGGCGTAAAAAATAAAAAAAATAAAAATTTGTAGTATCTCTCAAAATAAATTGAAATTTTTTTTTCGACCGGAATAGCCTGTGGGAGGGGGGTAGGGGGTGGCATAAAAATAATTTAATTTTGTAAAAAAATTTGAAATATTTATCAAAAACAATTTTTTCGTGAATTTTTTTTACGGGAATGGCCTGGGGGTGGCGTAAAAATAAAAAAAATTAAATTTGAAATATTTTCCAAAAACAATTTAAAAAAAAATAATTGACGAGGATGGCCTAGGTGGGGGGTTGAGGTAGGGATGGGGGGTGGCATAAAAATGATTTTTTATTAAAATTTGAAATATTTTTCAAAAGCAATTTTTTTTTTAAAAAAGAAATATATATCTTATCCTATCCATACCCCGTACATAACTCGACCCTCCCCATTCATTAAAAGAAAAAAAAAATTAAAAATTTTCTTGTTTTTAAATTTCAAATATATTTTTATCTCTACCCCCAAGCCAGCCCCCCCCCCCCCCAACCCACATCAAAAAAAAAAAACAAAATTTAAAAATTATTTTTGAAAAATGTTTCAAATTTTAAGATATTTTTAACTCACCTAACCCCTACCAGCCCTACCCCCAACCCCCCAAAAAATTGCTTTGAAAAATATTTTAAATTTATATTTTTTTAACACCACACCCCCACCCTCAAATAAGCCAGACCCGTCAATTTTTTTAAAAATAATAATTTTGGGTAAGTATTTCAATTTTTGTTTTAAAAAAAATCAATTTTTACGCCACCCCCACCCACGCCACTTCAGTAAAAAAAAAAATTAAAAAAAAATATTGTTTTTGAAAAATATATCATATATTAAAATTTTTCAATTTAAAATTCTTTTTTTAAAATAAAATTGGAACAAATATTTCAAATTTTAAAAAATTTCATTTTTTATGTCACCCCCACCCCTATCCCAACCCCCAGTCGCCACCCCAGCAACCCTGTCAATTTTTTTTTTATCAAAAAATAAAAAAATTGTGGGTCAGGTCCTAGGTCAGATCTCAGGGTCGGATTTTGGAACGGTCATTGGGATCTTGTCCTAGTATGAGTGTCGGGGTCGGGTCCTAGATCAATTATCGGGGTTGATTTTCGGATCAGAAATTATTTTTCTACAGAGTTTTTTTTTTTAGTCTCAAACCAAAAATAAAAGATATTTTCTGGAAAAAAAATTCATTCACCAACAAACATTAAAAAAATATTTTCTGCTCACCAACCAAACATGAGAAAATAAGTTAAAAATCTATTTGTTTTGAAAGAAAACATTTTCCTTCTTACCAAACACGCTCTAAATGTAATCTTTGCACGAATTCAGGTTGGGGATTTAGTCAAAAATATCACCCAACGGATATTTTCAAATTTGTTTTCCCTTTACATCTTCAAGGATCAATCGAATTTTCTAATATCGCTAATTGAAATAAAAGGCGAACTCTTCATAATATCATAATGTACAAACATAATGGAAGAGGGATGTAAATACTAAATTGATCCATAATATATATTTTGAAACTCCACTCTTACATAACAACATTATAAAGGATTAAAAGATAGTACTTTCGAGCTTAAGATAACTAAAATACATATGAACTTAAACATCAAACATATTACAAAGTCGAATGAAGTAATAGAAAAAACTTATTAAAGTAGATAGTATATAATTACTCGAAGAGTCAAAGTTGAAGGCCACTCCCTTGAAGTTTCAAGCTTGTAAGTTTGTCAAGTCGCTCTTCCATTTCAGGTGTCATGTGATTCTTCCAATCCCCAATAATTCCTTTTCTGAAATATGAATTAGTGGGGACACCATAGAAGAGTGATCCACTCTTATTAACCTCCAAGTTCTTAAGCCTTTCCAAGCTACACTTGTTCAAAACTATCTCCAAATCCTCTTCATTTCTAAAAGGTTTTCCAAGAAACAAGGCTATTTTTTTCAACTCCTTTTTAGGGTCCATTTTCAAGTTTTCATACTTTAAAAATAATATTTTTTGAGGCATTTTTTTACTTTCTTCCCAATATTCAAGAACATGGTCAAAAAATGGTCCATAAAGATGAACCCCATTGCAAAAGGCACTCCACAGCTTCTTCTAAAGGAGAGGGATTTTCTAAGCGCTTATGACTATAGTTGATGAAATGCCACATTGAAATTAGGGTATCCTTAGGATTTCTTGTTATGTATATAATTTTGCAATTATCTGAATTTTTGAATGAATTTGGCAAAACCCTATAAGGTAAATGAGTGTGAAATAATCTTGGAGAGGGCATTGTGTATAGATCATGAGCTAAAGCTTTTGTATAATAATTCATAGCCTCTATTGATGGAACATGAAAATGAGGATTACCCTTAACCAAAAGATCTTCGTCTTCCTCTTAATTACCTTGCATGATGCATACACATATGGCCTTGAGCCATGTTGAACCTATAAGACAAACAACAAACATTAGAACAAAAATATATAGTTGATATATGTCGATAAAATATTGAAAATAGGAATAGAATTTTATATACATAACTTGAGATCTATATATACGAGTATTGGACATTCTAATTTTCAAATGTATACGCGCAACAAAAAACTCATAAGAAAATACCACATTCTAAATCTTTTAGAACTATATTCACAATGTGTGTACTTGGTATATTTTTCAATTGGTTTTTCATGTCTGATTAGTCAAAAAAAATTGAAAAAATATTTTTTCTAGGATAGATCTTGAAAATAAAAAAAATTACTTATGTAATGAGAATAGAAAAAATAAACTTCATAAATAAAATTTCTCGCTAATTGTTTCTTCTCCATCCCTAACCCCAACAAGAACCTGTTTTCATGGAAGATGCCAAGAGAACATCATTAGGATATGATTTGAAGGTTGCCTTTAGGTCCATGGCTGCCTTCATAATAGAAGGATTGCACCAAAAACCTTCCCACTGATATAGATCAGATTTATTCCAAGAAAGATTTTTGAGTGCTTCTTCATTCATTTCCATCAAATTATTGATAATTGGTGATGATTCTTTGTCACTCATTTTAGGAATGGAATAATAATAGAGTGTTGTGGTAAATGAAATTAAGAAGAGAAGTAGTAGTTGTTCAAATGATTTAATATAATAATTGCCCAAATGATATGTATGCATGTATTTATAGGGAAGGAGCTATGCAAGGACGGCTCAAATACATTAGTAACTTAAACTCTAAAGCCAAGTTCGAAGTCCTTAATTTTTTTTAAATTTTTTTTATGAAGTTTATTGTAGTCATTCCACTTAATTTTTCTTGAGACATAATATTCTAAATTTTTAATATTTTTTTCCTTTTATAACATTATTTTTTATAAAAAAAAACACCTATAACCTATATTAGTACTTTTTTAAAAAAATAAAGCACCTCAAATTTGGGGTCCTAGGCAATATATATATGGCAAGGGATCAGTATCTGCTTTATGTTTCAGTGTTCGTAGTTTTGGCCAGCAAGAGATTTCCATTGAAAAATGCTTTAGATTTTCATTTAAAATTCACTTATTAGTTAAGGAAATGCCCATAAATAAATAAACATATATATATATATATAATTTTAATCTATTAATAAAATTTCGATTTTTCGGTGCACTGAAGTTTTGAGACCCTTACACCGAGCACTGAATCAAACTTTTAAAAAAATAACACCGAATTGAAAATCGAAGAAATGAATTATTTGATTTGATTTGATTTTTCGATTTTTAGGTATTTATGCTCACCCCTAGTCAACACTACTAAAACAAATGAAACTAAAAATATAATATAAGTTCTCAATTCAAAACAAAAAATTTGACATATACTCTTATGTCAAATTTCAACATAACATATCATATTTAAAGAACAAAAAAACGTAAGTCTATAATCTTACTTAACAAATAGATTCTACTTCAATTTAAAAATTAGAATACTAACAAAATTATGTTAATGAAATAAATAAACATAACATAAAAAAAAAAAAAATACAAATAACTTTTTTTTAAAAGGATAATAGAATAGAAAATAAATTAAAACAAAAAAAAAATTACACCATGTAAATTGTAATTTTCAGCAATTTAATTGGAGAATGTAATTATCCAACTAATTACATCAAATTATGTGCTAACCAAATAATTACATGACCATTCAAACAAATTAGAGTGCGTAAATTAGAGAAATGACATAAATAGTCCCTTAACTATAGGAGTAGGTCTAAAATGGTCCCTTAACTATATACTTAACGGATTTAGTCCTTTAACTATTCAAAAACTTATCAGCTTTGGTCTCTTAACTATACACTTACCGGTTTTAGTTCCTTAACTATAAACTTACCGATTTAGTCCTTTAAGTATTCAAAAACTTATCAAGTTTGGTCTTTGTCCATTTTTAAATACAAATAGCTTAGGTTTATATTAACGAAAATCTTCATGAAATTAAATCTTTAACCCATTTTTAAAGTTGTTTCTCTATTCCCGCCCTTTTTCCTCCAAACTACTCTTATGAAAAGAACAATAATGTCAACGATTCAAAATAAAATTAATGAGGAAGAAGATATAAGTCCTAATTTTATTCAATGAGGATAAAATTAAGCATATAATTATTGTTGATGACTTGAATCACACTTGAATATGTTAATTAGTGTGGATTTTTATTTAATTTACACAAATTTCTTTACGTAAATAAAATGAATAGAATAATAAAATTGATCGTTCAATGAAATCGTTGGAGTACAAACTTTGGATTTAACGGGTAATAATTTTTTTCTTTTTTATAATAAAGTTAAGCAGATTCAAGTCATTAGTAGCAATAATATGCTTCATTTTATCCTTCGTTGAATAAAATTATAACTTATATTTTCTTTCCTCGTGAATTTTATTTTAAATCATCGAGGTTATGATTCTTCGCATAAGGTTAATTTGAAGAAAAAGTAGCGGAGAGAGAGAAACAATACAAAAAATTGCTAAAGGATTTAATTTCTCGGGGGATGGATTCCGTTAATATTAATCTAAGCTATTTGTATATTAAAACAATGGACAAAGACCAAACTTGATAAGTTTTTGAATATTTAAAGGACTAAAATCGGTAAGCTTATAGTTAAGAGACTAAAATCGGTAAGTGTATAGTTAAGGGACCAAAACTAATAAGTTTTTAAATAGTTAAAAAACTAAATCCGTTAAGTATATAGTTAATGAACCATTTTAGACATACTCTTATAGTTAATGGACTATTTATGCCATTTTCTCGTGTAAATTACACCAAATCTAATTAGGACACTTTTCAAACTGCCATAAAAGATTTTACGAGTTGACTTCAAACTGACGAATTCGCGTAAAAAATGAGACCACTCGCCATTTTAAACACATAAACACAACTACTGCCACCACCATCGCGCCTGCGACTCCATCTCCACCATAACTCCGGTGAGTTTTCTCTCTGTCTCTTCCCTTCTTCTTCATATATCGTCTCTTTCCCTGCATCTAGATGGCCTCCATCCATGTTTCCCTAGGTCCATGGTAATTCGAAAATAGGGTGTGTGAATCGGTGAAAATGTTGAGCTCATGTTTTGATTTGCTTCCTCATGTCACGCTTCTCAATGATTAACTGCTGTACCGAACTATAAATCACGAAATTTGGGAGGGTAAATGATCCATGTCCACTGAATATGTTGTGCACATGAGGTGCTCGACGAATTGTCACACTGAAATTCTCACACTGCGCATCCTGCCTGTCAGTTTAATCAAGTTGCTGTTTCATTTTCCATTTTAATAAAGTAATCCAGTTTGGATTTTTAAGTATACCCCTGTACAAAATGTATAGGGGACCTATGAGTCTTAATATTTCTATTAGGAACTACAAAATTTGGACTTAAGTTATCTAATGTTAAGAATTGTAGAGGAGAAAACTTAGAAGGAAAAAAATGGATTTCTTTTTAACTCACTTGACAACTCTAATACAGTAGGCTTGGTTCCTATGTGTACTAGCCGAACATGGAAATGTTATTTTTTCTTTTTCTATTTGGTTACAACAACATACCCAATTTACCCCCATCTCATGAAGGTAGTTAGATTTTTCGAAAGACCCTTGGCTCAAGTGTTAGTAAATCAAAAAAGAAATATGGCAGTGAAGAAAACGTGACAACTAATATGGAAAACAATACAAAGCATTTAGAAAAAAAGAATAGTAACAACAACGAAATAATGTAGTAACCAAAACACAATTGGCAACAGATATCAAAAGCGAGAAACCACATGAATAAGGTTAATACTATGACAGACACGGTGCTCCAGACTCTCACCAAGCCTAATTCCGCCAAAAAGCGAAACAACACTCGACTACCTACTAATATTTTCCGCGACTCCATGCCCTCCTATATAAGGTTATATTCTCAATAAGTTGAAGTTGTGTCATGTTTGTTCTAATCACCTCTCCCCAATATTTCTCTAGCCTACTCTATGTCTCCATCTCTCCTCATACCACCATAACTAACCTCTCACACCTTTCTCTAGGACATCTGCGCCTCTCTTCTTCGCATGCCCAAACCATTTAAGTCTCGCTTCCCTCATCTTGTCCACCACGGAGGTCACTCCCACCTTGTTCCAAATATCCTCATTCTTAATCTTATCTCTCCTAGTAGGCCTACACATCTATTTCAACATCCTCATTTTAGCAACTTGCATCTTCCGAATAAGAGAGTTCTTGACTGGTCAACATTCCGCCCTATACAACAAAGTGGTCTAACATCTACTTTGCAGAATTTACCTTTAAGTTTTGGTGGTACTCTTTTATCAGACAAGTATCCATAGGCGAGTCTCCATTTCATCCGCCCCTCACCAATACGATGTGTGACATCATCGTTGATCTCCTAATTTGTCACAACGTTATATATGACCCAAAGATAAGCAGAGTAATCAAAAGTCTACTAGCTAAGGAAAAATCTCACATGCACTTTTAACACTGTTTACCTCCAGATTTGTCCATGGTAAATACTAAACTATATGTTTGAACCAAATTAAATTAATTAGTCATGGTTAAGTGATTTTGATGAGATGAGAATAAATATTTAACTATGGTTAATTGATAGAAGTTTATGTGTAAACACATGACATGTATCTATACACGTTTTTGTGTGAACATAGAGTACAAATAAATTTTTACTGTTCTTCCTCTCTACTCTTTGTAAGTGAAATCTATGTATTTCTTAATATAAAAATGATTTACATTTTTTTGTCATCAAAAAAAAAAAATGATATACTTTCGGACTTCAATTCTAATTGTCATTGTAGTTAATTAATAAAGTTGTGGAGCATTAGATGTAATAAGATCGGCAAATACAGCTCTAGAGTAACACATTCGAATTTCATAGATGTGTTATGACTATCTTTGTGTAGTCAGAATTTTACATATCACAGCGGCAGAAGCAGACAAGAACCGGAACAAAAGAAAATATATGAATTTTCATGAATTTCACTTCAAAATAGAAACTAATTAGAAGTAAAAAATTAATAATCTAAAACACTCATCCCATCACTCTATGTCTTCATAACTCCAATATTACTTCCTTAATCAGCAACTTGATTTCTGGAAAAGTACCTTACAAACATTTGGAGTAACCATTAACATTCCTCCAATATTGTTATCCAATAAGAACTCAACTTCTAAACCTTCGGAAGAAGCTTGGAGTGCTCCACAGTTTATGGGAGAATGTACCTCATGATGGTTCTTTGAACTTTCCTACTTAAACTTACCAAAATTTAGCGGAATGACCTTTTCCCCATAATTTGCATTAAATCTAACGAACATAGATTGTTATACATTTTACGGAGATGAAAAGTGTTAACTTTTGGCAAACTTAAAGCACCAAAATTGTTCAGTGCATAGGTACTATTTTGAACCTACCCTCGAGCATAAGAAATCTGTTTTTTTTTTTTTCATTTTCTCAAGAACTGCAGATGCTAAATTTAGCCTGTTTGAACCTCTTTTTAACTATATTTCCCTTAGGTTATACTTATTTCTCTTCAACGGATTAGTAGTTTTTTTTCTATATGCTGGAATTGGATTAAGTTTGCTGAAACTGGTGCTGGATAAGATGGATACCCATATTATTCATCACTCAACCCATTATTTATCCATAAAATATAGTAAGTTGGATAATTCATCCGTTTTTGTCTAACTTGTCCATATTCGATTCGACCCGCTCATTTGCCAGCTCTACACATGGTGAATTTCCCTTTTATTTTGTATCCAGTGATAAATAGCCTAATTTCGAGGGTCTTCACTGTCCTCGTTGCTGTGAAGTAGCTCGCCAGCCCCATTGAAGGCAAACAACGACATTGTATGGCTATTCCTCTATTTCGAGGTTTCCGAAGACTTCCGTTACTTTCACTTCACAGGCCTCTATCCTCTTCCTCTACCTCTTACAGGTAAAGCTAATGTCTTTTTAAAAATTTCTTCACTTGTTTTTCTAGTTAATTTTGATTATCTGGAGTATGTCTGATTTAATTTTGATTATCTCCCACTTTTGTCTCTATATTCAGGCCAATTCTTGGAAACCCAGAAAGCTTTTTGCACTTGTCAAGGTTTGTGCCTCAGAATAGCTTAATCCGACAAAACCCATGTTGGGACTTCAGGAACTTTAGCCATGGAAGTGTGAATTTTGTTATAACAAAAGATGGGAAACCCAAGTTTGAGACACATGAAGTGGAAGCACCAAAGAAAGAGAAATGGAAGACAAAGAAGAGGCTGAAACTGCAAAGGAAGAGAGAGAAGAAGAAGAGAAATGCTGCAAATAAGAGGGATCCAAGAAGGCTTGGTCTAAAGGGGAAGAAGAAGAAGCAGAAGTTTGACACTGCTGAAGAAAGAATTAAGCAGAAGATAGAAAATGTGAGCTAGTGATTTTCCCTTTTCACTTAGGAGCCAATGATTGATTTTGTCATTAGTACTCCTGCTGCTGCTGCTGCTGAGGATTTATATCACCTACCCCAACTTGTTTGGAATTGAGATGTAGTTCTTGTGTGTTTAACTATTACCACTACTATGGCTCAATCCCGAACTATTTGGTCTTGACTGTATGTCTTCTCGATATCCATCCCATTCCATTTGGACCAGTATGATAGTTATCTTTATATTAGCTTAATAATCTGCAATAGCATAAAGAATGAACTGAATTGAAGAACTTGGGCAGGGTAATGATTTATAAGAATCTTGGGAATGAGCTTCAACCTATTTTCTTCAATTTGGTTGACAAGAAAATAAATTAGAAGGGGAAGTTGGAAGGAAGATATAGGAAGCTGGAGGAAAATGACAAATAGATCTATACATGTGTTATTTGTTGGTATTGTTAAACTTCTTGAGTAATCTTTTATATTACTTCTTCTCATTTGATACTCATATATTAGAGCGAGGTTGTAGAAGCATTATTGAACCCGGATTTGTCTCTTTCCCTTATCTTCTTGGCTGTGTTTTTCGTAGTAATTGCAAAGATCTATTTTCTCTATGATTTCAGCGTGGAAATACTTATTGAGTACAGTTATTTTCTTGAAACTGGAGAAAGAAAGGAACCTCTTTACTTTTTAATTACTTTTAGCTTTTGTGTCATCTACTGAAAACCAAGTTACAGCAAGTGTGCCTGTTTGCGTGGTTGCTACCTCACTGAAGCATGGAAGACATTTCGTAGTTAAGGTTTTATATCTATCTTACCTTTTTCCTGGTTTAGTATGTGAAGAATTCGGTGTGGTCACCTTATGTTTGTGTTTATTGAAGCTAAGATTTGTTTTATTCCCATTTCCATTTGACTTCTATACGAAAACAATGTAGTTTTTTATTTTAACAAAAGCTGACATGTTTTGGCTTGGGTCAGGCAAAAGTCAAAGAAGCTTTGTTAATTGAGAGACTAAAGCGATATGAGGTTTCCAAAGTTCAAGGTCCTGAGGTTAAGCCACACTTTCTCACTGGCGAAGAACAATTCTATATCAAAAAGATGGGGCAAAAAAGGTCTAATTATGTGCCAATTGGCAGAAGGGGAGTCTTTGGAGGTGTTATTCTTAATATGCATTTACATTGGAAAAAGCATGAAACAGTCAAAGTCATATGCAAACCTGGTCAAGTCCAAGAATATGCCGATGAAATTGCAAGACTGAGTGGCGGCATCCCAATTCAGATAATTGCAGATGATACAATAGTTTTTTACAGAGGAAGGGATTATGTGCAACCCGAAATTATGTCTCCTATTGATACACTGTCGAAGAAGAAGGTAAGTTTGTTAGAGCTAAATTTCTTTAATTACCAAGTAATTGTTTCTCATCATGCATTTATGTAGTGTGCATAGTCCTTCTACCATCAACATTCCCACCAGCTTTCACTGTCATTCTCTTTCAATTGATGCGTGGATCCTTCATTTTCTCGATCTTCCTATGCCAAACAGGTATGCAATAGGTGTGGGTACTTGTGTGGATGATTTGAAATTTTTCTAAAAATCATCAAAGACTTCACGTACCCGTAATATATATGTATATCCTATACATACCTGTAGCTGAATCCATGTTTAACAGCTTATTGTTGACCTGGCTCATAGATTCAGCTGGGTTAATATATCAAGGTAGATCATCTGAAATCCACCTCAACAGCCACTCTCCTACCCTTTTGTGACTTGTATTATTCACTGTACATCACAAAAGAACCACATCCTTCATTGCACCACAGATATCCCATTACAGTTTGCAATTTCATCCTTTTACATCAACATTCTTTATTGCTTCATTTGTCATAAATTTCCACGAAATGATCGGGTTGGTTTTTGCATTGTTTGGTGATGGTTGGAACTGTGAGATTTGGTTGCAGAATGTTTAATTCATTGATTATTGTTTAGTTTGAAATTGAAACTAAATGTTGTGACTTATGAGCTTTGATCATCATTTTTTTTTCCGCAGGGATGTACACCAAAAATAACTTTTATTTTACTCAGATTATCTGTTACTTTATATCCTGAAAAGCATAGCGATCTTGTTCTGCAAATAGGCCTTTGGATACTTAACTTACCATTTATGCCATCACTGTCTGCTCACAGACATTTATTAGTTCCACACTCTGTTCCTCACATGTTTACTGCTCCTTTGGGAATCAGTTCACTATACTTATGGCATAAGGGTTTGACTTTTAATATTTTGACTGTCCTATTTACCTATATCTTTGTTTTATCTATTTGGTTTCAACCATGGTAAGAATTACTGGTCAATTCTCCTTCTTCAGGCATTAGAAAAATCCAAGTATGAGCAGTCGCTAGAGTCTGTGAGACGTTTCATTGCCATTGCTGAGAAGGAACTTGAACTCTACTACAGACATGTCGCCCTATATGGTGACCCAAGTAATCGGAGTGCTTACTCCATCCTTGATGATTCAAGAAGCACAAGAGGAAAACGAAATGCCGAGATAGGAGAGGAGAACTATTCAGCAAGCGAATCTAATTTGTCGGATCTTGAGTTGGAAATTGATGATAGTTGTTCTGATGACAACCAGTCTTTAAGTTAATTTGAATTTGAGGATACTAACGAATCAAGTAGTGATGACTTGGACTTTTGGGGAGGGGGCACTAGGAATTACTTAGGTAACATATAGGGAACTACTAGTAAATATTCCGAAGTTAATCCTGGTAGTCAAGAATTTCTTGGATTTGAAGATTGAGACCTGAAATATTGTGGTTTTAATTCTTGCTCTGATAATTGAGGAACCAGAATAGAATAGGAGTTTTCAATTCCAAATCTTCTGTTTGGTTGTCCTGAAAACTGCACAAAAACTAGAATTTGATCCTAAATTTGCCTGACCCAATTTCATGAACTAATTCTATAGTCCAGCTTAAAATTTCAGATTCTAATTTATAGTTTACCTTTCCAATTGGTTTCCTTGTATGGACGCTGGACTTTAACAAGAAGGAATGCTGGTGAGGTTATCTAAGGGATCCTCCTCCTTGTGTTGGCAATATCTGACCTGATTGTTGATGTTTGTAACTTGACGGTGAAATCCACTTTTATTTCTTCAATTGATGGCTGAAAGGATTTCTTCAAAGCTTCTATAAAATCTTCGTGGGCATATCTTGGTTACAGTTTTGATTCCCGCGGAACTGCAATATATTCAGGTTTGGTTGAAGAGAAGGGACAGATATTTTCCTGGTAAGTTTTTGCTACTATATATTTTTACACCTTATCTTTTTGCTGACATGGATCAAATTGGAATTGGTTCTGCAGTTTGGTTGATCTTTGATCTTTTTTAAAACATGGGTGGAGTCATTTTATGCCTTCTAAAATTTTGTTTAGGGAATCACTATTCTGGAACTCAAAGCTTGAGCTTCTCTCCCAGCTCTCTCTTTTGTCTTGATTTCTAAAATTTCATATTGATAAATTTGAATTTGGTTTTGATAGTATTGGGGCCAAGCCCGCAAATTTGCAATACCTGATCATCTCATGTATGCTTTTTGGCAAATTTAAGCCCTTATATAGCTTGATTTCCTGCTCAACACAGCATAGTTGTTTTTTGTGATACTCGACTGTACGTTATTGATCAACCTTATCTTGCTTCTAAAATATGATATTTCAATTACGAACCAGTTTTAGCAAAATATACCAATGTTATCTACTTGAACTTCATATCTTAGAGTTCGTATTATCCCTCACTTACAGTTCTAAGCACAATATGCCTCTGCAAGACCTTTCTGCCCTTTCGCATTGTTGCTAGATACTTCGTTCTTTGATTATGATATGTATATTTTATGCCTGCGTCATGTTTTTCTTAAAATTCATTCAGCAATGGTGGCTGAATTTTGGTAAATGGTACAACCACCTCATCTCGGAATTAACTAGGAAGTAGTAACACCTCAATTTTTATCTGTGTTTATCGCAACTTTCTAACGATATAATATATATGAAGCTGTTAATTAGCAAGCAATAGTTGGAGTTCTTTCAGTACTTTGAGTTGTTCTTAAGTAACTTTGCTGAACCGATCATGTCATAATTTTCCATCTCTTCTCTAGATATATTGGATCAACTTTACTTTTGTCCTTGGACTTTTTGGCTGATATTGATACCTTTTTTAATCTTTCCTCACCCTATTATCCAGACAATGGCTGCAAAGAAAAGCATCATGTCAACGTTTAATAGACAGAGTTACTCGGTACATATGCTTGTGTTGGAGCGAGGAGGTAGCGGATATTCAGTGGAATAGATGAACCAGGTGGTGGATGGTATTCCTTTGTAACCATGTTTTGTAACATCTACTAATTCTTATTTATTTTAAGAGGCATTACAGCTTGATTTGTCATTTAAAAGAACATATTTGTATTTTGCAAGTTGATAATTAAAATATATGTATTGCCTACATGTATTTTTTGTTTAATAGAAGAGATTATTTTGGTCATTTTATAATTTTAATCTCCGTATTCCTTATTTGTTCATGTCTTTTGCTCCACATAAAAAATACACAATTTTTTTGCGTAACTTATGCAAATTTTATTTATGAGGGTAACAAAAATGACAATCAAATAGTGTCATGGATAATGTTATATGTTATGCAAGTATCCAAAGGTTAACCAAATATAGTATAGTCTGCAAGATTTATGCAGGTATTATAATATGGAAAAATTATAGAAATTTTACCTTTTAGTTTACTTATTATCATTATCCTCTATAAGTTTTACAAATTTCCAAAATCCCTCATTTTCGCGCATCAGATTAGTGTATCTTGCGCATCAGATTAATGTATCAGCGCTTATATTATTGTATCTCGCGCATCAGATTAGTGTATCATGTATAAAATGTACATCAGATTAATGTATCATGCATAAAATGTAATGTATCTTACTTAACAATTAATGTATCTCGCGCATCAGATTAATATAGCAGTGCTTATATTATTGTATTCGTTTGAGGGATTTCTGTAATTATAAACTTTTAAGGGATATATTGTAATTTTGCCTTAAAAGTATGTGATTTGTGTAATTTGCCCTAATAATAACTTACTGATATAACCAAGGCCAAGTACATACGGAGACACCTAAATTTGGTTCGAAATTCCACTTAGACACCTAAATTTAGCAATGATCCCATTGACCACCTAGAAATTTAGAGATAATCCTATCCATGGCGTAGGAGAGGATTCTAAACAATTCTATCGAGCCGAACAACAAAAAGAGAAAGATGGAATACATTTCTTAGGTAGCCTAGCGTGCTATAAACCTATAGGGATAGCCACAAGTAATGAAGGGTGGTCAGTTGAATATTTTTCATTAAAAACTTATACTATATATATCCAAAATTATAAGAAGTATACATATCAAAAATTATTTTTCACGCGTATATATTAAATCTTTAACAAATATTTGACGTCACCACTGCATCTACCAAGTATCATATCCTAAAGTTCAAAACTCCTAGTGAAATTTCAAGAGGACCAGGACCATGCCCGTTTGGATTGGCTTTAAAAAGTAGTTTTTAAGTCAAAAATAAAAAGTTAACTTAAATGGCTTTTAAGTCGAAATATAAAAAGTAGGGGTGACTTACTTTTGGTTTTTAACTTATTTTAAGTTATTTTTAACACTGTCAAACACTTCCTAACTTATTTTAAATCATTAAGGTTAAAATAAGTTTAAAATGACTTAAAATAAGTTAACAATCAAAAGTTGGTCACCTCCTACTTTTTTTTTTTGACTTAGAAGTCATTTATGTTTTAACTTTTTATTTTTGATTTAAAAACTATTTTTTTAAGTCAATCCAAACAGACTCTTACTCTTTTTGACTTATGAAGTTGGTTTGGAACTTCCTTCTGACTATACAGCTGTTTCATTGCAAAACTTGTTAACAAAATCTGTGTAATGCAAGCATATCCCAATGAGTTTGAATACTCCCACCGTTACGATTTATTTGTCATGTTTTAACTTGACACGAAATTTAAGAAAGTAAAAAAGATTTTAAAATCTTGAGGCCTTAAATTAAAGATATGTCAAATGTATCAAATATCTTTTAAATTTGTGGTATTAAATATACTACTTAAAAAGTTAAAACTAAAAAGTTGCCAAAAAAAATATGACAAAAAAATAGAAATGGAGAAGTAAGCAATACTTTCTTTTTAGCTATAATTACGTGCGCCTCTCTCCTATTTTCCTCTCTCTCGCCTCTCTCATATCTTATACATATACAAATACAAATTATACATGTATATATACAATTATATGACAAATATACAAATACAATTGTTCTCTCTCCACTCTTTGTCCTCTCTCGCTCGCCTCTCTCCTTCCTCTCCCAATCTTGCTCGCCTCTTTCCTCCCTTTCCCAATCTCGCTCGCCAGATATACAAATATATATACATACCAGTTACATATATACAATTATCTAACATATATACATATACAATTTGACAGTTACAAATACAAATCATCTCTCTCCACTATCGCTCGATCTCTCTTCCCTCTAACATGTAGCTACAAATCGTAACTAGCAAACTATAATTATGAAGCCTAATTAAGTTATTTTAATGGCTATTTCTGAAATTTCCCAATTATATTTTAATTAGCATCCCAAAAATATGATTATTTGTCAAGATCACCCAAAAAAATGTCCCACTCTTTTAGGCCTAAAAAATGGGACTTTAGGAGTAAGAAATTCACCTTTCTTAACAAAATCTTACTCTTATATATTTGAAGTTGATTTCTTATATGTCATCTAAAGTACTGAGAAAACCCTATTAATATTAATTTTGAATTCTTCTTTCTTGTATGATTATTTAAATATGGAAAAATTACAGAAATCCCACATTTTAGTTTACTTATTACCATTATCTCCTATAAGTTTTACAAATCTTCAAAATCCCTCATTTCCGCGCATCAAATTAGTGTATCTCGCGCATCAGATTAGTGTATCATGTATAAAATGTACATCAGACTAGTGTATCATGTATAAAATGTAATGTATTTTACTTAACGATTAATGTATCTCGCGCATCAGATTAATGTATCAGCGCTTATATTATTGTATCCGTTTGAGGGATTTCTGTAATTATAAACTTTTAAGGGATAAATTGTAATTTTGCCTTAAAAGTATGTGATTTCTGTAATTTGCCCTTTAAATATTGAGAAAATTCTACTTAAATCACTTTTCATTTTTTCTTCTCTATAAGGTCATTCAATTATATAGAGTTTTAGAGAGCAGCCTTCGCTTTTGGCGTTCCTTCGTAGATCTCCGGATTTCACCCCTATACACGAAATTCCACTCTCCTCTGTCTCACTCATAATCGATATGTCATGCCATATAAAAAAATTTAATCAGATACACAAATTCCTTAAATATAGTATTGAAAAAATTTAAAGTCCTTAATTAATGATAAATTAGCAATTCAAATTATTTTATCTCACCTATGTTGTTTCCCTTCCCCAATTTCATTACCCATCTGTATCTCTCACCCCCACCCTCCACGATCTTCAAACATCTCCACCATCTTCCTCTCTTTCTTAATCCTCTCAATACATGTTTACATGTCTCAAATTCAAAATTAAATTTTGATAATCAGAAGTATACAAAGAGGTAAATTACTTTTTTTTCATTATTATAATGTATCTTGGTTTACATCCCATTCATGTATCTAAAATAGAGTTCATATTGCTCTAAAGTTCAATTTTATACACTTTTACAAATTAGGTTTTACATTGTTTGTTCTTGTTGTTTCTCAACTATTTTAATGGATGACCATTCAATAAATCGGATGATTCTTGTTAAAGGTATATCTCAGAAACAGTTCTATACCAATTCAAGCTCATTTTTTTTTTGTTTGCTTTTCATTAACGATTTTGTTGTGTATTTTGTCATTGCAGGGTCTTCATCCGCCAACAGTCAAGCCGAAAATAGATCTAAGTTTAGGAACGACCTAATCAAAATGGAAGAATTACACCAAGCTTTAATTAACATAACAAATACACACTTAAACCCTTTTAAAATGTTGGATACACGTATCTCGCCTTTAATTCAGATTACAACTCATGTATCTTGACTTTTAAAATTGTTGGATACACATATCTCACCTTTAATGATGTATGTATATGTATATGCGTATTCAGGATTTATAGATAATGGGTGCACTATTGCAAAAAGGTGGATCTAAGACATAAATTTGATCGGTTAGATTCTTTTTACTGAAAACCATTAAAATTTTAAAATCATAGGTCCAAAATTAACTTTTATTTATCCAAACCAGTTACAAAATCTTAGAAAGAAAACTAAAACAAGATAGATAAAAGATTCAAATTTCTAACCTCACCCTGAGAGGTGCACCCAATCATCATCGTACTACATAATATGATACTTCGAGTCTGGGTTCACACATCTATATTTAAATATTTTTTAAAAATATAACACTACTATATATGATTTCGGGAAGGGACCATGGGTTCACGTGAACCCGGTGACCCCCTCCTGTATACGCCCCTGTGTATATCACCTTTATTACCAAAGATGTAACTAATGAAGACTATGAAGTTTAGAATTATCAAATTACTGTGGTTTATGATTTCGTTATTTTAGAAAAAACTTGTTAGAGTTGATACGCAAGGATCCTGTAAATCAGTTTGGGTTGTTAATTAGTCATCAATTAATCATTTAATTAAGAAAATAAGTTACCCCCTTTAATTCAAATTAATAACCCGTTTATCTTGACTTTTAAAATTGTTGGATACACGTATCTCTCCTTTAATGATACATGTGTCTCGCCTTTACTACCAAAGAAGGAATTGATGAAGAAGATGAAGTTTAGAATTACAAAATTACTTTGGTTTATGATTTCGCTATTTTAGAAAAACTTGTTAGAGTTGATACACAAGGATATTGTTAATCAATTTGGGTTGTTAATTAGTCATCAATTAATCCTTTAATTAAGGAAATAAGTTACAACCCTTTAATTCAAATTAATAACTCGTGTATCTCGACTTTTAAAACTAGTGGATACATGTATCTCCCCTTTAATGATACATGTATCTTGCAGCCAAAATATGGTATATAAATTAATATTATAAACTATCGTGAATCCTAGTAATTAGGACCTAAAGTAGTGGGATTTATGCAGTTTACCCATTAATTAATTGTTCCAAGTTTATGTTAGGGAGATAATCTCCTCATAAACAAATTTTTTTAACGACTACACTATGAATGCTCTTGTGTTTTTGATATGAGAAGAGATGTCTTCAATTTATAGAGTTTCAAACTTTTCCTCGGAAAGAATAATCCAATATAGAATAGAATTATATTTTTCTTTAAAAAAAAGTAATTTTTTTTATGGTAATGCTTTAACTTTCCTTAAAGAGAAATTTAAAATTAAAATATGGTAAGAAAATCAAACAAAATCCTAACAAATCTCCCCTTTTGGTTGGATTTCTTGACAAAACTTGATATGCCTTCTTCATATGCACGATAATCTTTGTTCTTCACATAATCTTTATCACTGTTGCTTATCATGGTTAAAAAAAGGTTTAACATATATGGTTAAAAATGGTTTTTAAAATATTTTATTTTTATTTTAAAAAATGCAGCAACATGAATGTTGAAAATATAGTTTAAAACTTCTTGTCCACATGTAGTTGGACAAAAATCTTTATTATCATCAAAGTTATTGTAAATTGATTTGAAACCGCTTGAATCTGTCTTAAACATCATTGAACAGTAGGATCATCAGACCATGGGATCATAGAATCATTGGATCATTGAACAATGTGCTCTGATACCACATGTTGGATTTGAAAGAATTATGGCGTCATGCGGAAGCTTATAATTGCAAATCATGTTGATGATAAATCACACGATAAATAAAAGTATACTAAAAAAATATTATTAATATGGTTTGACCAAGCGACATACATATTATAAAACTAATATTGAAAAAGCATAAACATGTTGGGAGAAAATCTCCCCTAAATAAAACTCTTTTACAACTACATTGTGAATGCTCTTGTGTTTTTGATATGAGAAAATGAGTCTTCAATTTATAGAGTTTCAAACTTTTCCTCTAAGGAAAAAATAACCAAATATGAAAGAGTTATATTTTCATTTCAGAATAAAAGTAATTATGGTAATGTTTTAATTTTCCTTCGAGAGAAAAGTAAAATTCGAATCCATGCAAAATCCTAACAACAAAAGGATAATATTCAGCCGTAATAGGTATCTATACAAAACAATGCTAATTTACTTCTTTTTACTCATTGGTGATGGCACTTAGAGACTATTGACAAATGTATTAGTATATATTTTGATAACATATACATGTATTTATGAACGGATACATTAGAAATATTGTCTAATTTGCTCTAAATTGTATCCGATATGGAACACACTAGATATTTGATATTGATACACTGATATAAGTGATATCGGGTACACTAGATGAAATTGATATGACATATGCGGATGAACGTGATTTTGATATAAATATACATAAAATTGATACTAGATATATAGATACATGAAATTGTCAAACTCAGATTCATTGTGTAATATAGATTCAGAGAAGAAGAGGGACAAGAGAGAGAGGAAGAAGAGAGGTGAGTGAGAGAGTCAATATATCTCAGACACAAATTGCGCCAAATTTAACTCAGCATATTTTTGAAATACATATATTTATTCCTCTAGATAAAGAAATCAAATTTTTGTTCCAGCGTATAATTAACCCCAATAATAATTGTTTCCTCTAAAAATTAAGGTGATAATTACATCACTCAACCATAATTAATTAATAGATGAGTGATAAACAAATAAACATATATATTTAATTTTAATTAAAAAATCAGAATATGAGTAAAGATTTTCCGATAACAAATATATTTACCGTACTTTATTATCGCTAAAAATTATATTTATCATTCATCTCAACAATTTTTCAAAAGCCAAAAGGACAAGTACCACATCTTTCTCTTTTTCCTCATTTATTTGGTATTTTGTTAGGATTTCTTTTGGGGTTTTGTGGGGAGAAATTTCCTGGAAATTACATTACAACAGATGTGTAGTCCCTACAAATTACTTGACATAGACATTCTGCATGCACTTGTCTGGATTTGAGCTTTATAACCGCAAATTTTCATACTTATCTTAGCATTAGAAAACAAAGCAGAATATATTATGTATACTTTGTTTGATTGATTATTACGTATTATTTCAAACTTTCATAATATTTCGTATTGAATTATATAAATTGAGCTATATTGTTTTATATTATTTTAATGATCATATAACATTATTTAATAGATTGTACCATTCTATGTCGTTACATAATGTCACATCAATAATTTAAGTGATAAGCCTACAAGAAAAATAGCACACAAGGTAGAGCAACTGTAAAATATAGGGTAAAGAATAAAATAGATCGAATTATTAAATAATAAATATAATAAACAAAAAATGACAAGAAAATTAACAACGCGATTACGCCGAATCGATTGTTATATATTATGGGACTTTTCGTCGTTACCTAATATTGGACTTAAACAATATGATACAATAAAATAATTAAGTAATAACAGTCAAAACAACATGATATTTAAACTAACAATAGAAGGGTAACAACCATCCAAACAAAGGTGTTATAATCTCTTAAACTTGTCGCTAAATTTTACTTGATACTCAAATTACAATTTGTTCTAATTAAGCCTTATTTACAACAAATTTGAGATTTTATGACCTATAGAGGTTAATGTGTATAATTGAAGGAGATGATACTATATTTCAAGTGATTAAGTATTTAATTGAAACATGTTATAGTTCAAATGTCCAAGTAAAATTTATTGACAAATTTAGAAGGCTATCAAATATCAAAGTACTCCACCTAGAAATAAATACTCCATTGTTTCAATTTCCTCATCTTACTTTCCCTTTTAGTCTGTTTCACAAGAACACTTTTTTTTTCTTTTTGGACAACTCTTTAATTAAAAAAATAAAATCACATGTTATACTTAAGATAGCAAAATTAAAAAATATTTTAATACATTCAACATCTATTTAGTTATTACCTTCATAAATTTTATATCAATTAGTTAAAATCAAATAAGTAAATTGAAATAAAGGAAGTGTATTGCGTGTGTGTGTGTGTGTGGGGGGGGGGGGGGGGGATATATCATCCATTGTCTTTTATCAATCATTAAAAACCTATCCTCCAAATATCCTAGGCCTTCAAATGTAAAACTAGGAATAATATATAATTATAGCATCCTAATGAATGTCTCCAAGAGTCCAACTTATCTTTATATATATATATATATATATATATAAACTTGTCTATGGCTGTGAAATGAACACACTCTGTTTGGCAGTGAAATGATTGATTGTGGATTAACTTGTCTTTACCCTTCCAAGACAATAAAGGAAACTTCCTAAGAACTAAAACTTGGGTAGGGGAAGGCATGGAGATGGTGGAATATTGATCTAAGTTATATATTTTATTGTGTCGTTTGGTATATGGGCGGAGCCACTTTAGATAGTTTAATGCACGTTATGCGCCAAAATTATGTGGTGTACAGAAGTATATTATGAGTGTTATATTTACTTTTGTATACTCATAATACAATTGAAAATAAAATTTATATAATTTTTGTCAATTTCTGGCTCCACTACTGATCTGATAGAGTGTATAAATTAGTGTTGAATATGATTTATTAATTAAGTAATGTTGACATTACTAATGTTGTTATATTAGTTATGATGAGATTATTTTTTATCCAATGTTTGATTTGGTGTATTAAAAATAACATGCATTGCATAATGTAAGTATTAGTAGTAAACAAGCTAATGCATGTATTATTTTTTCACATAGAATATCCTCCACAAACACAGTGGAAAAGATGTGAATCTTTTTTAAGGGACAATTGTGTCTTTAACCATGTTAATGCATGCATTAAACACCCTTACATGATAATATCATGATTTTCTAGCTATGTATTAATAATACATAGCATAACTATCGCGAAGAGAATCAAGTGACATATATTCTAGCTAAGGAGGGCACTAAGTTAAAAATATCTAACTCTAGGTTTTGACGTGGGCAATTCCCCTTACAGAAAGGTTTTTAAAAACAGACAAGGCTGGAACTCTTTTTCCTAGCCACTCTCTTATATAATATACTACTATTCCTTTAATTTGTACCGTATTAATATACTGATTCGATCCACCTATTATATTGAATCTTTGATGGAAAAACATTAATGTTAATTAATTGTATAGGACATTGTAAAGCAAAAGACACTACAACATTATAATACATATACAATTTGTTAATGTTAGTTCTAATTTCTTTTAAATTTGAATAGAAAGTGAAGGTAAAAAGCTGTGTTACTTGAATATTTCAAAAAATTATATCGTACTCGTGTTGAATTCTCAAAACGTACATAACTAATGAAAGATATCTAAAGTGGACACATAATTATTTTTAAAAAGTCTAAATAACATAAACAAATATATATATATATATATATATATTAAAACCTAGAGTTTTAAGAAGTTGGAAGTTTAGAATATTTATGGAATGAAGTAGACAATTAGAGAGACCTACCAAAGGGTACCGGAAAATAAAATATTGAAAACATCTGGTGCTCCATGTAATTTGATTCTGAATTTCTGATATGTAATGTAATTATTAGCAAAAGCTGTCAATCTCTGTCTGTGTTTTGTGTGTATATATATATGCATGGGAACATATGGGCATTAAGGTACTTGAGCTAAAAATAGGTTGGAAATAACAATTTTACGGTGTGTTTGGTAAGAAGAAAAATATTTTTTATGATAATTTTTTTTCAGAAAATATGGGATATTGTGTTTGATGTCTAATTAAAAAAATTGTCCCAAAAATATTTATATATAAATTAGTAATGGAAGTATTTTGGGATTGACAGTTGCAGAATCAGAAATTTAAAGAAGGGTGAGCAAAATTTTCTTTTCAATTATGTTAAAGGAATGTAAAATCAAATATGTTATAATTAATATTTAACATTTGTACACTACATATTTTTTCAATGAAGAATGTGCACCGGACCACCACCTTTTGCCTAAGGTGGCTCCATTCATGCTTGGGAATGAGGGTTAGGAGTGTAGAGGTGGTTGGGATGAGGGTGCATGAGGATGGAGCATATTGAAGCTAAGGTGGAGAGGAGGTAATTAATATAGAATGTCACTTATAAATATATTACTTTCTTCGTTTTAAAAAGAATGATATTTTTTTTTAATTTGTTTTATTAATATTGGGAATGACTTCTTCCCTTTTTGGCAACACTTCAATTTTAATTTTTCACGTGGCATATTTAATGCCACAAAATGAGAGGACATTTTGATATATACTTCAACAGAACTTAATTTAGGACTATGATATTGAAAAGTCTTCTTTATCTTTGTAAACTCCGTGTCAAATACAAGCTAAATCATTCTTCTTTTAAAAGAAGGAAGTATAATAAGATCATCCAAATAAATAGTGTTTGGTACCTAATTAGAAATTTTTGCCCCAAAAAAATTAATTGTGTATAATTTAGACAAACACTAAGGATACTTGACGATGTAGATTAGGGGTGAGGTATATTGGAGCTAAGATGGGGAAGAGACAGTCATTAATAATATAAAATGTCACTTGTGGATATTTCATAAATAATAATAAGGAAAAGGCTTAAATATGTGATAGAGTTTTTGAAAAAAAGACTTCCTTAATTTAGAGAAAAGACTCAAATATGTCATCGAACTTTGAGAAAAGACTCATTTATGCCATCCGTTTTAAATTTGGCTTATCTATGCCATTTTCGTTTGAGAAAAGACTCATATTCATGTTATTATTTGTCAGCATAAATGGCATAGATGAGTCAAACTTTAAACTAATGGCATAGATGAGCCTTTCTCAAAGTATGATGACATATTTGAGCATTTCTCTTTTTGAAAAAATGATTTAGTTAATAATGTGGCTGAATTATGATTGACCACTTGTAAAAAATGATTTTGCAAAAGCAAAACTTTTTTCAGTTAACAAATCATGGCATGGATGAGCCTTTTCTCAAACAGAAATAGTATAGAGATAAGCCAAACTTTAAAAGGATCGCATAGATGAGTCTTTTCTCAAAGTAATTTGATGACATATTCTCAAAGTTTGGCATATTTGATTTTTTTTTTACTAGTTTAATTTTGATGACTTGGACCTATAATAAAAGGCCACATGGAACAAACGGTTTTACAAAACCATCGAATCTGACTGTTAAAAAATAATGACATAAATGAACATTTTAGGTAACAACAATGACATTATTGAGACCAACTATTAATAAATGACGTAAATAAGTTATTTCTCAAAGTTCGATGACTTTTAAAGAAGATATATTATAATAAGATCACCCTAAAAACATTTGCAAAAATTATCTGTTAGACACCATGAAAATATAAAAATAATAATTCAAAAAAACTTATTTCTCTATCACAAATTTGGAATGCTAATAAACTTTCAAACAAGGTGCCAATGTGTGAAAGCTCTTCTTGAAAACACCTCCCCCACCTAAAAATCATGGGCGGAACTAGCGTTTCGTTTATGAATTAGGTCGTATTTAATAGTTTTGATTTAATTTTTTTATTCATATTTTAAAAAAATATATAATTATTAATTTAATATTCAATACTTAAAGAATTAAATTTGGAATCTATATACTTTACATTTATTAATTTAAAATATTCATTTTTTATTTTAAATTTTTGACGTTCGAAGATCTCTATCTTTTTGTAAAACAAAAACGTAATACAAGGTAATTAAAACTCTTACATGATGTAATACAAACAATTCAATACGAGAGAAACAAAAGAAGGAAAAAAAAATAAAAATCCAATAGAGTTTTTCGTAAAGCAAGATGACATTTCAATCACAAAATTTAAAATTAAAATAATGATGGGCATAGAAAAATTAATTATTAGAAAATAATCAGACCAGCATATGAAAGAATTAAGACATGGAGGCCATTATAAACAAATAAAGTGGTTCATATAGGCAATGATTGAGCTTTTAGTCGAAGCAAAATCTTAAAAATTCCATAAGTTTATGATGTTCATAAATAGATCAAGTTATGATCTCTTATGTTCGAAAAATACGCTATTAACGACCTCGAATTATGAAAAAGAATTAAAGGAACAAACAAATTTGTACTTATATTGTTTTATCAATAAACCTATGATTCTTTAAATTTTATTATGGTTAATATTTAATATTTATGGTAAACAACCTAGATATAAAAAAGAAGAAGAAAATAATCAGATCAACACATGAATATAAAAGTACTATATCTAATGATTAAGCCTTTAGTCGAAATAGTTACGCAATTGCTCAACAAATAACAATAATTAGTAGTAAATTTGTGATGAGATGAGTAAAATTTTTCTGTCCTTAATTAAAGTTCTGAATTCATATCTTATAGAATAAAATAATCTTGTTAAAATTTTTTTCTTTAAATAAGCTTTATGTTATGTAATATGAATATAAATTAATTAAAATTTGGCAGAAGTACTCATTACCCCCTGAACTTGAAGCTTTTTATACGGTGTACACTTAAACTAAATTCCATTTTAATTACCCCCGAACTTGTTTATTCCTCCGTCGCGTACACCTTTTTCGTCCACCTGGCGTAGAAATTGACAACAATCTCTACTAGGCGCGTGAGGAAGTGATTTTTTGCCACATCATAACGCTACAACGATAAAAAAACGTAAAATCTTCATTTTTCTTTAATATTTGGCATATTTTAAACGAAAAATAGGGTAAAATGTAAATGAAAAGTAAAGAAAACAAAGATTAACACTTACTTGGTAAGAATTTCAGACAAATTTGAAATTTAATCGACCAACTTCACGTCTAGAAAAACCCAAATCCAAAAGGAGTTCCGCGAAATCAGCCCTTATTCAAAAATAACTTTTAAACAATGAATTTTAAATTTAAGAAATTTATTTTTTGCAATATTAATTTATCCAGGTGGCTATTATTTATCCAGGTGGAAATCCACATCACCAATTTAGACAGCTGTCGCGCGCGTGTAGTCCCAACAGGAGTAGGTGGACGAAAAAAGTGTACGCGACGGAGGAATAAACAAGTTCGGGGGTAATTAAAATGAAATTTAGTTTAGGTGTACACTGTATAAAAAACTTCAAGTTCAGGGGGGAAATGAATACTTCTGCCTTAAAATTTTAATATAAATATCGACCAAATAAATTAAAAAATAATCCTCTATTCTCTAATAATTAGAGCAGAAATTTCAAGGAAGTTTCACAGGAAAGTACAAAAGCCGTACTACATCTTTATTACGGCTCTGTCCCCAAGTTGCTGTCGAGAAAGATACTAATAAAAAAAAATACTAGTGAATTATCAAATGAGGTGGAAAAAAAATCTAGTTTTTTTTTTTTAGAATGGTCAATTTTTTTTTAATTTATTGATTCAAACTCAAAATCTTTAATTAAAGGTTAAAATCCTAACATGATTGAAATTTGGAGCTATATAGAGCCAAAAGGGTATAATTATATCCCTCTTTGCAAAAAATATACCGTAAAATTAATATAACAAAAATACTTTGTTTTAGTAATATATATATATATATATATATAAATTGTCGAATTTGACATAAGAGAATAATCTAACGTGGTGTGAATGTAACATCATAAATTAAGATAGATTATAGGTTCATACAAATCTCATGAATTATGATAATAACTTAATAAGTATCATTTTGATTTCAGAGAAAAAATTTCGACTCCATCACTAAGCTGTTATGATCCATTACATCACGTCTAGATAAAAATGACGATACGCCATAAGAAACAACATATTTTCTCTGCAAGTTAAGGTACATATGACCTCATACTAATGTTGTGTTCTCAGAATAATGAGCTTTGCTTTTCTCTATTTTTGGTGAAATAGAGAAAAATTGTAAATAAAATTTATTATTTAATTTGATCACTTAAAATATTTTTCGATCAATTTTCTTTTTATTTAATATTAGTAAATATTGAAAATTTAGTTTCAAACTTTCAATGACAAAGACGGACAAGAACTCCTTTTTAAAGGCGTGGGTATTATTTTATTTTATTTTTGCATGTAAATAGATTTAGCGTATATATATATTTGCTAGAATTTGTATTCTCTCTCTTTTTTCTCATATTTTTTCGTCTTCTTTCTATGTGTGGTCGAAATTGAATATAGTTACTTATTTGTGGTTGATTTAGTTGTTAAAACTTGAAAACTACATTATTTTTGTCACATGAGTCTGTTTGGATTGACTTAAAAAAGTAGTTTTTTCCAAAAAGTAATTTTTAAGTAAAAAAAAAAAGTCAAATGACTTTTAAGTAAAAAAATAAAAAATAGGGGCGACCTACTTTTGATTTTTTTGACTTATTTTAAGTCATTTTTTTACCTTGTCAAACACTTCATAACTTATTTTAAGTCATTTTTTAAAACTTATTTTAAATTAATTTTTATATTTGTCAAACATTATCAGAAGTCAAAAACTGACTTAAAAATAGGTTTGACCAACTATTAAGTTAATCCAAACACCCTCTAAGTTTAGCATATTATATATTCGCTAGAATGGTACTTTTTCTCTTTTTTTTTTCTCACGTTTTTTTTTCGTCTTTTTAATATATGTGGTAGAAATTTGATACTTATTTGTGGTTGATTTAGTTGTTAAAATTATTTTTTTGAAAACTACTTCATTGGTAGAGCTCGATTACTAAAGAAGACCAAAAAAATAAAGGGGAGGGGGGGGGGGGTATTGATTGTTGATGACTTTTGTTTGAATCTTACCATTAAAAATTATTGTGATTGATGTTGGAATATTATATGTTATCTGTCCCAATTTATGTGATACTTTTCGTTTTTTGAGAGTCAAACACACTAAGTTTGACTGACAAATTGCACATAGAATCTTCAATTTGTTTCGAAATGAAATATATGTAAGTATTTGTAAACTACATAAAAAGTACTATAAATCACAATAATTGATAATTCAAAATGTTTAAACAATCTATGAAAAACTTACGGTAAAAAATAGACTTGTTTGAATCTCAAAATCTAGAAAATGCCACATAAAATGGGACGAAAGAAGTATTCATTTGGAGTTGATTTAAATGAATTTTCATCTATTTCGAAGGAAAAATGCATTGAAAAAATTAATAATGGACTTGTAAAAAAATTGTTATACAATTACGATACAATTTGTACTAAAGCCTTGGTGTTCCACCAAGATTCGTGGTAAACCCATTCATTTCTCACAAATTACCAATTTTCCTAAGTAACGATTACAGATGGACATGGTATGGTAGATAATATACATCAAATATCAATTGAAATCAAAATTTTTAATATCGTGATTTGAATATTGTGATAGTTGGTATAGTATTTGGTATGCATTTCCAAAAAGTATGAAATTCAGTATGATGTTTGATAGTTATAAAAAATATATTGAACTACTAAATATCGTACCAAAAAATAGTTATATATATATATATATATATATATATAAAATAGTAGAAAATATATAAAATAGTAACTAACTAACTATTTAGGTGTTGAAATTTTGACTTATGTTCTTTTTGGTCTTTATTTTGAATTCCTTTTGCATGTATAAGCTATATTAGTCAAACAGCTCACTCCCACAGCATGAAATATTTGTATGAAATATATTAAAGTTTGGTCAACTTTAACTTTAATATATTTCATATTTGCGGAATAATCAAACAGCTCACTCCCACAGCACCTAGTGCACTAGGACCTAGAACAAAACCTGCAAACAAAAATACAATAAGTATAGAGTGAATACAAAAAATATATGTTCTCAATAATATCGTCGATACAAAGTGAATGATGAGAACTGCATAAGTTCTCTTTTATCTCACTTATATGATATCCCTATTATATTCATTAATCAAACATTTACCAACACAAATATTTTATAAAAGTCAAGAAAGTCTTAACATACGTCCTTGGACACCATATTGATATAAAAAGTACTTGGTCTAAAACGTATTAAACCTTTATTCATTAAATGTGGTGTATGTAAACTATCTTTTAGATCAATGACATGGTGATAAATAGGTTTGATTATCACCTACTTTTGTAGTCTTGTATATGGATTTTTCTTTACCATAAAGTAAAAGTTTGTTTGAATTAATGAAACAATTATTCTTTACCTTTGTATGATAATGGAAGCTAAGTTATGTCATGAGACTGGTTGACTTGGACTTGAAATTGAAAAATGTGATTTATAAAATGTCAAGAGACACATTTTCACTTGTTAAATTATTTTCTTGACCTCATAAAAAGTTCAACCTACAGTATTTATTCTCATTCAAACACTATTCCTAACTTAAAAAAATATTTTCTCTACTCTAAAATTTTAAGACAGATCAGTGAACTAAGTTCTAGCACGGGCCCAAAGAAAGGACGAACCTTACATAATATCTATTGTACACAATTTTATATTCCTTACATTTTTATGATACATTATTTTTAAAATTTGAATATGTGACCTCCTATATTTTATGTTGCGATTGTGAGAAAAATCCCCTATTCTATTAAAAATAGTATATTATTTTTATTTCAGGGTCTCAAAATGTTATTTTCATTTTGGGTAAACATTTACTCATACGAAGTGCTTACGCACTAAATTAATAATGTATGCCATATGTTGAAATATACCGAGTTATTACTTAATCATAATTAATTAATGTATATTTTTATTTTATTAAATAAATTAAAAGACAAGTGTCAAAAATACATCTAAACTATCCCTTTTTTTTAGTTTCATACCTAAACTATTGAGGGTGCGAATTTCATACCTAAACTATCATTTATTAGTTTGAGAAACACAACTCTCTCTTTTATAACACTCTCACCATGTGTGTAAAAAACTCTCTTTTATTTAAAAAAATTGTCACATCACACTCCACGTGGACAAAACATTCCACCGTAACAAAAAATAAATAAATTATTAGTATTAGTTAAAATTAAGGATTAAAAGATTATTATCCCAAAAAAATAATAGTTTTGAGTGTTGCAAAATGACAGCAAAGAAAAATTTGGAGGGAATAGGGAGAAAAGAGAGAAACATCGGACTTGGAGAAAGATAAAAGGGGAGAAATAATAAGACTATTTTTAATTGATATAATAATATATTTATTATCTAAACCATGGTTAGGGATATATTTTAATTAATTAAATCTAAACCATTAAATCTAACTTATGCTATTTGTCATTAATCAGGGCTAGAACTTGAGAAAAATGAAGACAAGGAAAATGAAGAGGAGTCGAATCCTGACAATCACACTAAACTCTAAAGCGACGTAGACAATTAAAAGATTTAAACTTACTCTAAACTATCAAATTAATTTATACATATATCATGTACAACAACATGAATCATTCCCCTAAATAATTCAAAAGGTTCAAATATATCCCAATATTTAAAAAAGTTTCATAAATGGTAATATAACTAATGTTTTTCCCATCTTGTTAAATTGGGCACGGACTCTAATGTAACTTACACCTCCAAAAGCTAGCTCACAGGGATGAAGATTGTCCGAGCCTTATAAGGAATCGGACCATCTCATCAACCACCAATGTGAGACTTTTGTCATTCTTTAACATGCACATAAGGTAAAAGTGTAGATAACTAATCAAATGAGCTACTAAGATTCCCCTGTTAGAAATTAAAGTGCTATACTGTCTAATATAAAACTTTTCGATCTGAATTCAAACTTAGTTGAGCCTCAATATTATAAAATATCAAATACCTTACAGAGAAACAAAATATGAAACTTCTTGGAAATTTCTTGCATGTGACAAATTAACCTATATATATCCTGTGCCAACCCCATACTCATACAAGATGAGAGTTCTCACAATATAAAACCAAAATACACAAAATAAGTTATTTTCCAAAAATACAAAACAAAACTATGGCTTCATCATCACCAGCAGCAGAAACATGGCTCTTAGAAAATGGACATATTAAGCCATTAAGCAAAGAGATGCGCCATGGCCATGGTCGTAGCCATGGACGAACGGCTCACAACGTATCGTCTTCGTCTCTTAGGAAAAAGTCTGATCTTACCCTTGTACGGAAAGTACCTTGTGCCATTGTTAGAGATGTTCTTGCTAATGTTCAAGAGGTCATTTTGGGAACTAAGCTTTTTGTGCTCTTCATTGCCATACCTATTGCCATTGTTGCTCATTACAAAAACTTTGGAAGAGTAAGTTCTCTTTTATATTCAATTGTGTGATTATTTCGATAGTCACACAATTTAATATGGTGTCAGAGTGGATAAGAGGTTGTTTTGAATAAAATTACATATATTAAAACGAAATGTATTTTCACGTGTTTATGCCATTTTAAAACGAATCAATTACACACGTGAGGGCAAATGATGGAGTCAGAATTTTTTCACTAAGTGAGTTTAAACTAATTAAAAAACATATACATATGAAGAAGTTAAAGGGATTTAATGTCAACTCTATATCAGTTACATACATGAGGACAAATAATGGAGTCAAAATTTTATTGGCATACAAATTAATTTTAATAGTATATAATATACGATGTACATTTTGAGTGATGGAAATTTGGATGGATCCCTTTCACCGACTTATAAGCTTTGTGTATGCATTAGTTGAATACGTAATATAATTAAGTAATTAAAAGTGTTATTTTATTTAACAACATAAGTTATTTCTCATGAGTTGGTCATGAAGTGAATGTAACATTAGAACAAAACATTTAAAAAACTGTTTTTTTTTTCTTTTTAAATAACTAAAAGATCCGTTGAAAGATTATGAATCTGAGAATATCTTTTTTGTGATTTCTTGATTAATTTATTTTATAATACTGATATTCTTATTTTAATTTTTTTCTATATTATATCAGCCATGGGTTTTTGGATTGAGTTTACTTGGACTTACTCCATTGGCTGAACGTGTCAGCTTCTTGACAGAGTAAGTTAAATTGTTTTTTCTATGGTATAATTTGATTATTAAAATTGTTTACGAGTCGATTTGAATTGATTATTACTAAAATCACCTATTATTAATTTTTTTGATCGTTTTGAATTGCAGACAAATAGCTTTCTTTACTGGTCCAACAGGTACTTTCCCATTTATTTATTTTTAAATCTTTATTGGCTTTTTTTAATCCACAAAGCAAAAAAAAAGCTATCCTTTCTGTATATAATAACATGATAGTGAAGGACCACAACTAACGTTATGAAATAAATTAGTATCAGTAGAAAAATTAGGAATTCCCATCAAAGATATTCAATACTTTAATATTTTATAAATACATTAGAATTTTTCGACGAAGAATATTGGATAGACCACTCTCTGGTCTAGGTAGCTTCACCACTAAATTGAACAAATATAAAGTTGGAAATTCCTTTGTTTTCTTCTTCTTCTTCTTTTAATACTACTTTTTATATCAATAAACAATATAACAACAACCTCTTGCTAGTTTAATTTAACTTGACACATAAAGAGGAAGAAAAAGATTTTTTTTTTCCTTAGTTCTAATTGTTATTTGTTTAATTTGTTGTATTGATCAGTTGGAGGGCTTCTAAATGCAACATGTGGAAATGCCACAGAACTTATAATAGCAATATTTGCTCTAATCCAACATAAAGTGGATGTTGTCAAATATTCACTCTTGGGATCTATTCTTTCAAATCTTCTTTTGGTTCTTGGCACTTCATTATTTTGTGGTGGCATTGCAAATATATCCAAGGAACAAAAATATGATAGAGTAAGTAATTTTATTTTATTTTCACTTTATCATCATCTTGATTCCCCCAATCACTATAAAAAATTGAGATTCGCTACGAACTTTTATCGCTAATTCATTGCTAATATGCTAGTAAATAATAATATTTTGCTGTTTGGCTATAGAATATGTCCGTTCCACAACCTAGTATATAGGAAGTGGGCACACGTGCTATCTTGAAGTCACCCTATGTTTTGTGGTGTACTAGTATTTTAAAATTTTGAACCTATACTCTTATTATGGACCGCTACGTATCGTTATGAACTTGAACTATATCAGAACATAAATTCATAAGTCAAGTTTTATATTTAAAAATATAAATTGAAATCACAATTTTGAATACGAAATACTATTTTTTTTTTTAATTATAAGATTAGAATGTGAAATCATGATCTCAAATCAGACGTGGTATAGAAGTTGAATTGTTTTTGTTTTATTTGATTGAACAGAAACAAGCAGATGTGAACTCTCTACTTTTGCTGTTGGGATTATTATGTCATGTGTTGCCTTTGATGTTCCGTTATGCTGGAGTTGGAGAATCAGCAGCAATAACAGCACAAGCAACATTGAATCTATCAAGAGTCAGCTGCATTGTTATGCTACTTGCTTATTTTGGTTATCTTGTTTTCCAGTTGTGGACTCACAGACAACTTTTCGACGCACAAGCCGTAAGTAACTGCGTTTGATCATGTTTTATTGTGAAATTTGAAAAAAAAAAGTTTTCCGAAATGATTTTTTTAATAATTTAAAATTGAAGTTTTGTTCTCGTTATGAATACAAATTAGAGTTGTTTTTCAGAGGAAGGGAGGGGATTATAATATGGAGAATCGAACTTTCACCAATAAAAAGAGAGTTCAAATAGCCAACCAACTGAGCTACTAAAATTCTTGAAAATTCTGGAATGCAACTTCAAGTTGAATTTTGAATTTTATGTCCAAATGTGTTTTTCGAGGTTTAACTACGGAAAAAAATGAAAAATTTCATGATCCAATGGTTTAGACATATTGCGGCAGTCAAGCCAAGGGCAGAGTTTGGTGGGGGGTTCGTGGATATGGATGAACCCAGTAGCTTTCTCGTAGACCCTGTATTTGTATTAGAAAATTAAATAAATATATATATATATATATATATATATATATATATATATATATATATGTATATTAACTTGTGAACCTAATATAACTAAACTGGCTGACGGCTCAGTGGTAAGGAAGGGTCATAGAAACACTTTGTCACACTAGAGTTTTGTGGGTTCGAACACCACTATCATCAAAATTTACTCCTTTTTTTTTCCTAGGAAACATGCCTTGCAATATTTTATTCTTCTTTAGAACCCAAAGCAGATCTAGAATTTAAAGTTTATGTGTTTCTATAGCTACATCAAATAATATACAATAATAATTGAGTTCACCGTCAATAATAATATTTAATGAATTATGTATTCTGCTCTAGGTCCATTGTTGATGTTCCGAAATTTAAGTTTGATGGGTTCAATTTCAGATTCTTACCACCATATATATCCATCACTTTTATTATTACAAAATCAAAATTCAATATTTCCTTGAATGTTAGTGATCTTTTAGATATAATAAGATTTATGTTAAAATACTAAATTTAGTTGAACCTATTGTTTATATGCCTGTCTGATGGTTATCTTAATTTTGGAATCGTTTAATTCAACGATTACAAAAAAAATATTTATAATAATATCAAAGTATATAAGCTAAATTCTTTCGTCATTAATCAGGAAGATAACGAAGGCGATGATAACGAAGATGAAGAAGCAGTGCTTGGATTTTGGAGTGCATTTGCATGGTTGGTTGGAATGACTATTCTTATTGCTCTATTATCTGAATATGTTGTTGGTACCATTGAGGTCAGTTTTTTTTTTTTAATGTTTTTTAAATTTAAATAAAATAGGAGGGATTTTTTTGAATTATAAAGTCTTGACAATTTTTTTTATTTAAATTAAATAGGCAGCATCAGATTCTTGGGGAATTTCAGTGAGTTTCATCAGTGTTATTTTATTACCAATTGTTGGAAATGCTGCTGAACATGCTGGGGCTATAATTTTTGCTTTCAAGAACAAGTTGGTATGTACAATGTCTAATAATTAAATCAGCAAATATAATTATTATTATTTTTATAATCATGCACTAATAATAATAAGAGAACTTATAAAAGGATAATTTTTTTTTGGATAATGCAGGACATTTCTTTGGGAGTTGCCTTAGGTTCAGCAACTCAAATTGCCATGTTTGTGGTAAGTATCTTACTCAAAGTTGTTTCGAGTTTAATTTCTCTACATTGATATGTAATAGAATTTTTACGATCATTTAGAAGATACTCAAATACCGAGTAAATAGAAAGTAGCTAGTTTGTAATTGGAACATGATAAATAAGACAGATAACCTGTTACAACATGTTAAAGTATATCGATAATAATTTACTTTTTTTTTACCACAATGTAATAAGTTTCTTCATTTCCATTTGTTTTAAATTAAGTGATTTTTCTAATCAATTTTTTTTTATATTTTTCATTTTTTAAAACTGACTATGATAATCTTTTGTTTTTTTAATTATTCAGGTTCCATTATGTGTGATTATATCATGGATTATTGGTGTAAGAATGGATCTTGATTTTAGTCTTCTTGAGACAAGTTCCCTTGCTTTGGCAATAATTGTCACAGCTTTCACTCTACAGGTAATTTGAGAATGCTTTACCCCTAAAATAGTATTCTTGACGTGAATACAAATTTCGTCATATCATACGTGAATACAGATTTAGTTGGTACTTACAATTAATTAATATTGCAGGATGGAACATCTCACTATATTAAAGGATTAGTCCTCCTGCTCTGTTACATTGTCATTGGTGCATGTTTTTTTGTATCCAACATACCACAAAGTAAGCTCTTCATCTAATTTACTATACTTATGGTGCAATTTAACCTACTATTATTTAAATAATCTAGGAATAATAGAATTTTCGCAAAAACAAAATATATAACTGACAATTTCATTATAGTTCAAGAGTAATAGAACCCCGCGAAAAAAATGTATCACTAATTTAATTTTTGTCTTTTTGTATAGACCAACCAAATGGTGTCAATTTGGGCTCATCAAGTGAAGGAATCATGAGAGTTTGATGATCATCACAAACTAATCAAAAAATGGATGCATATTTTATTCTTTGATTGGGAATATTGGGTTTAATTGAATCATATCATAAGAGTTGAATGTACTATTTCAATTCTGTGTGTTACCAAATGGTATGATTGAATCATGATCATATAAGTCAATGATGTTTATATATGTGTTATTCTATAGTTGCTGAGGGTTTCTTGTAATAGCAACTGGTTGTAAGAGTTCTACTTTTATTTACGGTTTTTTCAAAAGAATAAATGAATATTTCCATTAATGTATGTATATAGTTGTGGTTCAACTCAATTTTTTATACGTTATATATGTTAGGGTTTTACCCTGATTTTCTTTTCTTACTTGAAGTTTATTTTTTCCTTATAAGAAAGTCAAAGTATTACCATAAATGCTTTAACTTTTTCTAAAAGGAAAATATAATATTCTTCCATATTTGAGTTATTCTTTCCTTGGAAGAAAAGTTTGGAACTCTATAAATTGAATACCCCTATTCTCATATCTAGAACACAATAGAATCTACAATGTAGTCGTTTAAGAGTCTCGTTCATGGAGAGATTTTCTCCTAAACATATTTATATTTTTTTTTAATATTAGTTTTCAATATGTAGGTCGCTTGACCAAACCATATTAATAATATGTCTTTAGTATATTTTTATTTGTCGTCTGATTTGTCAATCATATGATTTGCAATTGTAAACTTTCACATGCCGCCCTAATCACCTTCATAACCCAACAACATATACTGAGGGTTTATGTATTGATTTATTATATAATTGTACATGTGACCAAAACAATTCAAAAAAATGGCTTATATATAACGTAATAATATTGTATTATATTATCATCATAAATCATAAATTATATAAGTGGAAAGCTCCAATCTTCGAAATTGAATTACCATTTTATCCCTATTCTTAATTAAAATACACAAACCAACTAGTTAGTTCAATTTTGACTTTGTTAGCTCGACTGGAGATAACATTTTCTCTTTGTTAGTTCAATTTTGATTTTGTTTTAAATTGTGGTTTAATATTTGTAAGGAAAATTTTCAAAAATGTCAATATTTTGACATTTAATAGGATCCCTTAGCCATACTTTCAATATTTATTTAAAATGTCAATATTTTAGTTTGTTATGTATTTTTTCTTTGTTTGATTTGCAAGAATACAATTATTTAAAAACATAAAGGAGAAAATCAAAAGAGAGAATATTTTTAAAAAAAAAAGGAACATATCACTTAAAATTCTCATCAGTTACAATTTCAAAGAAATCCCCTTTCTCATTCGATTGGATTAACAATTTGAATCTCCATTTTTCTCATTTATCAAGATCTTAATCGTGGATTGTATTCCAGTGGTCAAAATTGTATTATATGACTGCCAAATCTATTTTTCTTTTATTTGTATTACAAAAATATTACTGATTCTATCCCAATATAATATAATCATTACATATGAATATGATTTATGAAAGGATACAAGATTCTGGAAAAAAATAGCATACATGATGGAAATAATATAATTTGTTGAGGAAGGATACAATACTCTAAAAAAATAAAATTGACTGTGAACGAAATAGGAATACAAGATTCAGGAAAAAAAATAGCATACATGGTGGAAATAATACAATCTGTTGAGGAAATGATACAATACTCTATAAAAAAAATAAATTGACTGTGAAAAAAATAGGGATACAAAATTTTGGGGAAAAAAATAGTATACATAGTGGAAATAATACAATATGTTGAGGAAGGATATAATATTTTTTTAAAAAATACAAATTGACTGTGAAAAAAATAGGATACATTTATGCTTAAGAAATACCAATGCTGAATAAAATAAAAATAATTGACCAACAATAAAGCGACTGAATTAGCGTTACCGTTAGTAAAAGCGAATGTTCCGTTCAAAATTCACATAGTGAAAGATCAGGATATGAAAGAAAGGCTTTGTTTAGAAGTGGAGAGGTTGAGATTTTTTTTTTTCCCAATACAATCGTCTTAATAAAGGATATGTAAGCAGGGTTAAAATTAGGGGTGTGCATCAGTCGGTTCGGTTTGGTTTTATGTAGTATTGGTTTGGTTTATCGGTTTTTGGTTTTTAAATATGTTAAACCAATAATCAAACCAATAAGATATTTTTTATCGGTTTTTGGTTTATCGATTTTGGTCATTAACAGTTAGGTTTTCGGTTTAACCAATAAGAAAATACTTATAAAACAAATATATGAATTTTCTAATAAATTTGATGCGAAAACACAATAATGTAACTTTACAAAAGCTCATAAAATAGAAACAATAATAACAAACATGAAAAGAATTATACAAGCATAACACAAAGCGAAATTAAGAGGAATATGGTTCTTACTTAAGATTTTAACGTTTTTTATAATGTGAAATTGTGAACTCAAAGTCACTGTAAAGTGTGAATTGAAGGTTAAAGGACAAAGATAGTAACTACTAAGGTATTGAGATTAATATATAATATTTATGTACAAGTAAAAGTAGTGAATTACTAGTCTTAATGGGTTATTGATTACCCAATAACCCATTATTAAAAACCAATACCGAACCGATAACCCAATAATTTTTTTTGTAAAACCATTAAAAAACCTTTAACCCAATAACCAATAACAATAAATCAATAACACTTTTATCGGTTCAATTTATCGGTCGATTTAGTTTTTGCACACCCCTAGTTAAAGTAACAAAAAGCTTATTGATAAAGAAGCAGCTGTGTCGCTAAGACCTGCTCTATAGGAGAGGATTTGGGGCTAATAATAGCAGGTAGGGGTGTCAAAAATGAACCCAAACATAGGTAACCCTCCCAACCCGTCCAGAGTTTTAAGGGTTGGGCGCAAGATAATTTGAATTGGGTTCAATCTCAACTCATTCAAGTCTAACCCATTTTAAGAGAATCCTCAATTGAGCCCAATTCAATTTCCAATTTTAACCCGTTTTAAAATTCTTTATTAAGATATGTTCCTATATTGAAGGTATGCATTATTATCTATTTAATATCTTTTAGGATTTATCTATCCATTTGTTATTTTTTTTAAAAAAAAATCTTGAGTTGAAATTCAAATTGTGATTATAAAAGTTAAATATCACTATGTTAAAATTATTGTGATTAAGCGGGTCAAATTGGGTGGGTCCAAACCCAACCTATTTTTTAGCCCATTTGAGCCCAAAGTAAACTTGGGTGGGTCAAGACCCAACCCGATTTCTATTCAACCCATTTTAATATCTCTAATTTCAACCCAACCCGTCCATTTGACATCCCTAATAGCAGGGGAATTATTAGAGAGAGAAGCAGTGAATGGGGTCAAAAAGTGGGACTAATTTGAGAAAAAAGGAAGGTAAATAAATTATATTAGGAACATTATACTGGCTAAAATATTGACATATTGATATTTTAAATAATTATTTTAAAGTGTAGGTGTTTTTAATAATTATGCTAGGAATGTTTACTAATTTGCTAATTTTCCCTATTTGTAATAGGTTTCTTGTAGGGGTGTACAAAATCGAACCGAAAACCGAACCAAATCGCAAACCGAACAAAAAATCCGACTAGTGGTTTGGTTTGACTTGGTTTGGTATTGAGAAAAAAACCCGACTATATTTGGGTTGGTTTGGTTTTAACTAAAAAAAACCAACCCGAGACCAAACCAACCTGACATTATATATGTAATTTTAAAATTTTATTTTATACATAAAAAAATTTACATTGATATAATTTTAAAATATTTCTTATACTATTTCATAGTTTTTATCTTTTAATGTATTATTTCAAGTTTAAAACTTAGAATTCGGAATGGTCCAATAAAGATTATAGTTCATAGATGTTGATAATTATAATAAAACTTAAATCAAAATCATACCAATACTAATGCAAAAAGAAAATCAATTCAACACTAAGAATGACAATAATATTGAATATTTGTTTTTTAGTTTTACATTGATTTAGACAATTAAAATACATAATCTAATTTTAATTTTCCTTAAATATTTAGTAATGTAACTAAAACTTATTAAACTTATTTTAGCATGATTTAATACTTTTAAATTATGATCATTTTCATTATTACTTTGCAATATTTTTTTATATGATGATTTCATTATTATTTTTTATTGAATATTTTAGTGTCATCACTCATCTCATATTTTGTGTTATTTTCTTAAGAAACACCTTAGATAATTGTATTTTGGTTGGACTAAAGAAATATTTGGAACACAAGTTAATTATATGTTTGTATGCAAATTTTACTGAAAAAATCCAAAAATCTGAAAAAATCCGAGGTTTATTAGTTTGGTTTGGTATTTGAAAAATCCGAAAAAATCCAAATTTTATTAGTTTGGTTTGGTTTATAAATTTGAAATTTTTACACAAATAGTTTAGTTTGATATTTGAAAAACCCAAATCAACCCGGTCATGTACAGCCCTAGTTTCTTGCATATTACACCTCAAACATTGATAACACTTCTCGACTTTGTTTTTGCAATATTTCTCATTTATGTGATATTTTATTCTATTGTTAGTTGTAGTTGCTTACTTTTTAATTGAATCTCAACTATTAGTATTTATTTGGACTATATAATTTTTTTGAACAAATGACACATAATTCAACTTGAAATTACCTTTTCTATTTGTCAGTTCAATTTTGTTTTTGTTTTAATTCATGTTTTAACAGGTTTCTTGCGTACGCCACCCCAAAGATTGATAACCCTACTCGACTTTGTTCTTGCAATATTCTTCAAATTAATGTGATATATAATTCAATTGTTAGTTGAAGTTGCCTACTTTTCAAATCGAACCTCAAGGATTAGTATATATTTGGAACATATAACATTTTTTAATATCATCATCAAATGACATTTAAATGGTACTAATTAGACAAAGATTAACCATTTCTATTTCATAAATATATATTGTGTTAGTACGTGGTAGCTACTACATGATTACAATGACAAGTTTAGAAGATCTAGGAGACAAATGTATACCTATTAGCAAGTTGAAGAGATCTGCAACAACATGCATGATCAAAGTGTTAGTCATTTGTCGTGGATTAACAAAAGATTACAAAAATGTTAATGGTGAAGGTATTCGTTGGCAACTAATATTCGTTGATGAAGAGGTAACTTTATTTTAGTAGTGTGTTACATTCATTAGTTAGTATGTAGCCTACTTTAGTGACTTCAATACTTATTCATCATGCCCATAGGGAGCAAAAATACAAGTAACTCTTTTCAATAGAGACGTTCACAAATTGAGAAAATCTTTTGAACTAAATCAAAGCTACTACATTATAAATGGAAAGTTAAATGGTGCTAATCCAAATTTCTTATTGTGCATAAGGACTTTGAATTAGTATTCAACATGTAACACCCCGAAATTTTTTGAGCTAAGACTCGAACCATTCTTGGTGTGTACTGAATAAGATTTTACCGAGAAATTTTAAATTTTCTTAGGTGTTAGGGTCACTAGAAGTAGCACCTCGAGTTCCAAAAAAAGAACTGAAGATAAATTCATTCAAGTCATTCGCAAGTTCTTTTAAGTTTTGGGTCAACTTCAAACGACCATAACTTTTAGCACATAAAGTGTTAGATGGACCATGAGCTACCAAATCGAAGATCTTTGAGTCCTCTTTCCAAGGCCGTCGATTTTGCTAAATTTCAAGCTTGGATGAAGGAGTTATGTTTGTTTGAGTGCAGCCTCTCTAGTTAAGGCTTTTCATCCGTTTTAGGAAAGGGTATTTTGGTCTTTTCCTTACCCCAATAGGCCTACCCAAGTTTTCCCCCACCCAAATTAAGGGTCTAATCAGATTCTAATCACCCATTCACGTTCAAACACTTAGGATTTTTAGAGCGAGGTTTTCAAGCGTTCATTCAAGATTCGTTGATTTTCGCCAAGAACATGGTTCTTTGAGGTATGTAAATTTTCATAGTGATGGGTCTGTTCACCCTCACGCCAATCATGAGTTTCCTTTATAAATTAGTTCATGAGATTGAGTATATTGAGCTGTTTCTTGAGGAGTTCTTAAGGTTTTACTTCATTCTTTAACAATGGATTCTTGTTGAGTTCTTGAGGTGAGGGTCTTGCGAATGAGTGTTGTTCTTATGAAATTTGTGTGGGTTTTCGTTTTAATGTTTTGGGGTTTAAAAATCTAAAAGGAATTGGAAGAAATCATTCGATTCTAGATGAGTTAGGACCTGAAATTGAGAAGAAAAATTCATCAGATTTTTTCACCTGGGGCGGCGCGCCATCCATAGCACTAGGAATTTTGCTCTGTAGTTTAGGCCCTGGCGTGACGCATCAGCAGTGCCTCAAGGACTGACTTCAGTAGTTTAGGCCCTGGAGCGATGCGCCACTCAGTGTGCCAGGGTCATCAGGTCTTTTTCTCCTCCGTTCTTTGTTCCATATGTGTTCCTTGAATCGTGTGTTCGTTCTTTCCTTGATACTAACTATTGAAATCTTCATTAATCCTTGAGATATCATACATATCCAAATCATAACTTTTGAATTCACATTCCAAATTCAAGGTAAAGTTAAGAGGAAAGTCCAAGAAAGTCTTTGAGTCAAATTGTGAATCCCTTTGAATCAACTATCGATTTGAGCTAAGTTTTTGTAACATCCGGCAATGTGAAATAATTGAAGAGGCTTAGAAATGGGAAATTTTCATTTTTGGAAAGAATTTAAATTTTTTGAAATTTGGCCAAGTATGGGAAAAAGTTAGTTTTTGGCCAACTTTGAGCAGTCATAACTCCTAGATCAGGATGATTTAGGAGTATTTCCAGTTATTTTTGCGAAGCTCGTGGAATGATCTTTCCAACGCCGCCGAGTTTGCTTAATTCCGAGTTTGTATGAGCGAGTTATGTCCTTTGAAAGTTGGGCAGTTGGCAGGGAATCCGTCCGGAAATTTTAAGGGCATTTTGGTCTTTTCCCAAGCCATTTCTTTTGGGATTATATTGTTGTGTTAGGCTGATCTTTGGATCATTTTGTCCCATTTTTAAAAGAGAAAAGAGTTAGGGTTCTTGAGTGAAGAAGAGAAGAAGAAAGAGAAGAAGGAGAAGAAGAAGAGAAGAAAGAGGAGATCAACAAGTTTCCGTCAAAGATCGTCGTGGATATCGTCGGGGGTGATCCCTATCAAGGTATGTGAGTTATTAGTGTGGGTTGATCCTTTCCCCCACACACCAAACTCATTATTATTGAGAAAGATTGGATATGTTGTTGAAGTTGTTGGGTTGTGTTATTGATGTTGTTGATTGTGTTGCTGAAGTTGTTGTTGGTTGTGGGACATGATTTGGTTGTGTGTTTGAGTTGAATCTCTTGTATATTGAGGGGTTTTTGATCCTTAATGTTTGGGGTTGAATCCATTGAGGTTAGAGAGGTTTAGAGTTGGAGAAAAGAGGCAGAAAAGTCCGATTTTCTGAGGAAGAGTCTGGCGCGTCGCGCTTGCCAGCGCTCCCCAAAGGGGACTCTGAGGTCCAGCCCTTGGGGCGGCGCGCCTCTCATAGCGCCAGCAGGTGCTTTCTGAGCTTCAAGGGTTGGCGCTCCGCGCCTTGCAGAGCGCCAAGGACACCAAGTTCCCCCTCTCTTTCTACACTTTCTCATGCATGTTCCTAGGTATTGTACCTATGTTTCCTAGTTGTTTCCAACACTCCAAAGTGTTTCTAAACATCCCAAACTCATCTAAATACGTGTGATCATGTACTTTGAATCCATGGTTCAATCTGAGGCAAGTCAGGATCGAAGTCAAAGTGAAATTAGAGTCAAGTCAAGTAAAGTTAAGTAGTAAGTCCAAGCAAGTCCTCCAAGCTTTTCAAGAGTCGTTATTGAACGTTTAACTTCGTTTCAAGTTTCAAAGTCAAGCAAGAGTGTAGAGTTCCAAGTCAAGAAAAGAGTCTCGAGTTTTAAGTTAAATCAAGAGCATAAAGTTGAGTAAATTTCTCAAAAACTATTAGGGAACTAAGTATTCCCAAAGAGGTTTATAAATGTTTTACATTTGAGTAAAAGGGGAACCATGTTTTCCAAAAGAGCCTTTGGGCTAAGTTTTGAGTAATTATCTCAATTAAAGAAAGATGTGTTTAAAAGACACTTATGAGCCAAAGTATTTTTGGGAGTAGTATTGAGCATCGAGTTGGGGACACGAGTTCATATTAACTCAACTTTCCATAAGAGCCATGCGCCAACATAGGACTTGACGTATCATTCTTTTTAGTTGATCACGTAAGATTAGGCTAGTGGATCCACTAAGCAAAAGTAAGGTCCTATATCACGGCAAGGTATAAGATGGTCCTTGGGCAACGTGAGGTAAAACGTTGTACCACCACTAGGGCTCATAGTGGTGGTTGTCGGTTAAAGAATCTCCCATTAAATTTATTTTACTTTTATATAAATAAAGTTGAGTTGTTATTGCTTTAATCATTAATGAATTAAGTTGTTTGAAATATTTTAAAAGCTTTATATATCACATGTATCTTATTGCCTTATATATATGTTGAGTTTAGTTAAGTTATTCTTGAGTCGTACAGGGCCAAGGTAAGTGTTCTCTTGTATTCCTTTCAAGCTTAAGTCGTAGTTTAGCTTTTCAGCTCGCATACTCGTACATTCCATGTACTGATGCTAGTTGGCCTACATCTTATTATGTTGCAGATATAGGTACCCCGGATCAGCATCCAGCACGTCGTTGATCCAGCTGAGCACTCCAGAGTCAGTGGTGAGCCTCCTTGCATTCCGGAGGATCCAATTATTTTGTGTACTTAGTTTTGTTCTATTAGGATGTTGCGGGGTCTGTCCCAACATCAATCTCAGTATATTAGAGGCTTCATAGACAGTCAGTTAGTTAGTTTTGAGTCTCTCTTCTATGTATATATGTAAATATCCTATTTTGAGACTCGAGTTGCCTTTGTGGCCAAATGTTATAAGTTAAGTTGTTTTGCAACCTTGTGTTTGCATTGGGTTTTCTGTTGAGTTAGGTTTCCGCTGAGTCAAGAAAGCCAGGCCAAGGGTTCGCTTGGGGCCAGAAATGGTCTCCGGGTGCCGGTCCCGCCCAGGGTGTAGGCTCGGGGCGTGACAATTTTGAGGAAGTAGGTATGAGAATGAGAAGAGTTGTACCCATGAGTTCTATATTGTCATTTAGACCCTTGAGTCGAGTCGTTCATGTCCATAATTTTGCATGAACTTTATGAATTGTGTATTATTGAGAGGAGTAGTATCTTCGAGTTTCGAGTTCTTGAGTATTGAGCTCTTAACCCTTTTGAAACTATATTCCTAATTATGGGATTACTATGTGTTATTCATGGAGGTCCTAGAGTTCAGTCGTTCATCCCATAATTCTGCATGAACCTTATGAGTCGAGCATTCTTGAGATGAGAAGTATCATTGAGTTCTGGAGTTATAGAGTTATTGAGTTCCGAGTATTGAATTCTATATATGGATATTGAAACCCTTTAATTGAGTCGTTCACGTCCATAATTCGGCATGAACCCTATTTTGAGAAGTCTTTTACAATTATTTATAATTTATTTAAATACTTGAGTAAATGAATATGAGGATGAAGAGAGTTAAGACTCATGTTTTCAAAATGAATATAAGGGAACTAAGTATTCCCAAGTGTAAATATTTTACATTTATAAACTAGATGGAACCTTGATTTCCAAATGAGTTCATGAGGAGTTTTTGAGCATAATCTCTTTTAAGAGAACCTTTTGAGTAATAATCTCAAAGTTCGAGGATGATTAAATGTTTTTAAACATATGAGCTTGAGTTATATTATTGGGAGTAGTATTGAGCACCGATATGGGAACGAGTTCAGACAACTCAAAGTCCTCATAAACCATGTATGCCAACATGGGTAAAAGGTCATACTTTTTAGACGATTCCTTATTGCTTTTTAAGCATAGCTTAGTGGATCCACTTAGTTGAGGATGTCCTATACTCCGGCAAGGTACAGGACAGTCCTAGCAGCGTGGGTGAGACGCTGTATCATCACATAACTCATAGTGATGGTTGTCGGTTAGAGAATCTCCCATATAAGAGTTATTATTGTATTCTTACATACAATTGAGTTATTATCTACGGTTTTAAAAGTTTTCCATATATTGTATCTTTTAGTGTTGCTTTATCCTTGAGTTGAGTTGAGTATCCTTGAGTTGAGTTGAGTCGAGTCGAGTATCTTTGAGTTGAGTATCTTTAAGTTGAGTATCTTTGAGTTGAGTAATCTTGAGTTGAATCGAGTTGAGTGAGATGAGACGAGGTAAGTATGTTCCCTTTTTATCATTTCAACCTTATGTTTATGCTTTAGAATTCCCCTTACATGCTCTACATTCAATGTACTGACATCATTAGGCCTGCATCTTTCATAATGCAGATACATGTATTCAGGGTCATCAACACACGCTCCGTTGATACCACATGCAGTTCCAGTTAGCTTTGGTGAGCCTCCTTGCTTCCAGAGGGTTCCACTTTTAATTTTCAGCTTGTTAGGATGTCGTGAGTCTTGTCCCGATAATCCTTCTGTAATATTAGAGGCTTCATAGATGGTTTAAAGGTCGAGGAGTCTATCATTATTTCCTTTGTTTTTGTAATGTGTTGAGGTCACGAGACATTTAACTAATACTTGTTAAATTATTTTCAAAAAATTATTGGAGTTGAGTTTAAATTGAGTTTTTAAAGTTATTTATGCATTTGGAGTTTTCATGTTGCTTGAGTAAATCTTACGTTGAGTAATGAGCCTGGCCAAGGGTTCGCTTGGAACCAACAATGGTTCTCGAGTGCCAGTTACGCCCAGGATATAGGCTCGGGGCGTGACACAACAACATCACAGAGGTTGTATAGTGCAAAAGTAAATTTACAACTCAATAATTCTCCAACAATCTCCTTTGATGAAACCGAAATGATCACAAATGATACTTTCTTCGATAAATTCCTATAAATGTTATATTTTGTATCGTTCACAAATAATATAACAGTATCTAATAATATATATTATCTTTAGATGTAGTGTGTATTTTTTTTTTAATTTGAAAGTGAGGCATGTAAGCCTCTTCATTAAAAACACAAAAGTATAATATCTATACAGCAAAGCAAAACAAAAATGTGAAATAAAAAGAACTAATTGGATAAGAGCAAAACAAATATACTTATTTTCCCCCAAAAATTTAGACAAACACCTTACTTTTAAAAAATAAGAATTTTTATTTTAGGGAAAAGGGTCAAAAATGCCCTTAAGCTATGCGAAAGGAATTAAAATGCCCCCCGTTTATAGTTTGGTCCAAAAATGTCCTTACCGTCAATACTTTGGTCCAAAAATGCCCTTATGGTTATTTAATGGGTCAAAAATACTTATTTTCAAATAATTATACTGTTTATTTTATTTTTAACACATTTTTTTCTAATAATATTTTTAAAAATTAGCAAATGTTTATCTTACTTTGATTCAGAAAATAAAATAAAAAATAAAAATCTTTCTTATTTTACTATAATTATTTTTTATCGTTATATAAATATAAATTAATGATGGATATACTATGATCTTATATATATGACACATATTATTTGTTGAAAGGGTACATGAAGTTACTCTATTTTAATTGATAAAATGAGATTAAGAAGAAAACAAATATTTCTTACATTTTTATTTGTTAAAGTGATTTTAAAAGAAAGAAAACAAGAACATGGTTCTTTAATAATATTTTAATTAGGAAGAAGATGTGTTGAAAAAGAAAAATAATAATATATGTATTCGGAAAATGGCATTTTTGACCCATTTAGTAACTATAAAGGCATTTCTGGACTAAAGAATTGACTACAAGGACATTTTTGAACCAAAGTATTGACGACAAGGGCATTTTTGAGCCAAACTATAAACAGAGGGCATTTTTATTCTTTTCACATAGTTTAAGGCCATTTTTGACCCTTTTCCCTTTATTTTATTTAGGGATAATACATATATTGGATCTTAAACTTGGCTTCAAATTTTAACTTTGACCTCCATCTTTCATAGTGCACAAACAGACACTTTAACTATCCAACCTTTTAATAAATAAACACGCGTGTCTTACCTGGCAAAACGCGTGATGTGCACGTTTTTTGCGAGAGTTAGGAGTGATTTTTGAGGCCTACAACAGTAAAAAAAATGCTGAAATGACAACTCTACCCTTAATTAATTTTTTTTCTTTAGTTCAAAAATGCACGTGTAAAGTGTTTAATTAGTTGGCAGCCATTGAGTGGCTCACTAATACACGTGGCAGCGTTTGCATTTCACGCTCTTGGCTCCAAAAATTGCGTGTTTATTTATTAAAAGGTTGGATAGTTAAAGTGCTTGTTTGTGCACTATGAAAGTTGGAGGTCAAAGTTAAAATTTGAAGCCAAGTTTAAGGTCCAATATATGTATTATGCCTTTTATTTACTTTTTGACCTCTATAAGTTTCCTTCCCATTTAGTAAAAAACAATAGCCACTCCAATTTTGTTATCTCATTTAACCTTCAAACATCCATTTTTCAAAATAAAAAAAATCAAAATTTTCTAACATATTTTCAGGATAATTCTCATTTTCTTTTTGACAACACCATTGATCACCATCAACACCTAACTCTTTATACTCTAAGAGATATGGTCGTTTGAAGTAGGATCAAGTAAAATCTTATATGAAAACTCAATTAATAATGAAATCTTCAACTCAACTTTGTGTTAGAATATTATTATTACTTAATTCATCTCCAATCACAAAAAAGTCAGCATATGAAAGGAAAAGATCAAAAAAATAAATAAATCACAACCTATGCATCCCTCGCCTCTCACATCTCCCTGCCCAGTCCCTCTCTTGCTTCTTTCTGTCTCCTCATTCTCAACACAATTACAAATTATAACAATCAATTATACAAATACAAATGTCAAGAATCAATGATACGAGATAAAATGAATTTGAAAATATAGAATCTTGGGTAAAAATCCTAGCTTTGATCTTAAAAACATATATGTAGGAGTAGGGCGTGAGGAATAACAAAGTTTCTCACTTTAATAATATTACATACCTTAAACGCTCTATATATCTTGAAGCAGAACCCTAAATCTTGAAGCAGAACCTTTCTTGAGATTATTGAATTAGTTTCTTGAAAATCCTATGTCCAGGAGTTAAAAGTTCTATTAATGATTCATGATTAGAAGAATAAATTTAAATTGGGAAGATTGAAATCTTTGGAAAAGAATTTACTTTGAAGAAAAATCTTGAAAAACATTTGAAAGAATCTTGCTTGGAAGTCTTATACTCTGATTTTCCTTAGAATATTTTCTAAGGATTTAAGAGAGTAGGAGTAATTAAAAGATGGGAATATGATTGTTTAGGGCTTTATAGGAGTTCAGAAATCCGTTTTTGGGTTTTTCTAGGGGAATAAGGACAAGAAAATTACCTTATTTAGAATTTTTCCCGTCGGTCAAAACGGAACTGCACTACATCATTTAGTAAATTGATCATAACTCTTTACTCCAAACTCAGAATGACGAAAACTTGGTGGTGTTGGAAAAAAGATTCATAAACTTGTAATTTGGTCGGTTATGAGACACTCTTTATATTCTAAGAGATATGGTCGTTTGAAGTTGACTCAAGTAAAATCTTATATGAAAACTCAATCAATAAGGAATCTTTCAACTAAACTTTGTGTAAGATAATTATTATTACCTTAATTCATCTCCAAATCTTTTCCCACAAAAAAGTCAGCATCTAAAAAGGAAAAGAAAAAGAAATCACAATTCACGTCTCCCTCGCCTCTGTCCTCTCCCTGCATAGTCTCTCTTTCGCTTATTTCTCCTCCTCTCTCTCAAAACAAATATAAACTATAACAATCAATTTTACAAATATAAATGTTAGTAGACGTTTATACAAACACAAATAATAATAATCAATTATACAAATATAAATTATAACTGTCAACTATACAAATCTCTTTAGTGATACAAATGGAAATACTAATCTATTTGTTGATACAAATGATGACAATCGATTATACATATACAAAAATAAATGTTGAACTCGATACATATTATACATACAACTTACATATATACAATTATGCAGATATAGAAATACAATCATTAATACATATACATATGTCACGACCCAAAAATTGACGTGATGGCACTCGTCTTATCCCACCAAGACAAGTCAGCCTAAAACTCAACCATTACAATAAAATGCGGAAATTTTATAATCAACTCAAAAATACCCCCAAAATCTGGTTGTCACATGTACAAGCCTCTAAAGTATTACAATTGATTCAAAAGAAAACACAAGTCTAAAATGACATTGTTTCTAGAATAGAACAAGATCATAAATAGGAGTAAGAAGGTCCGCTGAAATGACAAGCATCTACCTCACAAACCTCCACAAGAAGCCTTGGAAAAGAAGAGAATGACAAGTACCACAAAAATCCAGGCTCGTAACCTACAAAAATTTGTAGAAGTAAGGGGTGAGTACCAAACCACACGGTACTCAGCAAGTAAACCTCTAAACACGAGCTAAGGGGATAGAACACGAGTACTCCTTACACCCCAACCAAACCTTCACAACTACAACCTATATACAACCAACCCAACCTAACAGTTCACAATTTACAAGCACATATCTCAACAACAACATTCTAACAATCATATATTCTCAACAACAAGCTCAATATTCATCAATTACAACCTCCACAACTACAACCTGGTTAAAACCAGCCCAACATAACAGTTCACAGTTTACAAAACACATAGCTCAACACAACACTCTAACAATTTCATATCCTCAACAACAACAACAGTTTCATATCCTCAACAACAACACTCTAACAATTGCATATCTTCAACAACAAGTTCAATATTCATCAGTCACAAGTTCCACGGAAAGGCACTCACAAGATCAGCAACACACAAGATCAAGTTCACCATTAATAAAGAAGTGCAATGCAATGAAATGCAATGTCAAATATAGTGATGTATGTCTGACGTAATGATACACACCCGTTGTCTCTCAGTCCAGGACCCATGGGGGACATATCTGTCCATGCATCCATCGCGGCGCTCAATACGACCCTCGATAATAGTAACCATCGCGGTGTGCGATACGTCCTTCGAATATAGTATCCATCGCGGCGTGCGATACGTCCCTCGAAATGGTGCATCCTCTTTAATTTCTTATTCTTTCTCAATTCACATAACACTTGTCACAGCCATGTCTCAGAACAATGCAAATGACATGTTCACCCAAATAATTAAGAGATGACCATTTTCATAACATTGCACAATTCACAACAACACAATCATGATACAACATAGCCAATGATTCAACAAGTCTTTCAAACCATTCTCCATTCTCAACACATCATACACAAACAATTAAATCACATTGTCTTTTATTACCCCTTTTTCATCATTAGAATTAATCAATGTGGACAAGTCAACCCATCACCAATTCCTATTACTCCCAAACACATATTACGAAGAAATACACGAATTCCATACACATAACAAGGGTTTAGAAATCCACTTGCCTCAAATAGTCGACCAATCACTTTGGGACTTGAATCTTCCCTTTTGCTGGACTTCCAAATCAATACAATCTATTCAAATAGATAACCACAATAAGATTTCGAAACTAGCAACACCCATATTACTATAGGTCTAGCGTAGACCCAAAATCTCATACAAACCTAAAATCAAGTTCCTAAATTTTGATGTCCATTAACATGTCAATTCTCATGTTTTTTTTTTTTCAAATTTCAAGGCTAGGATTAAGTTCCAATATATCAAACCTTGAATCATAATGTAATAAGCTTAAGAAAATTCTTAGCGGAAATTTGGATAATAAATTTCCAAGATAATATGTTAATTCACCGTAACTACCAATTGGAAAACTGAAACCCTTTTGAACTAATCCACTCACACTTATTACCTATCTCCTAATTCACTATCTCATTATAATGCAAAGATAAACCCATAAATTAATTATTTTGTCTAATAGGAGCCTAACAGGAACTTCAACTTACGCGAACAACATACATATACTAGTAATAGCCATTCCTACCAAGCAATCATAATCACCGCAAGTGCTACTAGGTAATGATTACCAATTCACAATTTTCTTTTCATCAAACAGAAACCTTACCTCAATTATCCATGATGCCTTTTGGTAATTAAATGTGTGCCCGCCGCAATAGTTTTCCTCTTTTCGTTCGTGCTTTGACTCTCAAAAACGCCAACCTCATTTAACTCTAATTTACTCGTATATATGGGCCAAATGGTACTGAATATTCAATAACTCATGAACTTGACCCATTAATTATTAACTAAAATATTGATCTGAAATTACCCACTAATTAAATAATAATAGATACTCAGATACTTCAAAATTTCCAACCAACTTCACACACTAATTATACGTGATTCAAGTCAACTATCGAGAGGGGTAAAACGATAATTTTATATAAAGAAAAAAAATCCAAAAATGACCTTTTGGGTCATTACAACATACCAGTTACATATATACAATTATCCGACAGATATACAAATACAATTCATCTCTCTCCACTCTCTGCCCTCTCTCCTCCCTCCCAATCTCACTCACCTCTCTCCTCCCTCTAACATGCTATATTTGTCTAATTATATTTCTAGTCTTGACTATTTTTGAAAGTTCAAGTAGGTCATTATTTTTATTTGTTAAACTCCTAAGACAACGAATTTAAGTATGTTCATGTAACACCTTTGACTTCGAAAGAGCTAACTAGAAGTTCGTACAAGTTAATCATCAATTTTTAGTTTTGGGTCAACTTCAAACGGCCATATCTTTTAGGGCTTCTCCAACCCAAACATTAAATTTTACACCAAATTTGGTGTCAACACTATTTTAGTGTAAATCAACTCCAACCCACTGCACCAAATTTTATACCAGAAAGGAATATTTCTCTCTCTCTTCATTATTATATAATTATTTCTTATTTCATTTATATTTTCTTATTTCATAAAATAAATTCTTTCTAAAACATTCACCATATATTTTAATTTTGATGTATGTCAATTATTACTTTGTTGAATGTTTATTATGTTCGGTTATTTTTAAGTGCATTGTATTATTTGTTTAATAATTTATATGTTTGCATTTTTAATTTTTGTGAAGGTTAATTGTAGTTATGTTAAATTATAATTTATAGTAGAATTAATATAAACTTAATTTTAAAAAAAAGTCATATAGAGAAAAATCAATTTATAAAAAAACTAACTTTTATATCTAAAATTAATATTATAAAAATATTACATAAAAATAATTAAATATACAAGAGATTTAATTAAAACATACAATTTATATAATGTTTAATTAAAAGTTTTGTATAATGAAATAATAATAAAATATTCAATAAAGTGAATTGGTGTGATGAATAGTGTTACACCAAATTTGGTGTAACACTATTTTGGTGTAACACTATTCACACACCAAAAGGGTGTAAAATTTGGTGATGGGTTGGAGCTCCAAAACACCAAATAAGGATTTGGTGTAAAATTTGGTGTTGGGTTGGAGATGGTCTTAGCACATAAGGAGTTAGGTGGTCCATGAGCTATCAAATCAAAGGTCTTTGAGTCCTCTTTCCAAGCGGTCAAGTTTGCTAAATACCGAGCCCCGAGTAAAAAGTTATGGTTGTTTGAGTGGAACCTCTCTAGTTAAGCCTTTTCATCCATTTAAGGAAAGAGTATTTTTGTATTTTCCTTACCCCACTAGGCTTGAAAACATTTTTTCTCATCCAAGTTAAGGGTCTAATCATATGCTAAGTTAATTTTCACATTCCTAAACATTTAGAATTTTAGAGCGGAGTTTCAAGAGGAGAAAAGGGCAGGGTTTCAAGCGTTCTTTCAAGAACTGAGGAATTCACCAAGAACATCGTTATTTCCATGTATGTAAGGCTTCTTACAGTGATGGACTTGTTCGTCCTCACACCATACATCTAACTCATCCATGAATCCGCCCATAAAATCGTTTATTGAGAGATTCTTGAGTAGTTCTTGATTGTAGCTTCATTCTTTAACAATGGAGGTTTTGAGTTTCTTGAGTTGATGATCTTGAGTATGAGTTGTGATTCTTGATAGGAATTGTGTGAAATTTCGATGGTTTCATGTTGGGTTTGTAAATTTTAAAAGAGTTTGGAAGAAATCACTTGATTCTAGATGATTTAGGATCCTAATTTGAGCATAAAAATCCATTGGAAACCTGGGGCTGGGGCGGCGTGCCAGCAGTGCGTCCGAAGTCAGCCCTAGTCAATTGGGGCATGGGGCGGTGCACCAGCAGTGCACCCAAACCCAGCCCCAGTCAATTGGGTTTGGCGCAACGCACCATTGTTATGCTAGGGTCGCCTGGTCCCTTTTTCTTCTGTGCTTCATTCTGAACGTGTTCCTTTGAATTATGACTATGCTCTCTTATTTTCTTAGCTTCTAAATTCTCCATTAATCTTTGAGAGATCATACATTTCCTAATCACATGTCTAAATTTACATTTCAAGTGAGTTTAAGAGGAAAGTTCAAGAGGTTCTTTTGAGTCATTTTGAGAATTCTTTCGTGATTAACTATAGTTTCAAATTAAGTCTTGAGGAAGTAAGTATGAGAATGAGAAGAGTTGCATTCATGATTGAAAAAGAGTATAAGGGAACTAAGTATTCCCAAATGTAACACTTTTACATTTTAAAAGAGGAAACAATTGATTTCTAAATGAGTTTGTGAGTTCAGAGAAGTTTCAGAGTAATACCTCTTTTAAGAGGATCTTTTGAGTAATCACCTCAAATTGGGAAAGAGTTATGTTTTATACATTTGGGAATGTGTATATATATTTATTGGGAGTAGTATTGAGCACCAATATGGGGATGAGTTCAGACAACTCACATTTCTCATAAACCATGTAGCCACCATGGGTAAAAGGTCGTACTAGACGATTCCTTATTGCTTCTAACCATAGCTTATTGGATCCACTTAGTTGAGGTGTTCTATACTCTGGTAAGGTATATGACAGTTCTGGCAGCGTGAACGAGACGCTATATAATCACATAGCTCATACTGATGATTGTCGGTTAGAGAATATCCCAAATAAGAGTAAAGAGTATGTTATTGTATTTTTATACATTTTTGAGTTGATATCTATTGTTTTAAAAGCTTTAAATATTGCATCTTTTATTATTTTTTCCATATTGGAGTTGAGTTGAGGTGAGTATGGTCTTCTCATGTTATCAGTTCAGTTATCTATGTCTCAGTTTTCCCCTTACATGCTCGTACATTCAATGTACTAACGTCATTCAACCTGCATCTTTTTATGATACATATACATGTGTTCAGGGTCATCAACAGGCGCTTTGTTGATAACATTTGCACTCCAGCTAGCTTTGGTGAGCCTCTTTGCTTTCCGGAGGGCTTCAAATTATTATTTCTGCTTTGTTAAGTTATCGAGGGTCTTGTCCCAACATTTGTCGTAGTATTTAGAGGCTACATAGATAGTTAAAAGTTGAGGAGTCTCTCACTATTTCCTTTGTTGATGTTTTGAGATTTTGAGTCAATTACTAATCTTATTTCCAGACATTTATTGAGTTAAGCTATTGTTGAGACATTATGAGTTAATTTTCGTATTTAGAGTCCCTATTTTACTTGAGTAAGTCTTCCGCTAAGTAGTTAGCCAGGCCAAGGGTTCGTTGGGGGCCATCGATGATTGTGCCGGCCACGTCTAGGGTGTAGGCTCGGAGCATGACAGTTAATCTATAAGTGTATCACTAGACTTTGTTGCTTTGTATGATTTTATAAAAAATGTCAATATATTAATATTTATAATTTTAATCTATTCCTTTTAATAATTTTCAAATACATTAAAAAAAATATCACTAAATTAAATATTTAATTCAAATGTATGGATTTGATATGATGTTAAACTAAAAGCATTAGAACATGATAAGTTATTGTTTGATTTTGTAAAAATAGAAAGACATATTGTTTTAGAGTGTGATTTTTATCATAATGATGATAAATACTTAAAATAGAGATTAACTTGTGTGCACAGACTGTTTAAAGTTTTTTCACACAATCATGTAAGTATAAGTTTAATGATAATAGCCAAACCAGTTAAACGTCTAATCTATTTCTTTTTAATATTTATTAATTCTTTTTTCTGTCTCAGACTCCATAACAGTCGGAAATTTTTTTCTCTGTCTCAGACTCCATAATCGTCGGACTTGGGATTCCTCTATCCGAACTTTTATCTCCCGTAAGCTGCTAAGCTCCTCATCTAGGGTTTCATGATCTCTTTTATTCATGTGAAATTCCATAAAAGGTTATTACCTTTGATTTTTTGGGGAATTATTTTAAATTTGTAGCATTTTCTATTTACCTTGCATAATAATAATAATGATATATATTTCACTGAATGTATATGTTGCTTTGCAACTTATTTTCATTATATGGCTTTGAGGATTACCTCTTGTGCAATTAATTGACGAGGAAGTCTAGAAAGGATTGTAGAGCAACCTTTATGCTGTTGGACGAATGTTGTTGCACAAGGAGCAGTTGGTATTGGCTTGGCCAAGCTCTCTATTTGCCTAACCGAAATGTGATACTACAATGCGTTGGCCAAGCTTTGTAGATTTGTGAAATCTCTAATAATTACATGCACTTAACAAGGCCACGTCGAGACATTTTCTGGGGTACCGATTCTGAAGGCCACCTAGTTCTCTCGGATGATGCTGAGCTGTGGGAAATCCTTTGCACCATTTCCGGAAGGTAATGCTTGTTGCTTTGAAGGGAAAGGTCCTGGAACCTAATAGAGTAAGTGTTTTATTTTTATTTTTCGATAAGAGAAGTTGTATTGATAAGGAAAAACGATCATCTGATTGAAATTGAAAAACATGCTCTTTAATTTGCAGACCAAGCGAATGATTTGATGCTTGTCAGACTCAGTACCGCGACCACTTTTATTATGCATGCAAATAGTTATATTTGTATGTATAATGTTTCATTTCCTTTTCTCTGGGCGACAAAGAGGGTAAATTAGGGAGAGCTAGGTGGCATGAAAGAGACACAAATCAATCAAATGGGTTATGAGATTCATAAACACATGACATAGTACGACCTCTGTGTGTAAATTGGTTTTTACCTATCATGTTTTATGTGAATTGTTTCGTTTCTTTTTGAAGATCTATCCTTGATGTCTATTGATTTACTCCTAATGTCGTCGTATTGCTACTTCAGGCCGGTGGCTTAGCTTTTTCACATCGATCTTCTGGTGGCTTGGGGAGTTAATTATGAGTTGAAACCAGTACCCAGGGCGAGGTGTGTGGTGCAAATTTTAAGGTGGATTCAGTCAGGCATGCCCAGAGTGGGTACTGTTGCTATCTATATATCTGTTATTGCCAACTCTTTTTGTTATCAACTGGTTTATTACGATGAGCTTTATGGTTTGTCCCAGCAGAGATTGTAATTGGGAAGCGTATTAAGTAAGACGTTGGCCCCGAGGAACGAAACAACACCAAGTATAAGTTGGAGACTGCCACTGCTCACATATATCTTGAACCCACTTCGTGAAAATCCTAGATCTGCCACTAGATGGTGATATGAAGAAACAACAATGCTAGCATGTGAAACAAGAATGACGATAGAATATTTTCGGTAAGTCAAAAAATAGACTCCTAAACTAATTTGGTAAAATAGATTTAGAATCCTAGTTACCTTCTAACACTATATTTAATATTTATGTTCAATAAAATAAAAAGTAAAAACAAATTGAAAAACTTAACTTTTGTGTGCCTTAGAGTTAAGTGATAGTGTAAAAAGGATTTCACTGACACTGCATACAAGTTAATCTCGTTAAAATATATATATTTAAGATTGTAATGTTGGGCGCGCAAACCCCACCATTTGAGATGGCACAAAAGAAGAAGAAGAAGTGTGTATCCTCCCATGGCCATGAAAATTTAACAAATAGAAAAGCTCCAAATAAGAAGAAATCCATTATAAATACAAAAAAATCCAACCAAATTATTAGCAATGGAGAAGAAGAAGGAACCCAAAAATTCAATAAGAAGAAGAAGAAGAAATCAGTACGTCCCTATCAAATTTCAGGGAAGAGCATTGTGGAGCTGTCAAATGATAACACAGACCAGATGGAGATTGATCAGGTGAGTTCATATGTGAGATACAATTGTTGAGTGCTCGTTGTACAAGTTGTGCTTCAAATTTTGTTTTGAACTAACTTCTACTTGTCCAATTTAGGTCATAAGAATTTATTTACAAGAGGAAATAATGATGGACATCCTCAGCAGGTTACTTGTGCGGTCTCTTCTTCGGTTCAAATGTGTTTCAAAATTTTGGAATTCATTAATCAATGATACTTACTTTAGGATGAAACATTATATTCATTCCAGGAATGACCAAAATTCTCAAAAATTTCTTATTACCGAATCCTTCTATGATAAGAATGATGTATATAACTTCTCTACTTCTTCTTTATCGACGGTTCAAGTGGTTCAGGATGAACAAAAGCTTGATTGTCCTTCGAGCTGCAAACCAACAAATGTCATACTATTTTGTTCTTGTGATGGATTGGTTCTTATTTTTGTTTCTTCTCGAGGACTCTATGATTCTTCTGCAAGACTCTATGAAGAACTTTTGTTGTGGAACCCGTCCACAAGATAATCAATACTTCTTCCCCATCCAAAATTTCGAGTGGTATATTGTGTATGTGGATTGGGATATGATGCAACTAGTGAAGACTGTAAGATTCTTGCAATTAACTTGAATGCAGATCATAGTTTCGATACTTCAATTGAAATTCTCTCTCTAAAATGTGGTTCCTGGAGAAGAATTGGTTATCCTACTGGCATTGAGCGTGTTACTGGTTTTAGGAGTTGTGGTATGGATTATTTGGCATTTCTACATGGAGCATTACATTGGCTTGGTATGTCACTCTCTGGATATTATACTACTGTTTCATTTAATATTTCAAATGAGGTGTATGGAGAGGTACCTTTATTGGAGCAAATGTATCATGTATTCCCCAGCTTCCGCTGCATCGACCGTGGTGTTTTAGTATTGAGAGGAATGCTTTGCTTTCATTCTATGTATAATTATTGGGAGATGGGCATTGACTGCACTTTAAGTTGTGGATAATGAAAGACTATGGTGTCAGGGAATCTTGGATTAACTTTATTAAAATACGAGATAGTAATCTTTTTCATTCAGCCAGACCAAAATATATGTTTGCAAATTGTGAAGTGTTACTACATTGCAAACGTATCAGATGTGTTTGTTCTACAATCACGACATCTAGAGGACCATTTGGATTATACAACCCTCAATGTCAATGTGTTACCGTTAAGCAAGGAATTGCTTATGCTGAGAGCTTGATCTCACCTAAATCATTTACTAAAGTATTTGCATATGCTTTTTTCCCTTTTCTTCTGTCGAAGATTATGTAACAACCTCTCATTTTAATGAATATATTTATTGCTGCTAAATTTTGGGTTCTGAATGTATTTATCAAAGTTGGTCAGTTTATTTATTTCATGTCCTCAGGGAAGCATGCCACTAGAGCCATTTCTTTGCTAACAACTGATTGATTACCCATTGTTGTTTATCTAATCGTATATAGTATTTACGACATGCCTACAACTAGTATACTGTTGATTCCTCAGCTGTAGATAAGTGGAACGATTCCTAGCTTGATTTATGTGAGCTGGTCCAGATGATCGTACTGCTTAACGTATCATTTTATAGGTTAATTCTACTCTGTTATCTCCTTAACTTGAGATTTCGTCCTATGCTTAATGATATGCCTACAATCCGGAAAGATGTCAATATTTCTCTCGATTCATATATGCCAAGGTTGAGGTACACAAAAGTGCAATGGACTCAATTTTTCCAGTTGATCGTTGGGCTATGTTGGTATACTGATGGGGCATCACGTGCAGTAGGAGAGTAGGAATTTGTTTGGAGTCGAGGCGTAGTTGTGATGTCTTACTGTCAGAGTGACAAATTTTGGTTGTGCTATCTTGTGATGCATTGTTATTGAAAAAACCTTACCTAATCCTAACAACCAACTAATTAATATAAAATCTTTGTTATATTGCATTTACATTATTATTAGTTATTCTATATATTTTTGATTGTTACCAATGATGTTGCAACTAAATCAGCCCTGTTTCACCATTGTATAATTTATGATTATCCTCCTGTAATTCTTTTGCAATTGAGTTCATATTCCAACTAGGAAGATTCTTGTTGATGATTGCACCCTAGAAGATATCACAATAGACAAATCAACCAACAACGATTATTGGTCGAGTGGTAAGTACTCTTTAGTTCTTAATTAGAGACCTCGATCAGAGTGGTAAGTATTCTTTAATTATACTGTTTTCAACCATTAAAAAAGGACAGTTGTGTCACGCCCCGAGCCTACACCCTGGACGTGGCCGGCACTCGAAGACTATTGCTGGCCCCCAAGCGAACCCTTGACCTGGCTTTCTTAACTCAGCGGAAAACTTAATGCAATGCAAGGTTATAAAACAACCTAACTGATAAAATCTGGCCAAAAAGGCAACTCGAGTCTCAAAATAGAATATTTACATTTATACATAGATGAGAGACTCAATACCAACTGACTGACTGTTTATGAAGCCTCTAAAATACTGAGATGGATGTTGGGATAGACCCCGCAACACCCTAATAAAACAAAACTAAGAACAAAAAATGATTGAGTCCTCCGGAATGCAAGGAGGCTCACCACTGACTCTGGAGTGCTCAGCTGGATCAACGACGTGCAGGATGCTGATCCGGGGTACCTGTATCTGCATCGTCATAAGATGCAGGCCAACTGGCATCAGTACATTGAATGTACGAGTATGCGAGATGGAAAGCTAAACCGCAACTTAAGCTTGAAAAGAGTACAAGGGAACACTTACCTTGGCTTTGTTCGACTTATGAATAACTGAACTCAATATATAAAGCAATAAGACACATGTAATATATAAAGCTTGAAAAAAATAGTGTAAACAACTTAGCTCGTTAATGATAAAACAATAACAAACTCAACTTTACTTATATAAAAGTAATATAACTTTAAAGGGAGATTCTTTAACCGACAACCACCACTATGAGCCCTAGTGGTGGTACAACGTTTTACCTCACGTTGCCCAAGGACCATCCTATACCTAGCCGTGATATAGGAAGTTATCTTTACTAAGTGGATCCACTAGCTTAACTTTAGTGATCATCTAAAAAGTATGTCCCGAGAAAATCCTATGTTGGCCGCATGGTTCTTATGGAGAGTTGAGTTAATATGATCTCGTGTCCCCAACTCGGTGCTCAAGACTACTCTCAAAAATATACTTTAGCTCATAAGTGCTTTAAACACATCTTTCTTTAGTTTGAGATAATTGCTCAAAAACTAGCCCAAAGGCTTTCTTGGAATTGATGTTCCTTTCTTACTCAAATGTAAAAACATTTAGAAACTTCTTTGGGAAATACATAGTTCCCTAATAACTTTCAAGAAATGGACTCGACTTAACTTGAAACTTGAGACTCTTCGCTTGGCTTGAACTCTATACTCTTTACACGACTTGAACTTGAACCTTAAACAAAGGTAAAACGTTTAATAACGACTCTTGAAAAGCTTTAGAGACTTGCTTGGACTTACTTCTTAACTTTGCTTGACTTGACTCTAACTTCCCTTGACTTCAATCCTAACTTGCCTTGAATTGAACTATGGATTCAAGGTATATGATCACATGTTTATGGATGAATTCGGGATGTCTAAATGTACCTTAGAGTGTTAGAAACAACTATAAAACATAGGTACAATACCAAGGAACATGCATGAGAAAGTGTGAAAAGAAAGGGGGAACTTGGCGTCCTTGGCGCTCTGCAAGGCGCGGAGCGCAAGCCCTCGAAGCTCAGAAGGCCAGCTGAGGCACTCTGCAGGGCGCGGAGCCCCAAGGGAGAAAGCTCAGAAGCTCTTTTGGGGCGTGCTAGCAGGCGCGACGCGCCACCTCTTTCCCCAGAAAACTCGACTTTTCTCCCTCTTTTCCCAACTCTAAACCACCCTAACTTCAAGGGTTTCAACTCCAAACACTAAGGATCATAAAATCCCTCAACATACAAGAGATTCAACTCAAAAACACAATCAACAACTTCAACAACATAAACCAACAATTTCAACAACCCAACCAAGCTTTTCTCAAAAATAAAATGAGTTTGGTGTGTGGGGGAAAGGATCAACCCAACACTATGAACTCACATACCTAGTAGGGATCACCCCCGACGATATCTACGACGATCCTTGACGGAAACTTGCTTGATCTCCTCTTGCTTCTCTTCTTCTCCTCTTCACTCACAAGCCCTAGCTCTCACTCTTTAAAATGGGACCAAATGATCCAAAAATCAGCCTAACACAACAATATAATCCCAAAAGAAATAGCTAGGGAAAAGACCAAAATGCCCTTAAGTTTTCCGGACGGATTCCCTTCCAATTGCCCAACTTTCACAGGGCATAACTCACTCATACGAACTCGGAATCGAGCAAACTCGGTGGCGTTGGAAAGATCATTCCACAAGATTCGCAATCATAACTGGAACTACACCTAAATCATCCTGAGATATGAGTTATTGCTGCTCAAAGTTGGCCAAAACTCACTGATTTCCCACACTTAACCAAATTTCCAGATTTTGAATTTTATTCCAAAAATGACTATTTCAAATTTCAAGCTTTTTCATAGTTATTTCAACTTGGCGGATGTTACAATATCTCCCCCTTAGGAACATTCATCCTCGAATGAGGTTACTCTTACCAAGGTTAAGGGTGTAACATCAAACTCAAATACCCAACAAGCAATCATGCAAACAACAATAACAATAATGACATGCTCACTACAATTAAAAGAGCATTAAGAAGGAAATTAGTACCTTGGTCTACATTTCCTCCGAATTCAAAGAAATATGGGTATCTCTTTTTCATGTCCTCTTCAGCTTCCCAAGTAGCTTCCTCAACAAATTGGTTCCTCCATAGGACCTTGACTGAGGCTACATCTTTCGTTCTCAACCTACGAACTTGACGATCTAAAATCTGAACAGGAACCTCCTCATAAGATAAGTTATCCTTGATCCTAATACTTTCAGTTGGCAGGATCAATGAAGGATCGCCTATGCACTTCTTCAACATGGAGATGTGAAATACCGGATGAACCGCTGTTAGTTCCTGTGGTAACTCCAACTCATAAGCAACATTGCCAATCCTCTTGGCTATGCGGTAAGGTCCAATATACCGGGGACTAAGTTTCCCCTTCTTACCAAACCTCATAACCCCCTTCATGGGTGAAACTTTCAAGTATACCCAATCATCTACTTCAAACTCTAACGCCCTTCTCCTAATGTCAGTGTAGGATTTTTGATGACTCTGTGCCGTTTTCAACCTCTCTTGAATCACTTTCACCTTCTCCATAGCTTGGTGAACTAAGTTTGGTCCTATCAATCCTGCTTCGCCAACTTCAAACCATCCAATAGGAGATCTACATCTTCTCCCATAAAGAGCTTCATAAGGAGTCATCTGGATGCTAGAGTAATAACTATTGTTGTAGGCAAACTCAATGAGAGGTAGGTGATCATCCCAATTACCTTTGAAATCGATCACACAAGCCCTCAACATATCTTCTAAAGTCTGAATAGTACGCTCGGCTTGCCCATCAGTCTGAGGATGAAAGGTTGTACTAAAGTTCACCTTCGAACCCAAGCCTTTCTGAAAAGATTTCCAGAACTGTGCAGTAAACTGTGCACCTCTATCTGAAATAATTTAGATTAGGACTCCATGAAGTCTCACTATCTCTTGAACATACAACTTGGCATAATCTTCTGCTGAATTGGTAGTCTTTACTGGTAGAAAATGAGCTGACTTTGTCATTCTGTCGACAATCACCCAAATAGAATCATGCTGTCTGCGAGACCGTGGCAGTCCTGTGATGAAATCCATATTGATCATCTCCCACTTCCATTCTGGAAGTTCTATCCTCTGAGCCAAACCAACGGCCTTTGGTGTTTAACTTTCACTTGTTGGCAATTTGGACACTTATCAACAAACTCTGTAATGCCCTTCTTCATGCTATTCCACCAATAAACTTCTCTCAAGTCACGATACATCTTCGTGGAACCCGGATGAATGGAATATCTGGAGCTATGAGCTTCCTCCATAATCCTTTCTTGGAGTCCATCTACCATAGGTACGCACAATCTACCTTGATACCTCAAAACACCATCTCCCCCTTGTTCAAAAGCTAATACTCTTTGCTTTTGAACATTTGCCTTCAACTCAAGCAAAATGGGATCTTGATCTTGTTTCTCTTTCACTTCTGACACTAGTGATGACTCGACCCCATTCGCCACCGCTATTCCTCCTTCTACGGAATCTGTAAGTCTGACTCCCAGGCATGCCTGTCTGTGTACATCTTTTGCTAGCTCTCTCCTTCCTTCTTCAATATGGGCGGTGCTACCTATTTTATTAAGAAAATATATTTGGACTAGTTTTAGAGTCGCCACTTAATTTTTAAGAAAAATCAAGAAATCTATTGTTTTCAAAAGACTAAAACAGAAATCCAATGAAAACTTAAAAGAGGTTCAAGGTTCTTATTAGTGTTCTAGGAAGAATTTTAAAGCATCTAGAACACCCGCTAATGTGGTTATCCGGCAATTAATTATTCGGCTAAAAATATTTAACTTAACTTGAATTGAGCAAATTTTGTAGTTAGGACCATTTCAAGAGAAAAAGGAAAAAATATTAAGGTATTATCCAAGTGGAGTATTTTGCAAAAAATATTTTTTAGGCCTCGTTGAAGGTGATTGATTTAGTTAAGTTATAAAATCAAAACGGGTATCTTTGGGGATTTGAATTTTAAAACCTTAAAATTTAGCAGCAAATATTGACAGATAAACCATTAGGAAATAATAAAGTAAAGAAGGAAATTTGGGACCAAGTCTGGTTTTCTGTCCGTCTGGGCCAACACTTGGGCATAATTTCATTTTGGGCCTTTTGGCCCGATTTTTGCCACCTTTGTACCTGTCCTAAACTAACATAAAATAAAATATTATTTGGGCCTTAGGCCCAATTTCACCTGTCCTAAACTTCTAATAGAAATAATAATAATAATAATAATAATAACTAAATGGGCTTAGGCCCAACAAGTAGCAAAATACAATCTTGGATTTAAGAGTGGGCCTTTGGCCCAATCTTCTCAGTTCTCCGATCTGCTTCGATATTATTTATTTATTTTATTTTATTTTTTTAACTCTGTGACCTGTACGACAATTTTCAATGGCCGGTAGACTCGAATAAATGATTGGGCTTCTCTGGGCCAATGAGAAAATGCAAGGGTAGAGTCCACGAGGACTCGGGAAGATTTCACATGCAAAGAGAAAATGAGAAAAAATAAATTAGTATCCAATAATAATAAGATCTTTCGAACCTTAGCTCTAAACGATAACATGACTCATCGATTATGAAATAGTAAATAGCAATGTATCCAAGGGCACATACTCAAACATATTTTAAGTACTAGACAATGGCGAACCCGTGCAAGCACGGGTCCTACATAAAAATATATATTAATTTAATAACATAGATGAGTATAAACTAACGGATTGAACACTATCTTTTATAATTGAAACGAAGGGTTCAATTTACCTCCATTAACAGAGGTTCTTTTATTCCCTATCTCTATCCATATTTATTTTATTTTATTGTTTTTTTTTAAAAAGAGCTTATTATCATAACTTGATGCCCTGAACTATTTGTAATTGCCTCTTATGCTAATAATATATTTTATATATGACTGGAGTATGCATATCACCATATAAAAAGGTAAGCAGGTTAACTATAAATTAATATGATTAAGTCCAATAGACTTTTTATAAATTAATGTACATAGTTTTCAAAAAATAGTCACGTAATTTAAATAAGGAGGTAGTTCACTATTCCTTTCATTTCAAATACTTGTCGTAAATTTTTGAAATTAAATCAGATTAAAATAAGTTAATATTTAAATTTTAAAACATAGATATTCAAAACATAGATAAAAAGTACTATTTAAACACAAAAAAAAACACTCTAAACGGTTAGTCAAAATGCATTTTAAATATTCTAGAATGGTTTATTATTATGACTTGTCATATATTTTTTTTAGTTTTCAAATACGTAAATTTTACTATTGTTATTATTACAAATTTTATGTCAAAATTTATTAAAAATTAACTCTCCAAATTCAAGAGGTGCCACATAAATTAGAACCAGAGGGAGATTATTTGCAAAAATATGAAAGGATTAAAGACCTAAAGCAACACTTAATGAAAAGACGAACATCATAAAAATTAGATAATTACACTAATCACACATGTCAATATCCAAATCTTTACTCATTCTTCTAACACTAAAACAAAACAAAATGAATAAATTGAAATTAAATAATATAGCAATCAATTGGCAATGGATAAATTGATAATAGCCTAAGAAGGCAAAATAACTACTGTTCATTTGGCGAACAAATAGCACGGCAAATGACAAGAATCAACAAATAGACAATTAAGATTTCAACAGCTTGAGAACAACCAATTACTGACTCAGTTTACCTTGACTTTAGCTAGCAAGAAAAAATTTAAAAAATAGTTAACTCGATGCACAAGATAGCACAGCCTATATATCGAACATTATTAAGAACCAGATTCTAGAAATACAATGGCTAGCACTGATTCCCAAAGAGGAAACACCATAAACAAAAGTTTAGCAGCAAACTACTCAATTACACGATTTTATTTCCAAGATAAATGGAATTCTCCTCATAATAGGTTGGAAAAATAAGTAGACTAGCTTCAGAGTTTCAAAATTTAGACCGTGACTCGGAGCCGACAAGATGAGATGAACAGAGGCCATTTTAGGAGAAGAAGAAGAAAACAACCCAGGCTGGACAGATACATACAGGAACAGAAAAGCTCATGCATCAAAGACAACTAAATAAGCAGATTTGTGAAAGTATTAAGAACACATCATTTGGAAAGGGAGGAAGCCAACGTATTATTAATCACATTTTGAGCCGAAACAGTTCTAACACATCAAAAGGTGTGACGCACATTTAGAATTAAACCAACAAAAAGCTTATAAACCGAGTTGAAACGAGACCAAGGTGAGTCACAGACATGATATCATGAGTTGAAGATGCGAAAAGGACATGAACAATATTCGAGTTAAGTAAGAACATAGATAAGCACTACAAGATTAGACTAGCATTGGTGAGAGCCTATAACGATAAATCAGCCAACAAGGAAGAAAACCAAACCAACGAGTGAACAATGAAGAAACAAACTATATAGCTTAATGCATTCGAAGTCCAAGCGAAATGAACCTCAAAGAATTTCGCTAATATTTACTTCATGTTCACGGTATCAAGAACTCACAAGAGAAACGAAACTGAAAGCGAAGTCTAAAACGGAGAAATTGACTAATCCTAATAACTGAACTCCGCTAGATATCGAATACATAACCCATACTATATAGAAACGTAAGGCGAGGGGGCGAGATTACCTCTTTTCGGGCAACAAACTGAGAACTTGAGCAGAGCAAAACTTTCTACCACCAATAACAGAGAACTCCAATGAAGGCTTGAACCTCCCTAAGCACCGAACCCTGAAAAGTTATTATCGTTCTGAAATCTACTTATATTTTGCCTACTGTTCTTTGTGAACTTTTAATTCCTTTCTTGTGTATTTTTTTTTCTTTTTTCAACTCAAAATCCCCCCCTTTTTACAATGAATAAGGAGGAATATATAGAAGAAAACTAGGGTTCAGATTTTTTTTAGGGGGAAAGAGGCTGATTTTTGGATTCAAAGGGCCAATTCGAAATTCAAAGTCTTTCACCATTCAAGCTAAACAACTTTTCCTTGCGATTTCTACCTATTCCGAAAGAGGAAGGGAGAATCGACGCTTGGGATCAATTCCATTGTACCTGCTGCCCGACGTGTCTTCATCTCGCGCTGGCAAGGACGAAAATGCATGCTGGCAGGTGCTTTTTCGCTGTTGTTGCAGCGAGGAAGACGTTGGAGGTCCTGGGTTTCTTCGGTACCTTCACGCGAGAAAAAACAAGAGGCGCGTAGGGGTGGGTCCGTGTTGTATTGCACGCTGCTGTTGTATGTATTGTATGTTGGGTTCTTTGTTGAAGGAAGAGTGGGCCGGGTTCTTTTGTTGAGAATTAAGTTGGGCTGGATTTTCTGGAATTTTGGGCTGAAGTGGTGGGCTGGAGGTAAAGGGAAAGGGTTGGGTCTGCTAAGTATTGGTATTTTTACATAGATAAATGGAATACTAATTCAGCCAAATTGAATTGTAATTGGCTAATTCGGCTAAATTTTTAAATAAGACGAATTAATATATTTTAATTAATGAGTTTCTTAATGTTAACGAAATAAGAATAATTAACTCAATTATAAACTACATAAGTTATAATATAAACCATTAGATAACTACACTAATTAACCAAATATTTAACGAAATCTTTTGAGGCGGTCTTCGAATATTCACAAACTATACTAATTATATACAAAATTATATAAGACATATATATAATTTAAAAATTATAAAAAGCAACAAAACTACTTAAAATAATTTGAAAGCGTGTGAATTTTAGAGAGTCAATTATTTCAAATCGTTTGGATTTAAGAAACTAAAAAATTAATTATTATCGGGGAGGATCAAAATTGGGTGTCAACACTACCCATAGACAACCTGCTCAAAGAATCAGCAACAACATTAGCCTTACCTGGGTGGTAAAGAATACTCAGGTCATAGTCCTTGAATAATTCTAACCACCTCCTCTGTCTGAGATTAAGCTCTTTCTGAGTAAGCACATATTGAAGGCTCTTGTCATTAGTGAATACATCGACATGCACACCATACAAGTAATGACGCCATATCTTCAAAGCAAATACTACAATAGCTAACTCCAAGTCATGGGTTGGGTAATTCTTCTCATGAACTTTCAACTGTTTGGAGGCATAAGTTATAACCTTGCCATTTTGCATTAAGACACAACCTAAACCAATTCTAGATGCATCACAATACATCACAAGACCTTGAGTACCTTCTGGTAGCGTCAAAACTGGAGCAGAAATCAACTTCTTTTTCAATTCCTGAAAGCTTTCCTCACAAGCTTCAGACCATTGAAATTTCACTGTCTTCTGAGTCAACTTTGTCAAAGGAGATGCAATAGACGAGAACCCCTCAACAAACCTTCTATAATAGCCAGCTAAACCCAAGAAACTCCTAATTTCAGTTGGAGATGTGGGTCTAGGCCAATTCTGCACTGCCTCAATTTTTCGAGTATCAACTTTAATTCCATCACCGGACACAATGTGGCCTAGGATTGCCACAGACTTAAGCCAAAACTCACACTTAGAGAACTTGACATACAACTCCTTATCTTTCAAAGTCCGAAGAACTATTCTGACATGACTAGCATGATCTTCTTCATTCCTTGAATAGACTAGTATGTCATCAATGAAGACGAAAAAAAACGTATCTAAATAAGGTTTGAAGACTCGATTCATCAAGTCAAATAAAGCTGCCGGTGCATTGGTCAAACCAAAAGACATGAATAAAAACTCATAATGACCGTACCTGGTCCTGAAAGCTGTCTTTGGAATATCACATTCCCTTACTCTTAACTGATGATAGCTTGATCTGAGGTCAATCTTTGAAAAGCAAGTGGCACCCTGAAGCTGATCTAAAAGATCATCAATCCTCGGAAGAGGGTACTTATTCTTGATGGTAACCTTATTCAACTGGCGGTAATATATACACATCCTAAGGGAACCATCCTTCTTTCTCACAAACAAGACCGAAGTACCCCAAGGTGAGACACTCGGTCGAATGAAACCCTTATCTAGGAGATCTTTCAACTGCTCTTTCAACTCTTTCAACTCTGTTGGTGCCATTCTATATGGCGGAATAGAGATAGGACGAGTATCTAGAATGAGATCTTGCCGAAATCTATTTCTCTCTAAGGAGGAATTCTATGTAGATCATCAGGGAAAACTTTTGGAAACTCTCTTACTATAGAAACTGACTGAAAAGGAGGTATCTCAACACTAGAGTCATTAACTCGGACTAAGTGATAGATACAACCCTTCGAAACTAACTTTCTTGCCTTAAGGTATGAAATGAAATGACCTTTAGGCACTGCTGAACTACTACTCCACTCTAAGACTGGCTCATTCGGAAACTGAAACTTGACCACTCGAGTTCTACAGTCTAATGATGCATAACAGGTATGAAGCCAATCCATACCTAGAATGACATCGAAATCTACCATGTCTAACTCAACCAAATCAGCCATGGTGCTCTTGTGATTGATAGAAACAGGACAATCACGATAAACTCTTTCTACTAGAATAGATTCCCCAATAGGTGTAGAAACACAAAAGGGTTCACAAAGTCTTTCAGGAAGAACCTCAAACTTATTTGCAACATAAGAAGTTACAAAAGATAAACTTGCTCCTGGGTCTAGGAAAGCATACACATCAAAAGCAAAGACTTTGATCATACCAGTGACAACATTCGGAGAGTTCTCTTGCTCATGGCGACTGGTGATTGCATAGAGGCGGTTTGCTCCTCCACCGGTACTAGAAGTAGCTCCTCTAGGTGCAGTCCTGTCTGGTGGACCAACTGAAGAAGACTGGGCCCTACTGCCCAGATTTCCATTACCTTGCTTGTTCTCTGGGCACTCCTTCATGAAGTGACCCTCTTGTCCACACTTAAAACAACTTTTCTGACCCTGACAACACTTTCCTGGATAGACTCTACCACACCTAGTATATGCAGGAAACAAACTACCTCCTTGTGCCACACTACCTGAAGACTGTGCTGGTCTAGCCTTGAAGTCCTTCGAATTCTGGCCATTAAATTCCCCTCTGTATCGGGGTGCAGGTGCTCTAGCAGATGATGGAGCAGGTCCCTTTTGCCTTTGCTGAAAGGAGGAACAGTTTGAATTACCTTTCTGCTGCCCGGACTCGCTATCGGTCTTAGCTTTCTTATTTCTGAACTCTTCTCTGTCCCTCAGCTTCTCTTCCTCAACCTGCTGCACGTAGACCATCAACCTTGACATGTCAATGTCCCCGATAAGCATTGCAGCCCTACCTTCCTTACTTGACAACCAAGACAGCCCAACAACAAACAAGCTCATTCTATTTCTCATGTCTGCCACCATCTCCGGAGCATAGCGGGATAGTTGTGTGAACTTCAGACTGTACTCTTGAACACTCAAAGACTCCTGCTTAAGTGTGAGGAACTGACGTACCTTGGCCTCTCTCAATTCTCGAGGAAAGAAATGCCCCAAGAAAGCTTCCTCAAAACAAGCCCAACTCGCAGGTGGTGCATTCTCAACTCTGCCCCATTTCCATTGGTCGAATCATGTTCTAGCAACATCCTTCAATTGATACGCAGCTAGTTCAACCCGCTCAGTATCTACCACATGCATCACATCAAAAATCTTCTTCAACTCCTCAATGAAGTTCTCTGGATCCTCAGTAGTACTCGAACCCATGAAATTCATAGGATTCATCCCCAAGAACTCACGGATCCTAGAAGTGTCAGCTTCTTCCCGTCGAGCTCCCCTTTGCTGACCAATCTGATTAGTTACAGCTTGACTCAGAATTCTAATTGTCTCTCTGAACTCGGTATTAGAAACTTCCCCTTGTGGTTGTGCTCCCGGGGCATAAGGTAACTCTTGCTCATCAACATAACGTCTAGGAAAACGCCCTCTACCAACTCTTCGTGGAGGCATGATTATCTGCAAAACACATGCAAAGACGGATTAGACATAAACTCTAACTCACGAGATAAATGTGAAAGTAATGAGAAATCTTCCTAAATGTTGTAGCCTCCCAATTATAGATGTGGCGCGTTTCACACCGATAACTAGGACTCTACAGACACGGCTTCATAGACTCCCTAGGACTCTTGAACTCTATGCTCTGATACCAAGTTTGTCATGCCCCGAGCCTACACCGTGGACGTGACCGGCACTCGAAGACCATCGTTGGCCCCCAAGCGAACCCTTGGCCTGGCTTTCTTAACTCAGCGGAAAACTCAATGCAATGCAAGGTTATAAAACAACCTAACTGATAAAATCTAACCAAAAAGGCAACTCGAGTCTCAAAATAGAATATTTACATATATACATAGATGAGAGACTCAAAACCAACTGACTGACTGTCTATGATGCCTCTAAAATACTAAGATGGATATTGGGACAGACCCCGCAACACCCTAATAAAACAAAACTAAGAACAAAAAATGATTGAGTCCTCTGGAATGCAAGGAGACTCACCATTGACTCTGGAGTGCTCAGCTAGATCAACGACGTACAAGATGCTGATCCGGGGTACCTGTATTTGCATCGTCATAAGATGCAGGCCAACTGGCATCAGTATATTGAATGTACTAGTATGCGAGATGGAAAGCTAAACCGCAACTTAAGCTTGAAAACAGTACAAAAGAACACTTACCTTGGCTTTGTTCGACTTATGAATAACTAAACTCAATATATAAAGCAATAAGACACGTGCAATATATAAATCTTGAAAAAAATAGTGTAAACAACTTAGCTCATTAATGATAAAACAATAACAAACTCAACTTTACTTATATAAAAGTAATATAACTTTAGAGGGAGATTCTTTAACCGACAACCACCACTATGAGCCCTAGTGGTGGTACAACGTTTTACCTCACGTTGCCCAAGGACCATCCTATATCTGGCCGTGATATAGGAAGCTATCTTTACTAAGTGGATCCTTTAGCTTAACTTTCGTGATCATCTAAAAAGTATGACCCGAGAAAATCCCATGTTGGCCGCATGGTTCTTATGTAGAGTTGAGTTAATATGAACTTGTGTCCCCAACTCGGTGCTCAAGACTACTCCCAAAAATATACTTTAGCTCATAAGTGTTTCAAACACATCTTTCTTTAGTTTGAGATAATTGCTCAAAAACTAGCCCAAAGGCTTTCTTGGAATTGATGTTCCTTTCTTACTCAAATGTAAAAACATTTAGAAACTTCTTTGGGAAATACATAGTTCCCTAATAACTTTCGAGAAATGGACTCGACTTTATGCTCTTGACTTAACTTGAAACTTGAGACTCTTCGCTTGGCTTGAACTCTATACTCTTTACTCAACTTGAACTTGAACCTTAAACAAAGGTAAAACGTTTAATAACTACTCTTGAAAAGCTTTAGAGACTTGCTTGGACTTACTTCTTAACTTTGCTTGACTTGACTCTAACTTCCCTTGACTTCAATCCTAACTTGACTTGAATTGAACTATGGATTCAAGGTATATGATCATATGTTTATGGATGAATTCGGGATGTCTAAATGTACCTTAGAGTGTTGGAAACAACTATAAAACATAGGTACAATACCAAGGAACATGCATGAGAAAGTGTGAAAAGAAAGGGGGAACTTGGCGTCCTTAGCGCTCTGCAAGGCGCGGAGCGCCAGCCCTCGAAGCTCAGAAGGCCAGCTGAGGCGCTCTGCAGGGCGCGGAGCCCCAAGGGGGAAAGCTCAGAAGCTCTTTTTGGGCGCGCCACCCCTTTCCCCAGAAAACTCTACTTTTCTCCCTCTTTTTCCAACTCTAAACCACCCTAACTTCAAGGGTTTCAACTCTAAACACTAAGGATCATAAAATCCCTCAACATACAAGAGATTCAGCTCAAAAACACAATCAACAACTTCAACAACACAAACCAACAATTTCAACAACCCAACCAATTTTTTCTCGAAAATAAAACGAGTTTGGTGTGTGGGGGAAAGGATCAACCCAACACTATGAACTCACATACCTAGTAGGGATCACCCCCGACGATATCCACAACGATCCTTGACGAAAACTTGCTTGATCTCCTCTTGCTTCTCTTTTTCTCCTCTTCTTCTCCTCTTCACTCACAAGCCCTAGATCTCACTCTTTAAAATGGGGCCAAATGATCCAAAAATCATCCTAACACAACAATATAACCCCAAAAGAAATAGCTAGGGAAAACACCAAAATGCCCTTAAAATTTCCGGACGGATTCCCTGCCAACTGCCCAACTTTCAAAAGGCATAACTCGCTCATAGGAATTCGGAATCGATCAAACTCGGTGGCGTTGGAAAGATCATTCCACAAGATTCGTAATCATAACTGGAACTACACCTAACTCATTCTGAGCTAGGAGTTATGGCTACTCAAAGTTGGCCAAAACTCACTGATTTCCCACAACCAAATTTCCAGATTTTTGAATTTTATTCCAAAAATGAATGTTTCAAATTTCAAGCTTAACCAACTAATTGATATTTTTGATTGTGACCAATGATTTTGCAACTAAATTAGCCCTCTTTTTTTTGATAGGGTAACTTTGTATTCACACCATCAAGTAACAACTGATGAGGTGGGATTTACAACCCAGAAGGCATCCTGATAACCAAAAACCCAAAGAAAAACTTTACAATTGTCCTATGAAGTCCACTAGACTTACTACCTCCTCCACCATATCCTATTTTCACCAAAAATACAGCAAACTCAGACTCTTCATCTTGATCTTCTGAATGCTGCTAGCTTGCCCGCCATGGGATCTTTCATTCCTTTCCTTCCAAAGTGTCCACCAAATGCAAGCTGGAATATATTTCCATCCGTCCTCTTTTGATCTTCCTCTTCTGCTCATTCTTTCCCAGTGTTTCAGCATGTCTAAAGAAGTTTTTGGCATTACCTAGCTAACTCCAAGTATACATAAGAACATGTGCCACAGATTTATAGCTTTTTTGCAATGTAGGAATAAGTGGCTGTTAATCTCTGCCTCTTTATCACACATATGACACCTAAGGAGTCCATACCTGTGCCACTGTAGCCATCTGTTGTAGACTTAGAATAAATAGATCTGGGAATAAGGTTTTCAAGTTCCTATCCCCTATCCAAATTTCATTCCAAAAATCAATTTTAACCCGATCTCCAATTTTGAATGATATATTGGAGGCGAAAGAAGGCCACAGTCTTCTGATAGTTTTCCAAACAGAGCACCCAAAAGCACCTGTTACTTCATCAGTGATCCAATTATTTTGAAGACCATATTTACGTGAGATGAATCTTCTCCATAAAGCCAAATTCAATACAGAATCTCCAAAGCCACTTTTTCAACAAACTAACATTCTGTACTTTCAACTTTTTTATCCCCATACCTCATATTTTGTTGAGGGTCACCTCATCCCATTTGACTAGGTTGTACCCAAGCTTCTCTTTGTTCCCCTGCCACAAGAAGACTCTCCTTAGTTTGTTGATTTTCTTCTCTATGCCTGGGATTGGGAATAGGCTCATCATGTAAGTTGGAGGGAACCCATTACTGACTTTATGAGAGTTAATCTGCCTCCCATAGATAGGTATTGGTTCCTCCATCTTGTCAGCTTTCTCTCACTTCTTTTCAACATCACACTCCATACTTCCACCTCTTTTTTTTTGCACCAAGAGGCATTCCAAGATATTTAGTTGGTAAGGAATCCATTTGGCATCCTAGGTTCTCAGCAAGTATCTGCATATTGGTAACTTGGTTAACAGGGTTTAAGCAACTTTTATGCCAGTTAACATGTAAATCTGAGATGCCCTCAAAAAGTGTTAGGATGACCCTCAAGTGCCTGATTTGCATTACTTCAGCTTCACATAATACCAAGGAATCATCGCATATAACAGATGTGTGATTTCCATAGTATTTCCCCTGTTAACTAAATTAGCCCTCTTGTTTCACCATTGTATCATTATGATTATACTTCTGTAATTTTTTTGCAATTGGGTTCATATTCTAACTAAGAAGATTCTTGTTGATAATTGCACCCTAGCAGAAATCACAATAGACAAATCAACCAACAACGATTATTGGTCTAATGATAAGTACTCTTTAATTCTTAATTAGAGACCTCGATCAGAGTGATAAGTATTCTATAATTCTACTGTTTAAACCTTTAAACAAATACAGTTGATGACATTAAGATGACTGAATTCTATTAGACCATATTTCTTACAGAGGGGTGAAGCCAAGCATCTAACAGAAGATTGGGAGGGAGTTGTTGCAGATTTGAAAGAAGCAGCTGAAAAAACTCCTTAGGTTTGTTGGCAATTTTCTCGGTTGTTTTGTTTGTTTATTTGTTTAAACCTTTCTTCATGTAGTTATACTACATCTAAGATGAGAGAAGACATTGGCAAGACAACTTGATCATGCCATCACATTGTGGATATATTGATATGATGTCCTTTTTTGGGGGGTTGGGTTTGAGTTTTGCACGTAACGAAGATTAGATTTTGCAAGTTTTGTGATAGCCATGACTAGTGGCGGAACTAGAATTTTACAAGTTGGGTTTGAGGCAACTTGGGAACATCCCCATTTCACTACCGAGTAATGAATCACAATGAACTACGAAAGGCACCTAGCAGGTGCTGGGGAAAAAACAACTAAATAGAAAGCTTTCTAAGCTTACACCCTTCAAAAGTGTTTTAACTGATATTTTATTCCGTCAAAGTGATTTGTTTTGTTGATGGTCTCAAATCCTATTCATGTCTTAAGCTTCCTCAGATTGTGGATGCAAATTTCTGCAGTGATGGCTTTGGTCCCCTATTAGAACAGATGGTGCAAGCACTTTGCTGGCATGTATCGGATGATTCTCCTACTGTTAGGCGCCTCTGTCTAAGAGGGCTTGTCCAGGTATTCTTGGTCATAGAGTATTCTTTTTTCGTTTTTTTTTCTTCAGGTCAAAGGAGGAGGAATGTTTATTCGAGGAATTTCCTTTCTTTGTTTCCTGATTTTATCATTAGGTGTTCGTCTGGTCCAGTTTGATTTCCTTGGTTAAATAATATCATGGCGTCATTTCATGATTACTGCTTTAGTTTAAAAAAATCCTCCCTTTGTTTTCCCTTTCCTTTATGGATAGGCGCAGATTAATTTCTACTATGAAAGAATGAGAAATTAGTAAAGGTGTGAACACCACCAGAGGCGTATCCAGGATCTCAAGAACATGGGGGCACCATTATCTTCAAAATAGACAATTAATTCAATTATATAAATTTTACGGTGAGAACAAGTTGACGAGCAAATAGGTAGTAGCAATCTTTATATAGTAATCTATTAGCAAAAAACATCATTCACTTACAATTGTCCTCGACGAGTTTTCATATTTTGAAAACGGTCAATAATGACATCATTACTTACATTTTTAAATATACTACGCTCTATATAGCAAACTAAACAACCATTCAAAAGATCTTCATCCATCCTATTACGCAAATCATTCTTTATGTACTTCATTGATGAGAATGCTCTTTCCACGCTTGCGGTAGCAACAGGAATAATCAAAGTTAACTTCACAAGTAGATACACAAGTGACCAAGTTTGATCTAGTTTTGTCTCTATCATCACTTTTGCAAGATCCTTGATTCCCTTCAAGTTGAGAAACTTGCTATCACACTTTTGAGCATAGACAATAAAATCATCAAGTTGAAAATTGAGTTCCCGAAGCTCTTTATCACCAAATTCACTTGGGTAGTACTCGGCTAGTTTCATTATCCTATCCTTGTGAAAATTAGCAAATGAATCAACCGGACTCAAACTAGCCATACCGAGAAGCAAGTCACTAGTCACCACATCAAAACGATTATTGAGTTCTTGAAGTGCCAAATCAATGACGGCATAAAATACTTCCACACGAAAGTGATGCAAATATGAAATATTGGACCTCTTACGCTTCGACTTCCCATTAGAGTAGTCTTCATTCATTTTGGGAATTGAAATTCCATGTTTACCACAAAATAAGCTAACCTCATCCATCATGGAGTCCCATTCATCCTCTCTCATCATTTGCAATCGTTTCTTTGAAAGATCAAGCAATCCCATAGCATTAACGATATCTTGATCTTTCTTTTGTAAAACTTTATTCAACTCATTCGTCAATAGCAACACCTTAAACATCAAGTGCAACATAAAGACAAATTCAAATTTATGAATCTTGCTCAAAAGATTTTCCGCCGCAAATCTATCAAGATGATATGGACAATCACGTTTCATATCCTTAAGCACATTAACAATTGAAGAAAAAAGAATCAGGAAATTGTCCAAGGTTTTAAAATGAGACCCCCAACGAGTATCACCCGGTCGTTGGAGGCCACGTTCTTGATTCAAACCTTGCCCTGTATGAACTTCTCCAAATTTAAGCAACTCTTCCAACTTATCTTCTTGATGTTGTCGAAGTGAATCTCTGCGTTTAAATGAAGCTCCAATAGTATTCAAAATATTAGTGAGAACATAAAAAAAATTATCCACATCCGAATTCTTTTTGGAAAGACCTACAAGTGCCAATTGCAATTGGTGAGCAAAACAGTGAATAGAATATGCAGATGACGTATCTTGTAAAATCAAAGACTTGAGACCATTTATTTCCCCTTGCATATTACTAGCCCCATCATAACCTTGACCACGTATTTTGGATGTACATAATGAGTGATCCAAAAGCAAAGAATAAATTGCCTTTTTTAATGATTGAGAAGATGTATCATTTACGTGGACAATACCCAAGAATCGCTCTATCACCATTCCACTTTTGTTGACATATCTAAAAATTAGAGTCATTTGCTCCTTATGAGAAACATCCTTTGATTCATCAACTAATATTCCAAAATAATCACCGTCCAAGTCTTCAATGATAGCCTTAGTTGTTTCTTTAGCACAAGCCTCCACAATATCTTTTTGAATTGTCGGACAAATCATCATATCATTTTGTGGAGCATTACCTAATATTACTCTTCCCACATCAAAACTTCTATCCCCATACCATTTCAAAAGTTCAAGAAAAGCACCCTTATATTCGGAACCTTCACTTTCATCATGCCCACGAAATGGAAATCCCGATGTCAAGAGAAATCTTGCTACATCAATTGAGGCATTTAAACGCATCCGATAATCACTTCTTGCCTTTTCACTTTGCTTGTCAAAAGAAGATTGGATCGATTGTCGTTGGTTTTTCAAATCTTGCATCCTATTGAAACATTTATGATGGATACTATTTACCTTACCAACATGTTTTTTGAATCTTTCTAAAGCTTTGTTCCAACACCTAAAACCATCTCTTGTAAATGAATCTCCGGCATTTCCACGACTTTCAAGTTCATTCTTGAACAAATAACAACACAAACAAAGTGCCGCATCTGCTTCAATGCTATATTCCAACCATTGAGATCTTCTCTTAAACCAAGTTGGTCGAAATTGACGCATTTTTTCTCCAAACTTAGTTTTAGGGAAGATATGATCAACAGGCTGACATGGCTTTTTTTTGAATGTAATACCTCCTTACCGCATCTCGAATATTAGGACCATAAGATGAAATAGGCATTCGATCTTTGGGATCTGCTTCAAGAGATTTAAAATCAAGCATATTATCCATATTTGAAAGTGGAAAAGAATTTGTATGTCTTTGAACTTCCGGAGCAACTTGTGAACTCACAAATGGTTGATTAGAGCTAGAACTTGGTTGGCCATCTTTTGGCTTTGGTAACTTGATGAGAAACTTATCCATTTGTGATTTGATGAATTGATTGTAAGAATTATTTTACCTACAAAATTAAATATTCACCCTTCTATTCAATCTTATAAAAACAAAATAATTTTTAAAAAATATTAGCACAAATAACAAGTTTACTAATAAAAGAATCACAATTATTAGATAACTATTTAGAAATCAAGAAATTCTTATAAATTTAAATATTCAAGCAATCAAATAATGGAACCACTTCATAAATCAAGAAAAACATATAGATAACTATTTAGAAATCAAGAAATTCTTATAAATTTAAATATTCAAGCAATCAAATAATGGAACCACTTTATAAATCAAGAAAAACATATAGATAACTATTTAGAAATCAAGAAATTCTTATAAATTTAAATATTCAAGCAATCAAATAATGGAACCACTTCATAAATCAAGAAAAACATATAAAACAAATGAAGTACATTAATAAATAATTTTTTTTTTAGATAACATACCTTGTTACTTGTTCTCAAATCCCACTTCTACTTCACCATGAACAACAAAGTGGAAATGTGGAATGAAGCCAAAAGAATAACAATATGATGTCTTTACTCCTTTTTACCTTTTAGTTTAGGGCTTTGAAAAGTCGAAAGAAAAAGTAAAATAAAATAAAATAAGAAAAACGTCCAAGTAAAGAAGGAAAGGAGAAAAAGAAAGTAAAAAATATAATTTGACTTTATTGACACTTCTAGCTTAAGGTCTAGACATAGCTAATGCAACCTAAAAATATGGGTAATTGAACCTCTTTTTATTTATAAATTATTAAAAAGATCTATGAAAAGTGACACATTTTATTATATTAATTAAAAATTAAAAATGTTAATGTGGATAGAAAAATTTGAACCACAAATCTATAAGTTATGCACCCCCTATTTGTACTTACTTATCAATATACTAGAGTATTTTTTTTAACCTTGGGTTCACCAATACAAATTTAAAAAGATAATTAGAAAAATAGTAGTAGTATATAGGGGTTAGGAAGGGGAGGATGGGTGCATGTGAACCCCCTCCCCTTCATGTGCATACGCCTCTGAACACCACCGTAATCATTGCTCAAGTACCGTATATTTTCACTTCTCTTGGGTTGAGGCTCATTCTGCCTGCTGGTCTTGCAGATGCCATCTATCCATGCTCTCTAGTATACTATATAAATCCTAGGGGTGATATTAGCTTTCAATGACTCGGATGAGTCGGTTCAGTTAACTGCAGTATCACGTTTGCTGATGGTTAAGCTTGCTCGGTCTTTGTTAGTATCTTATATTCTACCTTCACATGAATGTTTTCTACTGACATTCTACGATGTAGGTTCTCGAGTTCTCATCCAGGGATGCGGTTGAACCTGTTCTCCTGGACCTTTCTATACGGCTTCGGAATCTCCAAGTTAGTTGATTCACTATCCAAATGTAACTTTCTTCAACTTTGGATTTTCTGGTACCATAATAGCTTCAAATTTGTTGAATTACTGTACTAATCTGGTTGTATCACATTCCAAATTATTTGTTTAGAGCTGATGACAGGGTTGCATTGTGTTAAAAAGACTTTTGTATCAGGACACTATCTAACACTACTCTGTTTGGACATTCTATGGTGATGTCTTTTGCAACATGATATTTTGCATTATTTCTCAAGCTTCAAGATATGTCTCTTGATACAAGTTGTACTTGAATTTTATATTATACCCCTTAAGTGTATGTGCAAGTTGTTAAATATATGAGTGACACTCATTTATTGTACTGTGTTAGTATTGCCGCTTATGTTGCTCGGACGCTTCAAAAATGCCGATGAGTGTATGTCAAATCCTCCAAAAATAGTACATTTGGACGATCCGACACGGTTGCATCAACATTTTTGGACAGTCTGAACAACATAGGTTGCCACAAACGTAGTCTTAAGTTCTAAAAGAGCTGAAGTAATTTAATGGTAGGTTTTATATTTTGCCTCTGAAAATTAGTGCATATCGATGTGTCATCATTATCTTCTAAACTGTAGATTACTAGAAATATTAGCAAGTGCATGTTGAGATGGCCATAGTGTATAACACTATTTTCTTGCCTCATAAAATGAGTGCATAAATGAGAAGATACGGGTCAATGCTTATGCTGCATTTGGAGCACTGAGCAATTATGGAATTGGGCATCAACGAGACTCTTTTCTTGAGCAGGTATCTTATCTCCCATTAAACCATTTGTCACCACCTAAATTTGATTTGGTATCTTTTTCTCATTCGCACATAGTTCTAGATGTTCTTTTACATTTCATCAATTTTAATTGCATCATAAGGTTTCTTATCCAACATCACAAGTCAAGAATGGTCTCAAACGAGGATGTTTTGGTTGTGTTGGTTTTATCATTTCGGATGTGTGTATGTAAAGGAAGTTCCATATTCAACTGTTTCTTCTTCATTGAAGGATCAATATTTATTTGATTGACAATGTAGGTCACTTTTTTGTCAATTTTCAGCTGAATGCCTCTCAAAGTGAGAGAGTCTTTCCATTATATAGAGAAAATAAAGATTACACATCCCTAAAGATCCGCCATTCCTATCCCTAAAGATCAGCTATTCTATCTCTACAAATTTGTCATTGAATCCCTCTAAATTTGCCTTGCTATCCCTCCAAATCAGCTATTCTATCACAATATTTATTCATATGATTCTACAACAAATGTATATGATCATGCTAATTTATATCACTATATAATTACATTAATATATACAATCATTTAGTTGTCTATCATGCTAACATCCCCATTAAATTGATGTTGGTGGATCAAGAAGCATCAATTTGCCTACTAGAAATTGATGGCGTTGCCGTGTCATGGATTTTGTAAATGCATCAGCTATTTGAAGATCACTGGACACATGTGGAAGAGTAATGACTCATTTATCTACAACTTCTCGTATATAATGACAATCCACTTCGATGTGTTTGGTCCTCTCATGAAATATTGGATTAGTAGCAATCTGAATAGCACTTGTATTGTCAGCGTGGAGAGGAGTAGGATGAGATTGGGGAAATCCAATCTCAGCAAGTAATCCATGAAGCCATACAACCTCGGAGCAAGCAGTAGACATGGATCGATATTCAGCCTACGTTGAAGATTTTGACACACGATCTTGCTTTTTACTCTTCCAAGATATCAATGACTCCAAGAAACATGCACTAACCAAAGACTAAACGACGAGTATTAGGACATCCCGCCCAATCAGAATCACAAAAAGCATTAAGACGAATAGGAGAACCACTTGGAAAAAATAATCCACGAGTAGATTTCCTAGAAGATACCGAATGATGCGACAAGCAGTCACCAAGTGGAGATGACGGGTAGCTTGCATAAATTGACTAACTTGTTGAACTACAAAAGAGATATTAGGCCGAGTAATAGTAAGGTAATTTAGACTCCCAACTAATTGTCGAAATATAGTTGGAGCAGGAAGAAGATTGCCTTCCTCACGACGATACTTGACATTCATTTCCAGTGGAGTATCTACGGAGGAGAAAACTTGAAGACCAGCCAAAGAAATCAGATCCTGAGTATATTTGTGTTGGTTTAGAAATACACCTGAAGCAACATTATGAACTTCCAAACCCAAAAAATAAGTAAGAGTACCCAGATCTTTCATATGAAAAGAATCTTTAAGCTGCTGTTAGAGGCTAGTGCTTAGTGAAGAATCAGTTCTTGTGATAATAATGTCATCTACATACACCAAAAGAAGAACACAACCTGTAGATGTTTTCTGAAGAAACAAAGATGAGTCATATTTGCTCTGCTCAAAAGAAAATTGTAGCAAAGTAGATCGGAACTTATCAAACCAAGCTCTTAGAGCTTGTTTTAATCCATACAAAGATCGCTTCAACTTGCATACATCTGATGTAGGCGATGAGAACAAACCAGGTGGAGGTTTCATATAAATATCTTATTTAAGATCACCATGGAGAAAAATATTTTTGACATCCATTTGATAAAGAGACCAATTTTGTGAAGCAGTAATGGCAATAATAGTTCGTACCGTAGTCATTTTGGCTACGGGTGCAAAAGTCTCCTCATAGTCCACCCCATACTTTTGTCTGTTACCAAGAACAAGCAATCGAGATTTGTACCGATCAAGAGTTCCATCAGAATGAAGTTTGATTGAATAAACCCACTTACATCCAATAGGGCGTACATTTGAAGGACATGAAACAATGTCACACGTGTCATTTTCTTTAAGAGCCAAAAGTTCTTCCTCCATTGCTTTCTGCCAACATTCATGCTTGGAAGCTTGTGAGTAACAAGATGGAACAGATATGTCGGATAAAGTAGAGGAAAATTCATACCAATTGGGAGTACCAGGTACTCTTGTAAATTGCCGAGTAGGCTCAAGAGGACCAGATCTTGAAGAATTCTCATATTCTAGTTGTGGTGTAGTTTCAGGCGACGGATCAGTGTCGGGATAGGGTAAAGTTGGCCAACGTCGTTCATACACAAATCCAGGTTTGAACCTTTTAAAAGAAGATGATAAATCCTCAAAAGTAGGAAGAAGATGAGAAACAAAAGATGAATCTACAATCGTAGGAAAGAAATATTGATTCTCAAAGAAAATAACATTTCTAGAAATACGAAATTTGTGAGAACATGGATCATAGCTAATAAAACCTTTTTGTGAAGTACTATAACCCATAAAAGCACATTTAGTAGATTGTACAGAAAGTTTATTGCATTGCGAAGGAGGCAAATGCACAAAACAAACACAACCAAATGTATGGAAATCACTATAGTTAGGATTTTGGTGATAAAGATGAAAATATGGAGACTCAAGATTTAACACTTTAGATGGCAATCTATTAATTAAATAGACAGCAGTAGACAAAGCTTCCACCCAATATTTAGATGGTACAGATGACTCAATCAATAAAGTACAAGTGACATCTAAAAGATGCCGATTTTTTCGTTCAGCAACTCCATTTTGTTGTGGTGTATATGGGCAAGAGTGTTGTGAGACAATTCCTTTGTCAAGCAAGAATTTTTTGAATTCATAAGACATATTCTCCACCAGAATCAGATCTTAATAATTTGATGCATGTAGAAAATTGAGTCTCAATGTAAGCCAAAAATGTCTTGAACATGAAAAATACCTCAGATTTGGATCGAAGAAAATACACTCATGTAAACTGACTATAATCATCTATGAATGTCACAAAGTATTTGAAATGAGCATGAGAAATAATTGGTGAAATGTCCCAAACATCACTATGAATGACATCAAAACACTTTGTAGCATGACTACCAAAATGAGGAAAAGGAAGAGTTTTACTTTTGCCTAATTTACAAGTAGAACAATCAATGGAAGCAACTAAAAATTTATTTTTATTTCCCAATAAACCAGAATTTGATAAATGAGACAACACAACAAAATTTGGATGTCCTAGACGCTTATGCCAAACCTCAGTTTTACTAGCAATAGAAGTACAAGCAAAAGATAGAACATGAGGAATGGAAAAGTGTATAGGAAACAATTGTCCAACTTTAGGCCCCTTTGCGATTATCGTCCCCGACACTTGATCCTGCACAAGACAACCATTACGAGAAAAATTGACATCACAATTGTTATCTACCAATTGTCCAACTGAAATAAGACTAGTTGAGAGCTTTGGTGAAACAAAAACATTCTTGAAAGTTGGAGTAATGTCCCCAACCTTGGTAATGGGTAAATTACTACCATTGGCAATTTGTATTTGTGATGGACCTTGATACTTACAAACATTTTTTAGGATGCTCGTTCGGTTGGTCATATGATTGGAAGCGCCTGAATCAACAATCCAAAAATTAGATGTAACATCATTACCTTGTAATCCCAATGCTGAAAAGGCTGACACGATCATTTGTTGTACCATTTCAGGAGTAAGAACTTGTCCTGAAGATGAGTTATCATCAGTGGAACATTTATCCTAGCTTGAAAAACATTGATCCTATGATTTTGACGGCGCGTGGGACACTCTTTGATAATGTGTCCTTGTTGTTTACAATAATTACAGAACTTCTTGCTACAATTGCTAGCAATATGACCATATTCCTTGCAACTGTAGCATTGAGTTCTACTCATATCCCTGCCCTTTCCTTTACCTTGAGCAGCAAATGCGACAGTGACATCATTTTCTTTCGTAAAAGCATTTTGTGTGACAAGATGTTTCTCTTCAAGAAGTAATTCCCTAAAGCAAGCAACCAAAAAGGGAGACGGGTCACGATTCATCAAGTTAGAGCGAACACTCTCAAAGTCGGAGCGTAATTTCATCAAAAATTGGTCTCGCTTGCTTTGCTCATGAACTGCCTGAATCACTGATAGAGATTCAGTAGGTATTTTGGCATAGACAATATCTATAAACTCAGCCCATAAGTTTTGAAATTCAGAAAAATAATCCTGAACAGAAAGACCTCCTTGAGAGTAATTAGCAATTTCATACTCCAACTGAAAGCGGCTTGCGCTATTATCTTGGTTGTAAACCTTTTGTAAGTAATCCCACATGGCCTTAGCTGTCTTGTACGTCCTGAGATTAAGAACAATAAGAGGGTCAATTGCACCCGAGCATCTTTAATCTTCCATTCACCTAGCTTTGTTGCATCAGTAAGAGCAGGATCGCTTCCATCTATATGGCCCCATAGTTCTTTGCTAGTGAGAAACAACTGAAACTGAAACTCCCATGAAGAATATTTTTTTCCAGTGAAATAAACACTGAAGGATTCAAAGTGATGTGAATTCATGCTTTTGAATAGCTATGAAAACTACAAAGACTCAAGAAAGCAACTAGAATGACCAAGAACAAAATTCCCAGGAGGTAGCCAAAAACCCAAAAAAAATTAAAAGGAACCAAAGATGACTCTATGAAACAAGACAGCCAAGAGAAGACTCTGATACCATGTCAATTTTCAGCTGAATGCCTCTCAAAGTGAGAGAGTCTTTCCATTATTTAGAGAAAATAAAGATTACACATCCCTAAAGATCCGCCATTCCTATCCCTAAAGATCAGCTATTCTATCTCTACAAATCAGCTATTCTATCACAATATTTATTCATATGATTCTACAACAAATGTATATGATCATGCTAATTTATATCACTATATAATTACATTAATATATACAATCATTTAGTTATACGGTAGTTGTTTTGTGAAATTATAAATTTAATGTGATTTTATGAATAAATTTGATAGAATAAATTAAATGAAATTTGTATGAAAGTATGCTAATTATTCTGTAAAAATAATTTAATTATAATGTTGACGAATTTATGAAAATTTATTTTATTTGATAATGAATTTGATAGTATAAGTCGAATGAATTATGTATGGAAAATGTGTTAAGAAATATGTAAAAAAAAAATGGAATTCTTGACGAAGTGTATTACAAGTGTTTTAAATTGGTATTAAATGTGAAATTGTTGAGTTTATATTAGTTTTGTTATTTCTGTATAAAGTTGGGTGACAGTAATTAATTATTTGGGACGAGAAATGTATATAGTTTGAATGAATAATCGTTTTGTATGAAATGTGTATTAAATGAGTATGAAAATGTATAAATTTGGTATGAATGATGATTGTTGTATGAAATGTGTATTAAGTGAGTATTAAATGTGAAATATTATGTTTTGTATGAAATTTATTTTGTAATGTACTGTCTGAATGATATTTGTATGAAAAAATAATGACGAGTGTGTATAATTTTGTTGTTATTATAATGATTTTTATGGATGAAATTTGTATTGTCTTTGGAATGAAAAGTTAATATTATTTAACATATTTCTAATTGATTTGTATAATGTTAGACTAATTGTTATTTTTTTTAATGAAACAAATTTTCAAATGAAATGAATTATATATGAAAGAGGGTTATTGATGTGAAATTCAAAAGGTCCAAAGTTACTTGTAGTAGATGTTGTCAAGTTGGCCACAACATGAAGCATGTTCAAATTATCATGTGCAAAACTAATGACTATTTATTTGTTTAGACTATATATAATTTTTATTTTATTTTGTCGTTTAGATTAATGTTTTGTTTTGATATGAAACATAATTGGTTTGAAGTGCATTATAAACTTAGTGTTTAATATACCGTTCATTCTTTATACACGATTCATTCATTAATCATACATCTTGCATACGGTTAAAAATAAAATTTATTCCAACTTAATACATAAGATAGTGTAAATATTAGTGATAATTATAAAAGGTAATTATGGTATCCTGAGTATTTAATTTAATGTAAGTTTACATGTATATTAATTTTGTTTTCAACTGGTGTCCTACTATAAATAAATTTAAAACATATTGCAGTTAGTGTTTCATTCCCACACTAACTTCAGTTAGTGTCATACACATATTAGTCAAAATTTCTTACACGTTTTATTCAAACAACATGTATAAAAATTGATAAATTCATATAATCACACAATTTATACCATTTGTATATCAATATTATATCATAATTCATACAATATCCAATAATAAAATATTAAACTCACAGTCATACACGTATTAATCAGATTTCATACACGTTTCATCCAAAAACATGTTTAGAATATAAAGTAAGCATAATATGGTTTTTTTTAGAAAAAATCAGTAGTTTGACAAATCATACCATTTTCATACCAATTTAATAATTTATACCATAAACACAGTTAATAGACAATCACACCAATGTTAAAACACAATTCATACCATTTGTATATCATTATTATATCACAATTCATAAAATTTTCAAAATCAAAACATTAAAGCGTAGTCATACACATATTAATCAGATTTCATACAGATTTTATCCAATAAATGTACAGTTTGAAACACACTGATATTTTCAAAATAGTATCTTGAAATTGTAATAGGCTGTATTCATATGTAAACGGTATCTGCCTGAAAGAAAACATATGATATTATATATCATCAAATACTTAAACACAAAAAAATTGTTCAAAAGTTTAAAAAAATAACTTTTTGGTGTTCTTCTTGTTGATGGTTTTGAAGATGCTCCAACTTCTACATTTGTTTTTTTTTCTTTTTTTCTTTTTGATTTCAGTAACAAAATCAAAATTGGAATCAGAAGGGGTTTCAACAATTTTCCCCTTCCTCTTCTTCCCCTTTTGATTTGCAGGGGTGACCTTTTTTTTTCTTCATTTTTTCTCTCTTTGTCGCTCCTTCAACTTAGATGAACCATCCGTCGCCGGATTTTGAATATTCACCGGATTTTCAACAATTTTAGGGGGGGTGGGGGGTTGAGTTAATATATTAAAATTTGAAACATGAACATCATCATTAGATGTTCCTTCACCCAATCTGGGACTCTTTCGAGGCGTTTCAATGGGTTTCTTAGACATAATTTTGTTGGAAAAAAAATTGGACGAAAGATTAAATGTTAGTGTAGTTGGCTGGTGAGAAAAATGGGAAAGAAGAAGGTGAAAGTGGGGTGATAACGTGTATAGTTGGATAGGTGTGGGGGAAGGGTGGTGGGATTGACTAATGGGAGGTTATGAGTATAACATTAAATAAGGAAGTGTAATCAATGTAAAATCTCTATAATTGTATAAGAGATAATTATGGGGTATTCTTTATTTAAATAAATTAATAATAATATAATATTATAAAAAGTTACTTATTTAATAAAGTAAAATTTAATTAATTTATAAATAATTAGTGATATGTTATAACCCGTAATTAAATTGTTATAAGCAAGAATTTTTTAAAAGTAAATTTAAAACCTGTAATATTGACTCTTAAATATGTATATGGGGTGATTTTTCCTTTTTATCTCCAACCTCATACATTATGTCCCCATAATTTTTATATCATTCATATCCATACGCAAGAGTGGTTGTTTTTTTGATAGGTAGTGCTATGTCAAAGGTCATCTACTAATATTTCCAAGATTTGCAAAGAAAGATCATAAAGTAAATTTTTTATGTTTTTGCATAATGAACTACAACGAAATTTCCTCATCTTATAAATTGTGTATCTTAAATTGAGATTAGACATACGATATTTCCTCATCATTTAGTTTGTGACAATTATACTTTATAAAAAATATATTGATAATTTTTTTGTCATCATATGGGAGATATTTAGGCAAATGCTTAGTATTAAAGTAGTTTTTATTTTGATGCAGTATGTTGATGATATTACAAGAGTAACTTATATTATATGTTAGAAATTTATTTCTATCATTTGTTACTTCAGATAGAAATTTGACTTTTCATAGGTAAAAGAACAAGCATGGTGAGGTTTTTATTTTTAACATTTTTATTATAGTGTTGACGTGCTTATGTCTTCCTACTTTCACTAAAAGTATTAGTGGTATTTTAATTTTTTTTCTAACTCTCAATTTAGTTATTTTGAATATTTATGATTGGTAAAATACATACGGATTAAATTTATAAATAATTGTTTTTTTTATCTAACGAAAGGAAAATTTTAAAATACCTTAAACAAATATTCTTTTTTTATTACTTTCAAATTTGAATATTAGCAGAAATTAAATCTTAAATAATAAGATTTTTGTAGCTGCGCGAACAAATTCACTAGTACATATTAATATGTTGTTGAGAACTTATAAATCAAAATTTTTAGTTTTGTCTTTTAAGAAAATAAAAGAAAAAGTCTAATAAGAGTCGACTCTATCATCGACATAAAGTGACGAATAAACTATCACATGATTGTTGTTATGTTTAGAATAATTCATAGCTCAGAACTTATACATCAAAAATTCTAATTTTGCCTCTCGAGGAAATAAAGAAAAGTCTAATAAGAATCGAAACTAAGTGATGAAGAAACTATCACCTAATTCTTGTTACGTTTATAATAATTTATGATTCAAACTAAAGCTAGTTAAAAATATGAGGGTGTTAGTAATGAAGGGATTATAAGTTATGTGTTAAAAATGGTTATATATGCATATATTGATTATGCATAAATTAATTATTCATGTATTAGTTAATCCATTTGTATAAATTATACATAAATGTCCTCATAATTTGTATATACATAGTTATGTTGGTCTCTAAATTTCAAATTAAACATCAAATTAATTTCATATACAAATAACTTATCTCATAACCCACTACAAAATATGATATTATGCATAATTTAATACATACATAACTCAACTCTAAACCATATACCCAACGCCCCTAAAGGCATATAAAAAAGAAAAAGTAAGGGTTGGATTTGTACTTTGTAGTATACCAAATAACCAAAAAAAAATTAAAAACAATATTCCAATAATACAAAAATTCTTAAAATAAATAAATATATTGTGTACAACTCAAACTCAAACTTTATACTATATAATTATGTAAATATATGGGATTCAACTCAAGCTTTATGCTGTATAATTATCAATAAATTTTACGTGACACACCTATTAAAATAATGATTAATATAGTGAGTTTATCATTTTACCCAAATCAATTAATATGGTCCTAAACAGATTTACTCACTATATTTTTCAAAGACATTAACTCAATGTTAATAAATTGAGAGTAATATAGGAAAAAAATGTTCTTCTTTGATTTGTCAAAAATAACAAGTAAAAAGAGAAATCAAATTAAGAAATATTTGATGAGTAAATAGGGACGAAGGGAGTATACATTTGAGGGTTTATTTATAGATTTCTTATATAATTGTACATGTGATAAAAAAAAAATCAATAAAAATAGCTATATGTAAATGTAATGTAATAATATTGTATAAATATATATGTAATGCATCAATATTGTATAAATAATGTATAATTGTGTACATAAGTTTCAAAGATAAGGTATAATATAAGTTAGAAAATTGCGAAAAATAAAACGGAGGATTATTTTTTTAATAAAGTTCATTTTTCCCTCATTGATCATGAAGAATAGAACTTTTGTGTTTAGATATAGAACCACTTCATTAAAGAGTTGAGAAGATAGTCTCCTCTTGCACTGTAGCCTTTGCTCATTCGCTCTTTGGCCTTGTTCTTTGACTTTAATAATAATGTGGTTGGTTGATAATTTTTTTGGACAATTTTTTTTTCATTTTCAATAAAAAAAATTTTTTTATATATATATATATGTCACGATCCAAAAATGGACGTGATGGCACTCGTCTTAACCCACCAAGACAAGTCAGCCTAAAACTCAACCATTACAATAAAATGCGGATTTTTTTATTATAATAAACTCAAATATATGTTAGGACCGAAATAAGCAGGTGTAATGCGGAAACTAGCAAAGCAAACCTCGAAAGACCATGAGTAAGAAGACAAACGAGAAATATACCAAAAGAGACAGATTTAACGTGGTTCGGTCAATCGACCTACGTCCACAAAGGAGATGAGCAATCCACTATAAATATGAGAGTACAAAATATGGAGAGAAACAACCTCAAACAATTCACTCTGAATATAAGGAGGTACACAAAACTCTCCCCCATAACCGCAACTCTCAAAACCCTAGGACTACATTGTGAATGCTAATTAAGTTAGAAGAAACAAGCCTATATTTATAGAATCTTAAACCTTTCCTACAAGAAAAGGACTAGTAAAATATTAAAACTTTTTCCTAAAAGGAAAACCTATTTATGGTAAGAAATCAGGGCAAATAAACCCCAACAATATACCCCAAAAATCTGGTTGTCACGTGTACAAGCCTCTAAAGTATTACAATTGAATCAAAAGAAAAATACAAGTCTCATATGACATTGTTTCTAGAGTAGAACAAGATCATAAATAGGAGTAAGAAGGATCGCTGAGAAGACAAACAACTATCTCACAAATCTCCTAGAAGCCTTGGAAAAGAAGAGAATGACAAGTACCACAAAAATCCAGGCTCGTAACCTACAAAAATTTGTAGAAGCAAGGGGTGAGTACCAAACCACACGGTACTCAGCAAGTAAACCTCTAAACACGAGCTAAGGGGATAAAATACAAGTACTCCTTACACCCCAACCGAACCTTCACAACTACAATCTGTATAAAACCAGCCCAACCTAACAGTTCACAATTTACAAGCACATATCTCAACAACAACATTCTAACAATCATATATTCTCAACAACAAGCTCAATATTTATCAATTACTACTTCCACAACTACAACCTGCTTAGTACCAGCCCAACATAACAATTCACAGTTTACAAAGCACATAGCTCAACACAACACTCTAACAATTTCATATCCTCAACAACAACAATAGTTCCATATCCTCAACAACAACACTCTAACAATTGCATATCTTCAACAATAAGCCCAATATTCATCAGTCACAAGTTTCATAGAAAGGCACTCACAAGATCAGCAGCACACAAGATCAAGTTCACCAATAATAAAGAAGTGCAATGCAATGAAATGCAATATCAAGTATTGTGATGCATGTCTGACCTAATGATGCACACCCGTTGTCTCTCAGTCTGGGACCCATGGGGGACATATATGTCCATGTATCCATCGCGGCGCACGATACGACCCTCGATAATAGTAACCAACGCGGCGCGCGATACGTCTCTCGAAATATAGTATCCGTCGCAGCGCGTGACACGTCCCTCGAAATATAGTATCCATCGCGGCGCGTGATACGTCCCTCGAAATGGTACATCCTCTTTATTTTCTTATTTTTTCTCAATGCACATAACACTTGTCACAACCATGTCTCAGAACAATGCAAATGACATGTTCACACAAATAATGAAGAGATAACTATTTTCATAACATTGCACAATTCACAACAACACAATCAGGATACAACATCAACAATGATTCAACAGGCCTTTCAAACAAGTCTCAACACATCACACAAACAATTGATCACATTGCCTTTATTATCCCTTTCTCATCATTAGAATTAATCAATGTGGACAAGTCAACCCATCACCAAGCCTCATTACCCTAAACACATATTACAAGGAAATACATGAATTCCATACACTTAACAAGGGTTTAAAAATCCACTTGCCTCAAATAATCGAACAATCACTCTGGAACTTGAGCCTTCCCTTTTCGTTGTACTTCCAACTCAAAGCAATCTATTCACATTAATAATCACGATAAGATTTCGAAAGTAACAATACCCATATTACTATAGGTCTAGCCTAGACCCAAAAACTCATCCGAATTTATAATCAAGTTCCTAAATCTTGATGTCAACTGTCAATTAACATGTCAACTCTCATATTTTCCAAGTTTCAAGCTTAGGGTTAAGTTTCAATTTCTCCAATATCATAAATCTAATGATATTCATATAATACCATACATTTAATATTTAACTACCTATCTCAATATGTTAAAACTTGAATTATAACCTAATAATCTATAAGAAAATCGTGAAACCCAACTAAACCCATAACTTATATTCTCACTTACGGGCCACTGACCATACCCTCAATTAATTTACTTAACAATTATTTTGCCATACCATTTGAAAACAGTAAACAGTATGCTTGCTTTCTTTGTTGGTTAATTAATATACCTGCACCTTATACTTCCATATCTTGATTTGAGTAATTAATGGAATCTATTTTCTTTGAATATAATATGTAAATGTAAGGTATAAAAGCATAAATATATTTATATATTATATACAACAGTGATCTATTCAACACATCTATTATGGAAATTAACACCATTTTGTACTAGAGTAGGAAGAGACAACGAACATGGAGCCATTGTTAATTATTACCTGAACGTAAGGTTCTACTCCGGCCGCCGCTTGCGCAGGTAAGTCCCGACTCTTTTTCTTTTCTTAAATTATGATCCAAAAATTTTCGACCCTAATAATTTATTTTCCTGTATGATTAACTGGTATATGGTATTAAACAAATTATAAAGTCAACCCATTTAAGCATTAATTAAAATTAGTTATTTAATAATTAACTGTTAATTAATTAACTCTAGTTAAGTAAATTCAAAATTTCCAAAAATGACCTTCCGGGTTATTACAATATATATTCATTCGTGCAAAAGTATTTAAAATTCGAGGAATCATTTCCAACAAAATTTTGGAAAGGACCTATTTGTTCCGTACAAATACTATCTTTCAACAAACACCAAACATGTTCTAAACAAGTGGCTTTTGCACCATTTCAACTCACATTTTTAGCTATAAATACTAAAGTTTATCCTTAGTTTTCAGCATCCAATTTGCTGAACTTCTTCAATATATATTCTTACAAATAAATATCAAATCTTTGTGTGATTGAGTTCGATGAAGTTATTAACATTTGAGATTCCGCTACACCAATAACAGAATACAAATGTATTATCATGGAGTAAATAATCTATAACCTTGAGTACAATGAGGAGAATAAATTTCTTAAGGACACACAATGAATTTTGTGGTCTTGAATATTTTTGTTGAGAGTCAGCACCTTACCAGAAGTCATCTTCATGTTTATCTTCACACTTCCTCCAACTTTGAATGTTCTCATCGACTTCTTTCACCATGCTTGCATGATTCTTTTTCTTGTTTTTTTTTTTTCGAAATTCGATAATTACACTTAGGATGTATTCCTTGCATAATAAGTTTGAGTGTGTTCGAGTTTCAAGTACCATGAAATGCTAATTTTCGGGTATTCCTTCCTCAGGAACATGATTTTTAATCTCCAGAAATCAAAATACAATTTTTTTTAAAAACATTCCTTGAGATTGTTATCTGATTTAATTAAATATGTATTCAGTGAAATATGAAGAGCAAACACTATTAGAGAAATAATAATAGTAAACGAGATATAAAAAAATGAACAATTGAGCACATTGAATTTACAATCTCTAACGAAAGTATTTCCCCTCAAGTATCAAAGGTTATGAAATGTATCATCCTAAAATAAAACGATTTACTTTAGCAGAATAGTGGTGCCTCAAGTTCCACTAAACTTCGAACTCACTTAATGGCTGCAAATCGCATTCGAATTTTTAAGAAAAGAAGAATAGAAAACTTAGAAAAATCGTTGTTGAGAAATGAGAGAAACCCCCTCTATTTATAGCCAAGTGTAGAACAAATACTTATTATGCCATATCAAATAAATTAAACTCTTTGAAAAAGTATAATCCACCGAAAAAATCACAATTCATTGAAAATGACACAACTCTTTAAAAAATTACAACCGTTCAATGTGAAAATGTGCTATCAAATTGCATATTTTCTCTTGATGTTTTTATTTTGTGAAAAACACTTCATTTTTCATACACACTTTTTAAAACCCAACAATATGTTCCCTTGTTGGAAAACTATATGCACAACGGAAGCATATCAGAATCATACCACTTACATGAATAATAAACAACCAATACGTTATGCTAGAACACATATAATCATAATAGAACACATAAACTTGTTGAAATTGATTCAAGAATTACCTCTTGAAGCATGAACAAATGTCTTCAAGTGAATAAGCAGACATCCAAGCGGATCCACAAGTTAGACAACACTTCGATAGTTTTCTACAATGATTCCAAGTTCACATCCGAAATCTCTTAATACTTGGATGGGCAAGTTTCGTATATAAAACTTTTTTTTCTTTCTAGGTTAGAAGAACCCCTACTTATAGAGATTTCTTCTCAATCCAAAAAAGAGAAGAAAAACACACAATCCTTTTCTTGAACCAGAAAACACACGCTATTCCTCCTTTTTATCTAGAAATAGGATTTTGTGTTCTAGTTAAATATGAGCATTGTAGGGACCACAAAATTAATTACTAAGACTTCCTATTATGGAAATAATTTCAAATAATTATTCTGAATTATTCTTATTGTGATAAATTACAAATCATTCCCCTAGAAATTCGTAATTGCACTCCTCCAATTATACTTTGAAATTTCCCATTTTAAGATTACAAATACTAATCAATAAACGAAATTACTGACGAATTTAATTTAATGATTAATATCCTTTAGAGCGCTACTTAATCTATTTCATGTGTTGGACTCCGAAATCCACTTATAATGTTTGGCACAATGAAAACTTATAAACTTCTCAAAAAGGCATATCATCAATCTCTATATCGAGACATGGATCCATCAACTAACTTATTATTTCACCAATATATATTATTATCATCTAATTTATCAGTCAGAATCTTACAGTTCAATAAATCAAAACAATAATTAATATATGTAGATCATAATATTTATATCAAACTTAAGAATATAAGTACATTTAACAGTTAAGAGAATATGCTTTCTCGACTCGGTCCCGTTCAATACATACAAAATGCACTATCACAAGAAGTTGGAACTATACCGTTCCCATAATCAAGATAAATCATATATAATCTTGTGCTACAATCGTATCGATGACATGTCTAATTTCCATCTTAAATTGTGAACAAAAAACTTTATACTTATAAGAACCGATAATTTAATCATTTGTGTATAAGCTAAAACTCTATACACTAAATCATATACTATATAAGTAAATAGACACCATTAATGAAAATATGATCTATAAAAACTGAATAAATAATTATTCTATGATAAATACTATAACTAAACATATTGTTAATAGTATATATGATAACACCCTTCTCGATTCAGAAGAAATTCTCTGTTATAGTCACTCACAAATTGAAAGAAAGAAAATGTCATATCAAATTTCTTATGTGTAAAATTCAAAATATCTTATAAAATAACATAAGATTAAAAAAAAATTGCAAAAAATTATAAAATCAAATCTTTTCTCACTCATTGATCCCAAAAATAGTTATAGATAAGTGAAGAGACGGACACGTTTAAAATATATATTTTTTAAAATGATTTGATTTTGAAAGATGAGGTTGAATCTAGTGGGCGCTCACTATGTAACAAGAATGAACAACTTAATTGCACATTTGATGAATAATATTCTCACGTTACCTAACATCATATATATATATATATATATATATATATATAAAAGATTAGTTGGAAGATTCTTATTTAGGATCGACTTGATTTTCTTTGAATTTTTAATTCTTGGACTTGTCAATCATTTGGTAGCTACCAATTTTAAAAAGTTAAAAACACACTTTACATTTGCCTGTTGAAGATAGCACAAATAACTTGTGTATTTTATTGTTTTTGATTATTTTTCTCAAAGAATTAAGAGGCGGTTTGGTAGCTAGTAGTATTTTTATTTGTGATATTATATTTTCTGAAAGTCAATTTGATTGATTTAAAAAAAAATTAAATTAGATTATATTTATTCGATATTTTAAATAAAAAATTTAGATATTCAAAAATTATACGAAAAATACTATCAATTGCAATTTTTCGCATATCAATATAATGAAAAAATAAATCATAAAATATTATCAAAGTTCTTATAGTTTAACTCTGAGAAAAAGAAACGAGCACAATTAAAAGTGGACGAATGAAGTATATATATATAAACAAAATAAACCCAAAGTTTCCTTTCTAAAACCCCTCTTATCTTCTTCACAACAGAGGAAGAAAAAGCTTCATTCCTCTGTATCCACCATGAGGAAGAACCGACCCGCTTTGGTATCCATGGACATTCCGGCTCTTGAATTGTCCAACACCAGTATTCAATCTTACCCATCACAACAATGGAAGAACAAATTTGTCGGTTCTGCCAGTTTTTCTAAAGAAATTGGGTGTAATTTTGGTTGTATTTCGTTATCGGAGAATTTGGATGAAAAAGCCTTTAAAGGGTTTAATCCTACAACAACTCAGCTCTTAAAGCACCCTTTGGCTATGGTTGCTTTGGTTCCTAGAGAAGCTGCATTGTTTGCTGCAGGTGCTATTGCTGGTGCCGCTGCAAAATCTGTTACTGCACCTCTTGACCGTATCAAGCTCCTCATGCAGGTTCTTTTTTGAAACCCCTTTATGTAATTGCACATTTGTTTCAATTTGTTTGTCGTGTTTTGACTTTACGGACTTTAAGAAGTATCAAAATGCCCTTTTAATCTTGAATCTTGTGGTGTTAAACATATTGAGTGTAAAATTGAAATTAAAGAGTTTGTCAAAATAAGAAAGAATTTCAGACAAATAAATTGAAATGGAGGGAGTAATTGTTTTGGGTGTTTTTATGTATCATATTGCTGCTGTTTCTTTGGATGATTGAATTTGCTCAGTTGAACTTTAGGCTTAATTTCTTGATAATTTAGGCTTTTGTTTGTTCAGCTGAAGAAAATATTTTCTATACAGACAATCATTTTGTACAATTTTTTCAAGTAAATAAAATGGGTCCCAATAAAGTGAAGAGAATGTTCCCCCTTCCCCCAGGGTGTCAATTTCAAGAATAATGATAGTACAGCATGGGCTGTGTGGCAAGAACGAGTTCGAATCTTGGCAAGTGAACCAAGAAAAAAATACACAGGATGACATAGCAGTAGATATAGAGGATTCTTATGGATTTTATGATACTTTATAAGTAGTTGACTGTAACAAAATGTTCAAATTGAACTACAGTAACTAAGATGGAATGCAAAATGACGTTGGAGCATATTTGGTTAGTGGACTGGATTTTATATGAGATATGGCCAGATTAGTCATCCACTGATAAGAATAATGACTTAGTTGCGGCTAAGTGCGATGGTACTTCAATTCACATGAATTCTGTTTGGTATTACTGGCATTTGCAAGTGTTTGCGTTATTTTTTCATAGTTCTAAAGGATGGCTAGTTTACTAAATTACTCATTTCAAGGGTTTATAACCTTTAAACTTCTATGATTTAGCCAAAAAGGCCACATCCTTGGTGGGAGTACTTTAAATCGACTTCTACTCTTGCCATCTTATGCTATATTCCTGAATGTGTAGCTTAAAATCCCAAAGTAGCTTGTTTATCCAGTCTTTCATGTCTCTGGAAGAGGTAGAGAGTGGGCTTACATTCAGCTGCAATATGGTTATGCTATTGACCTGTTAACATGTTTAAAGGAACAATGTGCATATTACTGCTGATTTTGATGTACTATGAGAAGGAGGAGAAAGAATGACTTGCCTGATAAATATCGGTGCAAGAATGATTTTTGGGGTTATACTCCTCTTCGTCTCACCACTCTTCTGGTGTGAGCTCTGTTTGAGAATAACAAAAGTTTCTGTGTTGGAACGTGACATATTGCAAGCATCCTTTCTCACTATGCAGTTGTGTAGCCGATATGGAAATCTTAAGCTCATACTTATATTCATATACATTGCCTCAATTTTGTACTTTGTGCTTGCTATTATCTTCAGCTGATGACACCTTTTCTTGTTAAAATCCTTCATACGCCCATCGATTCAGGTTACTCATATGGTGACTCTATGGCATTCTGAGTTTGAAATGCATTTTGTATTTAACCACAATCACTTTTATGTTTTCTATCTTGCACTTATTTCTTCCTTATTTTCGTGTTGGTTGCAAGACACATGGACTAAGAGCTGGGCAAGAAGCTGCAAAGAAAGGAATCGGATTCATTGAGGTATTGTATTGATGTGTTGCTTGTTGTTACTTTCTGAGATATACAACATAGACCGACTTGAGGGTAGAAATACAGTCAACTTGTCAGTCAGCATTGATGACTGACTTCTACCGCCGACTAAAAAATGTAGAATTTGACGTATGCCTCAGTTTTCCGTCTTTAGATAGTTTTTTTTGGATGATAGACAGTATGATGAATATATAAATCTAGTAGCATAAAACTTTCTGCCTATTTATTTTATTACTTCTCTTTACTTGGTTATAAGCCTTTGAATCTCTCTGTAATGTTATATGTTGTGAAGCAATTGAGTCCCTCATTGATTAAAAAGTTAAAAAGACTACAAGTACTGGATCTATAATCTAACTGGGCTCTCCCACCTTATAGGCAAGTATTTTGGGTCAGGCTCTCCTGTTTACCCTTTAACAGTTGATACCAGAGCAGGTTGATCAACTCTTGAGGCAGCAACTTGGAATTTTGGCCCAATAGAGTGCCGTGAGTAGTGGCCTGGACTCGTCTGGGGTGCCATGGCCAACTGTGGCAGGGCTCAAGGAGTGGCCTGGACTCAGGATTATCAGTTGTAACAAGCCTACCCCCCCCCCCAAAAAAAAATAATGAGCTAAATGTCATGAAAAATTTGGTCACAAGAGTGGTGGCCCGAATCTAAACAAGTGGCACCAGCTGTGATCAACTTTGTCTTCGGTACTTAAGAGCGTGATTGTTTTGAACCAATTGAGTTCCTAAGGGTCCTAGTAATGGGTTTATCAGCTGAATGGGCTCTCCTGTTGGGTTATCTTAGTTAGTATATAGCCATTATGGTATTTCTTCTTCTATATGTCTTTTGTGCAAACCTCCCATAGGGTGATAATTCCCACTCATAGACGCCATCATTGGGTCATATGATTCTCAAGTTTTTGATATATGCCTGAAATTGGATTGCAGGCATTTGCATTGATTGGGAAGGAGGAAGGTATCAAAGGATATTGGAAAGGAAACCTTCCACAGGTATTTGCACCATTTTTCCCACAGAGTCACATTTCTAGTGGGTTTTCAGTGATTGCTTTTTTTAGACATCAAGTTGATTATTTTCTTTTAATGGTATAGGTGATACGGATCATACCTTATAGTGCGGTGCAGTTATTTGCTTATGAAACGTACAAGGTAATGAAACATCTTTGGAGAAAACTTTAACACTGGTTTGATTGTTTGGCTAGAATGAAGTTGATTTCACACTTTCTATTTACAGAAACTTTTTCAAGGAAAGGATGGGGAGCTTTCTGTCATTGGAAGACTAGCAGCAGGTGCTTGTGCTGGCATGACTTCTACTTTTGTAAGTTTGCATTATATGAAACACCAAATAGTTTTTCTAAGTTGTCCATTTGGCATATAATTTTTGCAATTATGTTTGCACAAGTGAAATAGACCTGGCAGAAACTTGGTGCTTATTGTCATCTCAGTAATGTTACTGATCTGAACGCTGTTGTTTGCTTTATAAGATTTATTCGAAACCTACCATTTGATCTCTCTTTCTTGCTCCCTTCCCCTTGCAGAGATGGGAATGAGGAGCCATCAGTATCTCAATTATTCATATTCCTGCTCTTGTTTGTGTTGTTATTTACTCTCTTTTTCATCTGTCTTCAAGACGGTTAACTTGTTGATTTTATGTCAGGTAACCTACCCACTCGATGTTCTCAGGTTGAGATTAGCAGTAGACCCTGGGTATAAAACGATGAGTGAGGTAAGAATTGGATAACTCAGAATTTTTGACTCCAGGACATATATGAATCATTATGTCAATTATTTTCAGGTTGCTTTAAACATGCTAAAAGAGGAAGGCTTTGCATCCTTTTATAATGGTCTCGGGCCCTCGCTCATTGGAATAGCTCCATATATTGCTGTGAACTTTTGTGTTTTTGACTTGTGAGCCTATGTTCTTTTAAAGATCCTTTTTCTATATCATCTGAAGACAGAGTCCTGGTGTTACCGTAACTTAAATGATACTTCTCTGACTGTCAGGGTGAAAAAAGCTTTGCCTGAAAAGTATCAGAAACGAACTGAAGCCACTCTGGCTACAGGTTTGATTTCAGCAACTATTGCCACTCTATTGTGCTATCCATTGGACACAGTGAGAAGGCAAATGCAAATGAAGGGTACACCTTATATGACAATTTTTGATGCCTTCCCAGGTAACGAATTCTAAACGATCGTCAATATCTGTCTCTTTTTGTAACTAGTTATGGAATTTGTCAAACTGTGTTTGTCTTCCTTTCACTGATTAGTCCACAGAAGGAGTGAGAAATAATCAACTTAATCTGCAAATTTCAAATTATCTTCTGAAGAACTTCATAGTGACCTTCAATTTAAGATGTTTAAAACCACAGGAATTGTACTTTATAAAAAAAAAAAATCCAAAAAACTGAATGTAAATGTAATAAACAAATGCTAATATGTTACGCTCAGTAAACAGATTATCCAAAGGCAGGATTGTTTTTGTTCCATCTTTCTACACTTAGTTCTTTTAACCTAAACCATATTTTTATCTTGCTTTGTTGATTCACATGTTCAGTGATCAAAGTTTTGCATGATCCTGATTCACAAGTCATGCTGTCCAAGTTTTTCCTAGTTTACTATAAGGGGTCCCAGGCTTGCTGCCTAAAGTGTAGTGTCTACCTTTGGGTGCTAGTACAACCTTTGGGTACACCGTTGTAGCCATAGATACATTGTGGTACAAGCTTCGCAATGCCCATACCCCAGCCTTGCTTTAAAGGAAAGCATTAATATGTTCCTTAGCCCCTTTTTTTTGTTTGGATTGCTTTCTCATAGTTCACCCCAAAATATGGTTCGTTCCTAAGACGGCAAGGTCCACCTATTTCAGAATCGAATTAATATAACTTCTGTTTTATATTATTTGGTTTTAACTAACATCTTCACACCTATCACATCATCCAATAATGCGGACAAATATCTACCGAAGTTAGATATAACAGATCAGTTTTTTCTTAAACTCTACTAAACATAGGTCATAATAAATGGGATGAGCGAGAAAAAGGAAATAGCTTTATGTACGAGCAGCTTTAACAAAACAGTTTTCCACTTTCTGATGTATCTGTGCTACAAATCCTAAGGTTCAAGTATCAAGAAGCACAAATTGTCAAAAATTTGATCACATTTTGATTTCAAGATGTCAATTCTTCAAACTTGTTAACTTTAAACTTCACTTCTTTGGGGAAAAAACGAACATTTAAAATTCAGTGACAGTTTGATTGTGTTGTGGTTTTTGAAGTCCATGTTTAACAAGCTCGAGAGGGGATTGTTCCCAGGGTGAGTGCAACATGTGATGTGTGAATAGGCAGCTCGTCACAGGTTCGAACCCTGTGGCAAACAAAAACCTGGTATTTAAGTGGAGAATGGTGGAGGGGCGGACCCATTATCTATCATGTTTGGAACTGTGTGCCACTGACCCTCGGGGATTAATTAGTTATCAAAATAGAAAAAACAACTTGAGAGGGGATCTGAGTTATTCTGAAATGAGAAAAATGTTCAACCTAATACACTTTCTAATTGTTTAAGTCACCCTTTTCTTTTGCAGGTATAGTGGCACGTGATGGTGTAGTTGGATTGTACAGGGGTTTTGTTCCCAATGCACTGAAAACTCTCCCTAATAGCAGGTGCAGTTTTCTCATTCCTATTGCCTTTTTAGGGTCTCTCTTCACTCTCTTTATGTTCTTTCTTCCTTTTTCTGTTCATTTTAAACTTAGGTTATATTTGACAGTTTCTTTTGTAGATCTTGGCATAATAAATTGGTTGATTTGATTGATTTAGTCTGGCTTGCACATTTTAAATCATGATTGGCCAAGTCTTTGGCTATGTTTGCTTAAGAAACTGCTTGAAGAAATACTAAGAGCATCATTGCCATCTGCAACATATTAATATTGTTTATTCATCTGTCTCGAGCTAGGTTCACCGATTTTTAGACCAATTGTAAATCCAGAGACTTCACTTGAACTATCATATCTGTGTTGCAAAATAAAAAACTATGCCCTGATGACTTTCTTTCTTCTCATCGTTCTCCAAGGGAACCATATAAGGGATTACTATTGTTACCATGTACAGTGATCATTGCTAATATTTAACATCCTTACCTAACATATGATTGTCTGTTTGTCTTCATTTTCTGGTACAGCATTAGGCTTACTACTTTTGACACTGTGAAGCGTTTGCTAGCAAGAAGTGAGGAAGAGTTCCAGAAAATCATGGAGGAAAACCGCAGGCAAAAGGCAGAATAATTCCTAACTACTGCACCAAGTAGATCTGATTCGATGGAGACAATTGATCTCGTCATTTTGAAGCATTGGTTCGACGAGCAAGAAACTTAGCTGCCAGTACTATAATATATTACCTAGAGCTCCATTTTGTAAAACCAGGTTTAGTTGCCAGAATAGTTAGGTTGTGGCAATATCTCTGTTATTTTTAGCTCATTTGAATGTATAATTACTTCATTCATTTGTGTATTCTCATGTATGCACTATTTGCAGTCTCCTTTATCCTTCTTTTATTTCCACATTGTAATGGCAAAAATCAATTACTCAAAGTTCAAACATAAGAACAAAATTGATGTGAGATTAGATGGAATTATGGTGTCTAAATGCAAACAATTGCTATTGTTATAAATATTGCAGACTTTAATCTATTGTACTAATCAAGATTGCAGATCTAGACCATCAACAATGACACATATTAGCATTGGGTTTAATAATAAAACAACAGATAGTAGCACAACATGAATTGTTTTCTATATATAGAAAAACAATTCTTTAATCAACAACTTAAGTTCCTCAAAGGTACATCACACAACTTCTCTATTTATATTTCGAAACACATCGTTTAGCTCATAAAACGTTGAGAAAAGAGTTTCCCTTCGCACTATCACCATCACTCTGTCTAAATGATTGGATGGTACTGTCCAGATACTCTTCTTCGAGGCAATTTTTGCAGAATGTAGATGAAAAGAGCTGAAGGAAGAATCTCTACGACCATATAATATATCATTTTCAAAACAGGATGGTCCAAACCACGATCATTATGATGAAAACACGATAACACTGCCACAAAACAGCTAATGGAGAAACACGTGAAACATATACAACTCACATATCCAAGCTCACTAAGCTTCTTTCTCCCCCCTCTCCATTCATCAAAATATCGCCATACCATGATAAATAATCTCCCACCATAGATTAAAACGCCCAAATTTGCAATAAACGGTATAACTGCTACAAATATCTTTCTAATGAACAACAATTTCACTAGTACTACTGCGTCATTGTCATTCATCGCGATACAAATCCATATACAACCCAGAATCAAGTATATTACACAATTTATCGAAATATACCAAATTTTGAGCTTACTCGTAGGAAAACTTCGAATTTTGTAATAAACATCAGCCCAAAACCAAACAAGGTGTGTAAATGTTGTAAAGAAAAACAACCCTTGTAGGTCTAAAATCGCGCGAGTCATAAGCACATTTGAATGTAACATAAAAAAATTGTTATGTAATCCAAAAACGATTGCACCAACACTATTTGCAACAAAAATCATCATATGAAACACTTTTTGTGTTGACCAACCATATAAAGGTATCCTTAAATGGATCCTTATCACTTGAATTAGCGCGATAATCGAAACAAAGGAATACAAAGCACAAAGAGTGAAGAAAATTCCATGTTGCCATTGAATGGACTTGTTGATATCGTACCACCAATTGGTCACCCCAGTTGGGAACAACTCAAGTAGTAAACTCATCATTAATTTCCACCAGTTCGTCACCCAATTGATGATGTCAATTGGGGACGAATCAAGTAGTAACTTCATCATTAATTTTAATTTTCAATGTTATCAATGTGGAAATTGGAATGTAGGGTTTAGTTTATATAAAGGTTAGCGCAACGTAACGGTCGATTCCAACTTGAAAAAGATTTATAAAATCTACTTCTAATTAATGTTAAAAGGATTTATCATGTGTTCTTTTTTTAAAAAGGCAAATAATTTGCGGGCTTTATATAAAATATTTATGGCATAACAATTTAATTTATACAACTTAAATTAAAATATTTACATTATTTCTTTTATATTAGTTTGTTAGGAAAATAATAATATAATTTTAAATTTCAAACGATATAATATAAAAAAAATATTTTATCTTTAATGCCAAGTTTTTGTAATGATAAAAAATTATGACATGTGTAATATTTTACATTTTAAATAATTCACATATAAATGTCATGATGTTTTTAAATCACAAATTTCAAAAATAATATTTTTTTGTGCAATTAGACTATCTCATATAAATTAAAAACAAAATATGTAATAATCATATGAGAAAAAAGTAATATACTAGCATTAAAAGACTACTAATAACAATATTTGAGTATTTCTACTTATTTGACTCCTCGCCAAATAACACAACTTGTTTCCAATTCTTTTTTGGATTAAAAATTTATGTAAAACAAACATTTTTTTTTGCAAGTGTATCACTAAGCATGCATGAAGTACAATAGCGGTTCGGACTCTCCCGCTCCCCGCCCGTTTACATTTCAATAGAATTGTGCATTGGTCAGTTTAGTTTGATTCTACATATTATCAATTTTTTTATTTTCAAATACACTAAATCCATAAGATATTTTTTTTTATCAATGATACATTGTCCACTATGCAAGACAAGAAGGGCAGAATCTTTTCTACCTCATTGCAAAAAAGAGACTGAGATGACGAAGTGGATGCGCCAATTGATTTCCTCCAACTTCTTGCTTAGTTTTTGATTTTTTTTATTTTTTGGTCTTTAACGGTTCAGTTTTTTATTTAATCAATAAGAAAATGCTTATAAAATAAATATAGGACTTCTCCAACAATTTATTAGTGCGAAGGGACATAATGTAACGTTACATAATACTCATAGAATAGAAACATTAGTAACTAACATGAAAAGAACTATACAAATGCAATATAAATAAAAAAAACAAAGACAATAATATGAATTAAAGGCATAATTCACTTAGACACCTTAACTAGGAGTTTTACCTATCGAACACCTTTACCAACCAACATCTGAACCTATCATCTTGAAGAATCTTCTTCATGCAAGTTAGGATTTTTAATGTTTTTAACTTGTTTTTATGTAATCGTTTTTTAAAATGAATTTAAATAGCTTAGGTTTTTTAAAATCTAGGGTTTGTGGTTTGCTAATATTTCGTCTATTTCATACAACTCCCCAGTAAATATGCATTTAAGATTTGATTTTTAGCTGTTGTATAGGTTATATGAGTATATTCTATTACTTAAATTGCTTTGTTTGATATGATAAAATTTTGAAATAATAAGTTTTTTTCCTTATAAAGGGGAATGAAAGTATTCTAAAATGGCATATAACCACTTGTTACTCACATGTATTTCTATCTTTACAGAAATAGCCCAGTATATCCTTTTTGACTAACCAGGTGAGAGTTCAGGTAGCTAACCAACTAAGCTACTAAGATTTTTTGAATTTATAGTCTTAAATATATGGTTTAATATTAAAATTTATCTTGACGCGATAAAAGCGATAAATTTGACAAACACATCTAAAATAAAAATCGATCATCAAAATCAAAATTGTGCTAGAGTAATACCCCCCCCCCCCCCCCCCCCACCCCGTCCTTGATAAGGGCTTGAAATGAGGATATCAAGAATAGTTTGAAAGATAATTATGATCATGCGAAGGTAGTCGTTTTTCACTCATGTTTTGTTTGGGTTCAATTATGGATTATTGATGAAAATCATGAAGGTCGACCTATTGATTGTATTCTATTCCCCGAAGTAAATGATGCGAACTTCAATCATAACCATAAACAACCCTAGTGAGAATGTTATGTGCAGATGTTTAACATATAATCAAAAGGGGATAGTTGAAAAGGTGAAGTAATATGAGGGTCTTATGTGATAGAAGGAAGCATATATAAGATCGACAACATTATATTGGAGTAAATGGTGGATCATAATTAAAGTCCGACACACACATACAAAATGAGTGTTGTGAATACTAAGATAGATGTGTGCTCATACAATACAAGATGACACTATAAATGACTTGAAAAGGTCCAAGTAGAAACAACATATAGTATCGAAGAACTAGAAACAAGACTAATACTAGGATTACTATAATGGACATTAAGTCAATGCACTCCGAACTACTAGTATGGACACACTCCTATATTTATTACCCTTCTATCCTAATTCGTGTCCTCCTCACCTTCCTACCTTAGGTCATGTCCTCGGTCAGTGAGCTATAACTGTGTCATGTTTTGTCTAATTACCTCTCTCCAATACTTCTTCGATCTACCTCTACATCTCCTGAATCCATCCATAACTAACCTTTCACATCTCCACATTGGGCCATCGTGCATCTCCTTACACATGCCTAAACCATCTTAACCTCGCTTTCCGTGTCCTGTCTTCCACCAAAGTCATCCCACCTTATCTTGGATATTCTATGACTACAATGGTTCATATTTTATATATATATATATATATATATAATATAAGTGCTATTACTCATTCAGATACAACTTTTTACATTATGAAATTTGCCAAACAATCCATGATCTTGATGTACGTAGTTCTCAGTAGAAATATGGCATGTTCTTAACTTTACATCCTTTTGTATACACATGTTAAAATTTAATGTAATACATTTCAAAATTAGAAATATGTGATCTCAATCATTGGATAAAAAGGAAAAAAAATGACTCCATAGATTTGCTAAATGGCATATGCATTCATAAATGCGACCCCCTTTGTATAGTTGGAATTTACACATCACAGCAGCAAAGGTAAGAGTTAGTGTTTCAATTAATTATCAAACAAATTCATCCGTTAAAAGTTTTGAAATTATAAAATACATGAATGTGAGTTGTAACATTTATTTTTATTTTAATTCTACGTTATAGATGTTTTGTAAGACGCTTTTAAAATTCTACGTTATAGGTTTTTGGAAGTTAAGTTTTTCTTTTCAATTCATGAACCTATAATAAATACTATTTAATTAAAAGTATTTTCTTGTAAAACTTTTGTCCTATAAATTGAGTTTCTTTTGGTTGAAAAGACAAGCACTCAAAAAAACTACTTTCACTCGAAAACACATTTGTGAGACATTAATTAAAAGGTGAAATCACCAATTCAAGATAGAAGAGCAATATTCTTGAATGCTACTAGCTTGTTGTGTGGCGTAGTTGAATTCCGAAGATATAGTTGTTATTTATTCTTCCGTTTGCTCGTGGGAGATACTCCAACTATCTTCAAGAAACGTATTAACGTGCCTCTAAGCCAAGCAAATTTTGTTTTGGATTCCTTGTATTTTTATCATTCTTGTTCAGTTGTTCTAGCAATTTGAAGATAAATGTCTCTATGTCATCCACATCAATAACGGACACTGTTCCATCTTTGCCTAATCCTAATTTTGAAACATTTGATGGAAGACTTTCCTAGATGGCGTGGAAAGAAGAAATTCTTTTTAAGACGATTAAAGTTGGCATATGTTCTTGAGAAACCTTGTCCTGAGGCTCCTAGTTCTGAGGTAGCAACGGACGAGGCTACTTTAATTAAAGAACAAATTGACAAATGGCAAGATGATGATTACTTATGCAAGAATTATATTCTTGGAGGAATGTCCAATAAATATTATGATCAATATTATAATAAGTGCAAATTTGCTAAGGAGATTTGGGATACTCTTAAAGCTATCCATTTAGCAGAAGAGGCGAGTTAAAAGAAATTTCTTATTTCAAATTATATGGAGTTCAAAATGGTTTATGACAAGTCAATCACTGAACAAGTACAAAAATTTCAACTTCTAGCTAGTAAAATGGCTATATCTGAAATTGCTCTTGATGAAAACTTTCATGTTGGTGCTATTGTCTCAAAACTTTCTCCATCTTGGAAGGAGTACAAAAGCAAACTCTTACACAAGAAGGAAGATTTGACTCTTGAACAATTATTGCAGCACTTGTAAATTGAACAAGATACACGATATTGTGACAATAACATCCTGAAGGAACCCATCATGAAAACTCATGTTGCTGAAGAAAAATCGATCAAGAAGGAACTTGCCAATAATAAATTTTTGAAGGCAAAGAAGAGTAAAAAATTTCAAGCGTATTAATTCCAATTCTAAGTCGAATGAATGTTATCATTGTCATAAAATTGGTCACTATGCACGTGATTGTAAAACTCTTAAGGTTGAAAAGAAGAAAGAAGGCAAATAACAATACAAAAAATGAACTGGTGTCAATGGTCACAGAAGCATTTGTAGCGGGAGATCAAGTGGAATGGTGGATAGACAATGGTGCAACTCGTCATATATCAGGTAATCGAAATTCTTTCACGACCTATGAATTAGTGGGGAATGATAGAGTTTTGCATATGGGAAACTCATCCTCTGCTAAGGTTGTGGGAAAAGAAACCGTTGAACTGAAATTCACTTTTGAAAAGTTGGTCACATTGATAGATGTATTGCATGTTCCTGATATTCGAAAGAACTTGGTGTCGGGTATGCTTCTTTCGAAGCATGATTTTAAAATAATTTTTGAGGCAGATAAATTTATTTTGTCTAAAAAAGGCATGTTTGTTGGAAAAAGTTATGCTACAAATGGAATGTTTAAACTCAATATTGAAAATGAAAATATTTTTGCTTATGTTGTGGAGTCTTTAGATTTATGGTATGAACGTCTTGGTCATGTGAATTTTAGATCCATTCAACTTATGGTGAAAATGAATTAATTAAAGACTGTGGAAAGGATCATGTTGCTAAGTGTATTACTTGTAGTAAATGTAAAATAATAAAGAAACCTTTTAAGTCTGTTGAAAGGATATCCACACTTTTGGAGTTAATCCACACTGATATTTGTGAGATGGATTGTTTATCACGTCATAGAAAGAGATAGTTTATCACTTTCATAGACGATTACTCAAGGTATACATATGTCCATTAAAAATAAAAGATGAGGCATTTGAGACTTTCAAAACATATAAAGCAGAAGTTGAAAATAAATTGAGTTTGAAGATTAAATCAATTATATCTGACAGAGGTGGAGAGTATCTAAAATCAGATTTTATTGATTTTTGTGAAAAAAAAGGCATTAAGAAACAATTGACTATGTCTTATACACCAACAAAATGGTATAGCAGAAAGAAAAAATATAACTTTCATCGAAATAGTTAACTCTATGCTTTATGGATTTGGTATCACTAAATTTTTTTGGACTGAAGCATTATTTTCTACATGTCATAATTTGAATCGGATTCCTTCCAAGAAACATGATTCATCTCTGTAAGAACTTTGGAAAAATCGAAAGTCAAATATAAATTATTTTAAAGTATGAGGCTGTTTGGCTCATGTTAGCTTATCAAATCAACATTTGACTAAGATTGGCTATAGAGGAGTAGATTGTGTATTTAATGGTTATTCACAAACCAGTAAGACTTATGATTTTTGAATCTTGAGACCCCAAGCCCTCACACAATTATTGAATCGTTGCATTCTAACTTTTTTGAGTATATATTTCCTAAGAAGAAAGAATCTTTGGAACAAGATACAAGTTGTTCTATATCTCCTCTTAAAAGAAAAATAGTTGAGCCTTTGGAAGAAAGTCAACCAAGACGTAGTGCAAGATCAATCAAATCAAGAGACTTCGGACCTAATTTTCAATCCTATTTAGTTGAATAGGATCCAGAAAGTTATGCTGAAGCAATGTCTTCACATGATGCTCCTTTCTGGTTTGAAGCTATTGATGATGAAATGCACTCTATTATGTCAAATAATACATGAATTTTATCAGACCTTCCTCCTACCTCCCTCTTGGATGTAAGTCTATTGATTGTAGATGGATCTTTAGAAAGAAATTAAAATTTGATGGTACCTTAGATAAGTACAAAGCTCGCTTGGTAGCAAAAGATTTTACTCAATTGAAAGATATTGATTATTTTGATACCTTTGCGCCTGTAGCTCGAATGACTTATATTCGACTTTTGATTGCTTTAGCCGCAATTCATAGTCTAGTAATACATCAAATGGATTTGAAGACTGCATTTCTGAATGAAGATCTAGATGAAGAAGTTTACATGAAACAACCAGAGGGATTTGTTGTTCCTGATCAAGAACACAAAATTTGTAAGCTTCTTAAATCACTTTATGAATTAAAACAAACTCCAAAACAATGGAATGAGAAACTTAGACGAATAATGATTTCTAATGGCTATTCAATCAATGGTGGTGATAATTACATATTTAGTAAATTTCAAAACAAATCTAGTGTTATAATATGTCTTTATGTAGATGATATGTTGATCTTTGGAACTGATATTGAAAGAGTCAAAAAAACAAAAAAAATTCTAGCTTTTCAATTTGAAATGAAAGATCTTAGAGAAGCTGATGTAATTTTGGGTATTAAAATTATGAGATCAGCGAATGGTTTGACTCTTACTCAATCAAGTTATATTGAGAAAGTTCTAAAGAGGTTTGGTCACTTTGACGACAAACCTGCTCCTACACCATTTGATCCTAGCATCAAATTAATGCGAAACTCTAGTTATGTTCTTGATCAGCTGACATATTCTCAGATTGTTGGGAGTCTTATGTATGCCATGCATTGTATCATGCCGGATATTGGTTACGCAGTAGAAACTTTGAGCAAGTTTACTAGTAATCCTGGAGTTGAACATTGGAATACCTTTATTCGTGTTTTAAGATACCTGAAGGGTACGATTAATGTTGGCCTACATTATTCTACATTTCCAGTTGTTCTTGAAGGCTATAGAGATACTACTTGGAATTCTAATCCGATGACTCTAAATTTATTGCTGCTTGAATTTTCACTTTGGCTGGAGCAACGATCTATTGGAAATTAAAGAAGCAAACATGTATTACTCACTCAACCATGAAGTCAGAATTTATAGTCATGTCTTCTGTTGGAGAAGAAGCTGATTGGCCGCGATCTATGCTGATAGACATTACTTGTGGAATAATCCAGTACCACCTTTAACTATTTATTGTGATAATCAAGTTGCTATATTTCGGACTTCAAGTGATTGTTACAATGGCAAGTCGAGACAAGTTCGTCTCAAACACAATCATGTGAGGAGATTATTGGAGGAAGGCATAATATCACTTAAATATGTGAAGTCCAGGTTTAATTCAGTAGATCCTTTGTCTAAAGGGTTAGGCAAAGAGTTAGTGGTGAAAACTTGTAATGGAATGGAAATAAAGCCTGTTGTAAATTAATTGTACTTTATGGTATCCCTACCTAATGATGTAATCTTGGATTCAAAGGGAAAAACAAGTAAAGTTACAATTGTGAAGCACATCAATACAATTTTCATTTTCAAATAAAATGAAATAAGTAGATGTGTATGATTGAGATTCTTTTCTCTTAATAAATTTATTAGACCGATCTCAATTGGAGTTAGTAAGAAAACTCTTGATGATTTTTTTTGATATTCCTACTAAAGAGAAGGATGAGATTATATTCACTTAATAAGTCTATAAACCGATTTCGATTGGAGTGTGTAGGAATACTCTTGATAGATTTACCGATACTTTGCTGTAAAGGAGGATGATATTAATTTCTCTTAATGAAATTCATAGACTATTTGGTCAAAGTATGCAAAGTTACTCTTGATGAATTCACCACATGACTAAGTGCGAAGTGGAGGCCGCTTCAATAAGATTTTAACAGGAAAATCTTAAAGCACTTGGCTAAAAGGATTCAGGACACATGGTCGTAAGGTGTCAAAGGATTTCGATTTTCACCTGAACATAGTGATATGCGTGGAGTATTTTTCTATTTCATTCAATGAACCACTTAGTTCAAGATTCGTTCACTAACTAGTCAATGATTTAGAAAGCCTTCACTAGCTAATGGTTCAAGTCCAAAAGACACCATTATTGATGCATGTTGCTAGATTAATATCTCAAAATATTTTTTAGATTTTTCAAAGATAAAATTTCTTGAAACAAGTGGGGGATTGTAAGAGTTAGTGTTTCAATTAATTTTGAAACAAATTCATCCGTTAAAAGGTTTGAGATTACAAAATACATGAATGTGAGTTGTAACATTCATTTTTGTTTTAATTCTACGTTATGGATATTTTGTAAGACACTTTCAAAATTCTACGTTATAGGTTTTTGGAAGTTAAGTTTTTCTTTTCAATTCATGAACTATAATAAATACTATTTAATTAAAAGTCTTTTCTTGCTAAACCTTTGTCCTATAAATTGAGTTTCTTTTGGTTGAAAAGACAAGCACTCAAAAAAACTTACTTTCCTTTGAAAACACATTTGTGAGACATTAATCAAAAGGTGAAATCACCAATTCAAGATAGAAGAGCAACATTCTTGAATGCTACTAGCTTATTGTGTGTCTTAGTTGAATCCCAGAGATAGAGTTGTTATTTATTCTTCCGTTTGCTCGTGGGAGATACTCCAACTATCTTCAAGAAATGTATTAACGTACCTCTAAGCCAAATAAGTTTTGTTTTGGACTCCTTGTATTTTTATCATTCTTGTTCAGTTGTTCTAACAAAAGAAGCAAACAAGAATTGGAACAAAAGAGAATAATACATATTTTCATGATTGTTTCTATATAAAAAAAATGCATAATACATAAATGTGCCATTTAACGTAACCTCATTTTATATCAATGACCTTTAACTTTGGGTGTGCACAAATAGACAGTTAAACTTGTATAAAAATTGAACAACTAGACACACAAGTCCTATGTAACATAATACATGCAGGACACCACGTATGATACAAATGATTATGTAGGATGCCATACAAGAGTTATGACACGTGTGCCTATTTATTCAACTTCATACAAATTTAATTGTCTCATTGTACACTTTCTAAGTTGGAGACATAAATATGATCTAAGACCAAATTAAATGACATATTTATGTATTTGCCTAATAAAATATCATCCTTAATTAGAAGTGTGGTTTAAGTCATACACGACCCCTTAAAGTTGTCCGCATTTTTCATTTAGACACCTCAATTTAGCCTTGTACCTATCAAACACTTAAATCTTAATAAATTTATACCTATTTGACACAAAATCACAATAAGTTGAAAAATAAATATGCGTGTGTTTCAAACGCCTGTACATAACAAACATACCAATAAAATGATGACATGTGACATTGAATCAACTTTTTAAAAAACTCTATTTTAATAATCCAAAATGAATGAATATTAAGAAAATAAAATTTTATTATTTTGAATTACCCTCCCCACCCGTCTTCTTCTTCAGAACCTATTTCCATAGAACCTATTTCCATGGCCCTTCCATTGACGCCGACGCCAACACCGGCTGCCTAGAAAACCATTACCCGGCCTCCTTCCCCCCCCCCCCCCCCCCCTTGAATCAACCCACATCTTTCTTTCCACCATCGAATCTTACTCCTTTCATTAGCGTCGGTAGTACACCATTACTGTCCACCTAAGCTAAATACTCATTCTCTTTCATTTTAATAGCATCAAAACCTTCTATTCATTGTCTTTATCTTTTTCCAATTAGTAATCATTAATCACAATTACAACAGATAATAATAAACTTTTACCCGAAAAATTCAATTCATATTAGCTTCACCGGAATATTGAAGATGTAGATCTACATAAAAAAAGAAAAAAGAAGAAGAGAAGAATTGGAGAGGATGAGAGAAAGAGAGAGGTGGTGGGGGTGGGGAGGGGTGGTGTGTGTTGTGTAAAAAAAATTATGAATGAGAATGGCACAGGGAATTAGGCTGGGGAAGAAGACTACTTTTTAAAAAAAATATTTTTTTCCTTTCCGTTAATTTTGGTATATAAGTTACAAAAAAAATAATCAATTTCAATAGTTTTACGCGCGCTAAAGAGAGTGTAGCACACATTTTTTGACATGTCAGTATTTTGTGTTTAATAGAAATGACTTTTGAACAAATAAAGTGTTCAATAGGCCAAAAAATAGGTTAAGGTATTCAAATGAAATATGCGAACAACTTTAAGGGGCTAGATATGACTTAAGCCTAGAAATAAATAAACTTTTATCACTCTATTTCTTCATATCCCAACACTTCTTTAATCAACAACTAAACAATTAAAGTACCTCGCAGAATTTATGTATTTATATACAGATAAAATAGTAGTAATTACGTTAGTTTTAATGGGTTAGGGAATAAAAAAATCAAATTAAACCGATAATCCAAAACATTTTAGCATTTTTTTCGATTTTATTTATTGATGGGTTTGAATTTTGCACGCCTTAGCTGAATTGCAGTGACAACGAAATCTTTGATACTTACTCTGAGGGTTCAATGGAGAAAAAATGTCCAACTTAGATTAGATAGAGAAAAAAACATTCTTTTGCCATTTTCCCTAAAAAACTCAAAGAATGGCAATGGCGTTTTCTCTGCAATTCAACAACCCCATCTCAACTTTTTCATGTTCTAACCTTTATAATGGGACTAGAACTCAACCCTTTAAATTCTTGTGTACTTCTTCTCCACAATCTGATTCTTCCAATAGCAAAGAAGAAGCTATTCAAGACTCATCTGGGTATATGGAAATTCTATTCTTTTTATTTTCTTTCACACTAAGATTGGTAATGAAGCTCCAAGCTCGAATGGGTTTGGGGGTTTGTTGATAATGGTGCATATTTGTAGACTAATCATCTATATCTTCTTAATTGAAGGGAAAATGATAAAGGGTATGTGATTCTGGTGGAGAAGTACAGGAATGGAACTTTGAAAAGGTATATCTTTTAACTCCTTTTCGACATTTTGCTTCATTAGTTAAGATTACTGATTGAATGCTACCTATAAAAAAAATGTGCTGATTGAATGATGGTCGAATGTGGAGATTACTTGGGACTATTTTAAAGTGAAATAGGATCCCGTGGAGTATTGGTGTGTAGTTGGGAATTGGTTGATAGGATATGGGGGACATTTGACTATTTTCTCGAGATTATTTCCTGATGTTTTACTAGTCTTGATTTCACCGATAATGGGTGTAGTTGTGGGTGCTTAATAATTCCTTGCTACGTTTGTTGTTTGAGTATGTGATCAAGAATGAATAGTCAGAGGTGGATCCACGATGTAAACATGATGAGTTCGACCTTAAGGTTTTTAGCACTGAACTCACTGCACCATTAGAAATTAGGATTATTGTTTCGAAAACTATTATTTATTAAAACTTTAGTAGTTTCACATACATGCCTACACTATGTGTCAAAAATAAAAAATTTCAGTTGAACCGGTAGTTGGAACACTATGTGAATAGCACTGTACCTTTGCAAAGTGTCATGAATAGTTATTGGTCTCTTGACTGTTTGAACATGTTAGTATTGATTTTTATGGATAGGTATGTTATAGATAATGACTCTGAAATGAAAATGTTTCTTGAGGAGCATGTACCCACGACTAGTAGATCCCAAGATCTTGATATCTCTGGCATGGAGTTATCTTGGCTCCCTAAGGTTATCAAGGATTTTGTGTTACCATCAGGTTTCCCAGGTAACAAACATCATATTGTTTGTTTCCATTTTCTTCTTCTCTTTGTTATTTCCCTTTCACCATATTTCTAGTTTTTTGTTTTCCTACATGCTGAGCGCCCGTTTGACCATTTATATTTTTTGTTATTAAGGGGACATAGGTGTTCTTTAGATGTCTTATATGAACTATCGTTGCAGATACAGTTTCAGATGATTACTTGGACTACATGTTGCTTCAGTTCCCAACCAATGTAACTGGATGGATCTGTCACACGCTGGTGACTTCAAGTCTCTTAAAGGCATGTCAATCTTATTCAGTCCATTAGTTCCACTTGGGTATGTTAAAGTGCTTGTAAAACCTGCAACTGCTTGCCAGGATCGTGACCTTCTAAATGAAAATCATTGACAAACTAATGAAACAAAGTCTAATATAATTTTACTTAATTAGCTTACAAATCGTTCTCTGCTCAGTGCCTCTCAATTTTATCTGCCTCTGGTCTCTCCTCTCACTTTTTTGCCTTTTGACACTTATCTTTGAGTTCTCCTCTCCTCCAGAAGGTTCATTGTTATTCAACTGTCAATTTATTTTTTTTAGTGATGCTGTCCCATGTATATATGTGAATCATGTTACAGTATTACACTTAATCCTAGTTATCTTGGGCTTAGGAGAACCCTGAGGGGTAGCTCAGCTGGTAAAGGCCTGGGACAAAGTCCTTCAGGTCGCCGGTTCGAGCCCCAGCAGGGCCACTGGAGGCATTACAAACCGGCCGCGTCTCCAGGGCCCCGTGGAACTAACCGTGGTGGACCCGCCTTGAAACAGCGGGACCCGGTGGGTACAGCTAGTCGGGTTCGCAAAGCGACGCCCGGAAACCACGGTAAAAAAAAATAATCTTGGGCTTAGGAGTTGCTAACATATTTTATGATAGTTGGATTCATGCTGACGTGCTTTCAGTTTGATTCTGACATATCCTGTACTGATTAATATCTAACATCCAGGCAGTTGGAGTGGGATCTTTCTCCGGAACTTCCGCAGCTGCTTCAGCTGCTGCTTCTGCTGCTGCCATCAGGTGCTGTTTATTTTCATCAGCTTTTTATCTGCATGCAATGTGGCCTTGACTTTAAGGAATTCAATATTTGCCTCATATGTTATTATAATTCACGCTGATTGCTTCTAGAAAACTTGGATAGCGTTGTGCTTTGAAGTTTTGAAAGTGCACTATAGTTTAGTGGTTATCCTATTGATTTTGCAGATGGGTTTCAAAGGATGGAATTGGTGCCCTTGGACGCTTTTTCATTGGTCTGGTAGTTTAAAATAAGTATAAGAACATAGTTAAGGACCTATCTGATTAAAATTGTTAGTAAAGACTGATGTCTTCCAGGTGGGCGGTTTGGCAATCTTTTTGATGATGATCCTAAACAATGGCGCATGTATGCAGATTTCATTGGCAGTGCAGGAAGGTATCACGAACTTTCGTCTTTCTTGGATACATCAAAGTTTATTGGTTCTAGTGAACTGATGATGTTGATTTCTTTTTGCAGTATATTTGATCTATGTACCCCTCTCTATCCATCTTATTTCCTACCCTTAGCATCACTTGGAAATCTTGCCAAGGTATTTAGCCAACAAAAAATATAGTTAGTCTTCATGCATCCCTAGGAAATGATACGATGAGCAGTACACTTTGTGTAGAAGTTCTCTATGAATCTGATATATATCTTTCTTTTCTCGAGTTGTGTACTAAGTCAATTTTTGATGTTTCTCAAGTGTTGGTATTTTTTAAGTAGGCTGTAGCAAGGGGGCTAAAGGACCCTTCATTCCGGGTTATACAAAACCACTTTGCTATCGCTGGAAATTTGGGAGACGTAGCAGCAAAGGTATTACTTGAATATTTCTGCCATAGATCAGATCTAGTGAACTGGATTTGCCGAATTTAATCTTCATATTATGTTTGAGTTCGATAGCATAGTTGTTTGTATGCTGGTATGCCTTTCCTTTCTTTATCCATAGTGGCTGAGCTTTTGTGGTGAATCAAGAAATTTTATCAATAAATATAGTTATAGTAACGGTAGATTTCAGCTCCATAAATGTGTTAAATTTGTAAGTTCCATATATTTTATCCCTCAGTGCTTTCTTCCGCAGGACGGCCAATGTGTAGTTTCTTTGAATTCTCTAATTTACAAGTTTGTGTATGTATTTTAGTATTTCATAAGATTATTAATGGTTCAAACTTGGATTAAGGAGGGTCATGGCAGTTTGTTGACCAGCGTAAAAATAATCTAACTATTGAGTTCCGGTTAGAGATGTATGTCCCAAAATGTTTAAATATGAACTTCAGAGAAACCGTTCTTGATAAATTTTCTAGTATTGGGATGAAATAGCCCTAATTATTGATATTAATATAATTGTTTGAGTGAAAGGTCAAAAACACACCTAAAGTATCCCGGTTTTCTGAGTTTCACGGGAACTATCAGGTGTGCGAGGTAAGACTTACCTGAATAAATCACCAAATGTTTATCAAACACATCTCAAGTATCAGTTGTTTACTTTTCCTACCTGAACGATGGTGATGTTTCAGGTAGGAAAAGGAAACTGTGTTTTTGATAAATAGTTGGTAATAGTTCAGGTAGGAAAAGTAAACACCTAATAGTTCGGCAGGAAACTCAAAAAACTGGGATTTTTTAGGTGTGTTTTTGGTCCTTCACTCTCGTAATGCTTTTGTTTGATAATTTATGGATTTCTCCTTGTAACATTTCTGAATAACTTAATATTGATGACAGGAGGAAGTCTGGGAAGTAGCAGCTGAGCTGCTAGGTCTTTCTCTTGGCATACTAGCTTTGGTACGACATATGTTTGTTTTATATGGTTTGAAGCTAGGTCCGTCCCATCATATGATAACTTTCCTCAGCCAATATAATAGTCATCTTTTCCATAATTGCAGATTTAGATCTTACCTTTTCTTCTGAAAATGTAATGCAGGATACTCCTAATATCTCAAAGTCTTATCCTACATTGGCACTAACATGGTTAAGTGTGCGGATCCTACATCTTTGGTTTCGCTATCAGTCTCTTTCAGTTCTGCAGTTCAACACGGTGAGACTTAATTCTTAGTTATCAGTATACTGAATAGCCATTTTGACTTGCCACAAAATATGTAGGGAACATTCGATATTTGACACTACTATCAAGTAATGTTTTATTTCCTCAACACTTTGTCTTCTCATCTTCATCTATTTTTGTGGACCCTGAGCGTAAGTTAATGGCAAGATGCCATTCACCTATTTAATAGACCACAATCCCCAAATGTTTGATATATTGGCCTATCAGATTTCTGATTTTGTTTAGACAATTCGACTTCCAAAAGCTTTCTTTCTCCATATATAGGGCACAACTATGCTAGTACAACAAATGATAATGAAGCAGGGAATTGGAATTAAGCAACAATCTTCTGAATTTTCCTTGGCTTGTTGACTTCTGATTACTCTGTTTTTGTGCAGATAAATCTCAAACGGGCTCGCATATTAGTGAACTCTCATGTTTTACACTGTACAGTTCCAGGTAAACTCAGTCTTGTTTTCTGTGCAATCTTTAACTCTATGCGGTAAGTCAGGCCTGTTACTCCATGTGGACCAGGAATCAATGAATGCAATAGGATGGAGAGCATCTTATTGTGGGAAAGATTCTTAAGGCCACAAATTATTTTTGAGATATCTTTGGAGGAGATGATCAATGGGGGCAAATACAGATCCATGGTATAGCCTTCTTTGTCCCATATATAATAGCAGAATAATGTCAGTTTCATGAAGTCAAGTGAACTGTTCATAGAATCAGAAAACGGATTCAGAGAACTTTTGGATTTGTACGACTATTTAAAGAAATCATAATTGTGACAGTATTCTTGAAAGGTGATGTTTGATTAATTCTTTGCAGCAAATCAAGCAACTCCTTCATATGTACAAGGAGGAAAAATATTTTCTTGTAGTAAATCAACAAATGCCAATAGATTTTCAGGTTTTTGTATCTTTCAAGGTATGCACTAATTATACTCTGCTTAAGACACAGATCTCTCACTTCACTTGCAATGCTTACGTCTCTTCTCACTTCCCCGCAGGAAGGTGCCACAAGCATATCCGTGTTTCGAAGTGTATGGCAAACCTATTGGCTATATCAAAACTGGGGCTGGTCAGATAATATCTTTGATCGACTTGAACAGAGCTTGGTCGAATTGAGAGATAGATTTCCTGATCTATTACAACAACTAACTGATGCTGGATGGGATACAAATAATTTAAGTTTAAAGGTCCCAAAAGAAATGTTGATCAGCGAGCTGAGTTAATTTCACATATGGCCACTGAGTTTTATCCACTACAACAGTAAACCTACTGTTACAGTGAGTAAAGTTAAGTAACCATACGTGAAATTAACTCTTCCTGCAGCGTAACACCTGTCTGCAGTTGATCATACTCCAAAGTCCTTGCACTAACTTTTTTTGCCTGTTTGATGGGTCGTCGTCTCAAGTTTACATTCACTGTGTCCCTTTTGCTATTGGATGACAAATTTTCGATGGCCTCGTCTTCTTGGAAGGGATCGATGCACAATCGGAGTCAATTTTATTGTTATAGTAATAAATATTCTTGGTAAATTTTTCTGCAGTTGGAGGAAAATGCTGCTGGCAAATGAGATAATTTGTACATGTTCAGGAATACCATATTATGTCTTTCTTTTTGTGCTAATAAATATAGGTTGACTTATGTGAAATTTAGAAGGAAGTTGTCGTCCTTGTTACTTGTATCAATAATATTTGTGCAAGTTTATTTTTATGGAAAAGGGCTAAAGTTACCCTCAAACTATTCGAAATAGCTCACATTTACCCTTTGTTTGTTTTGGTATAAAAAATATCCTTTCCGTCTACCCTCATGATGTTAGCGCATAAACCATTATGACAGTCAAGCATGGCAAAAAGGGGGCAAAATTGCCCTTGAACTATAGAAATAACTCAATTTTACCCTTTATTTGCTTTTGGTGTAAAAAATACTCTTGTCTTGTAGTTTTTTGGTGCATTTAATTGGAACCATTTTCTTTTGTTGGTCTTTTTTAGTGGGTTTAATAGTTTATTTTAATGCCAATTTTAGAATCTTTTTTAAAAATTATAGGTTCAACTAAAAGTTTTCAACTTCAAATGAATATAAGAACTAGGAAAAGAAAGAATTATTTTAAATTAAGATATATTTTGAAACCATCACAAATTTGATTCGAATTCAAAATTATACCAAATTTTGTGAAATGAGATTTATGGATGTTTGTTTTGGAAATTGAATCTTGTGCTGAAATATATATTACATCGACATAGACATTCATGCACATTAATCTAGGGTATTCTCGGTAAGATGTTGCATCTAGAGCATTTCATTTTAGTGTTGTCTGGTAAATGGATTTCGCGAGTCCCTCATGAGTCCCGACTATCTGATTAGGGATACAGGTCTATGAACTCATTCCTTCTATAAAGCTTGATCAGATATGCGTGTATCTAGTTATTCAACTTTATACAAGTTTAAGTGTCTACTTGTGCCTTTAACTTGACCTCATTTCACATATATGCCCTCAACTTTGGTTGTGCACAAGTAGACACTTAAAGTTGTATAAAGTTGATTAAGTAGACTTATGAGTCCTAGCTATGTGACATAATACAACGTATGACACCACATAGTATGCAAATTGACATGTAGAATGTCACATAAGACGTGTGTGTCTATTTGTTCAACTTTATACAAGTTTAAGTGTCTAGTTGTGCACACCCAAAGTTGGAGAGCATATATATGAGTTGAGACCAAGTTAAAAGACATATTTATGTATGACATAATAAATAAACATGACCCTTAACTTGGCGTCAGGTGATAACTATGATTTTTAACTTTGGGTGTGCACAAGTAGACACTTAAACTTGTATAAAATTGAACAAATAGACACATTCGTCCTATATGACACCCTACATGGCAATTTTGTAACCTACGTGGCATCCTACATGTATTATGCCATGTATGACATGTGTGTCTACTTGTTCAATTTTATACAAGTTTCAGTGCCTATGTTAAAGTTTGCTTTTAGTTACTGCAGTAACTTTTAGCAAAATAAGTTATTTAGTTTGAATAAATTTGAATTTTGAATTTTAGTTAGTTTGTTTATGTTGTTGAGATATTTTAGGTTGTTTAAATTTCAAATTATGCAGATTATATTTTTATGTTGGCTATTTAAAGCCCTTCAATGCTTAATAAAATCATTGAAAGCTATTGAAAGTCATTTTAATCCATTGAGAGAAATTTTCAATCTTTTTGTGTTGTCCCATCTTTTTAAAAAACACCAACAGTGGTATCAGAGCTTCATTGATCTTAAGGGATCTGTGAAATCTTCCAAAGAACTACTATACATTTTTAACCCGTAAGGGCTACCTTTTTAACCCATCAAGGCTACTTTTTCAACCAGTGCTTTTTTCAACGCACGGGTTTTTCTGAATCAGTTTTTAACCAAAAATATGGCAAGCAACAGTTTCTCTTTGAATGCCCCACAAATTTTCACAGACGAAAACTATCAAATTTGGTCTGTGAGAATAAAACCATATTTTGAAACCTATGTGATATGTGAGGTTGTGATGGAAGAAAACCCCTTACAATCTCTCTCTGCAAATCATACAAAAGTTCAGATTAAAGCACGTTCAAAAAACTTCTACACAATACAATGTCATCACATGTGTTTTTGAAGAACAAAATCAAAAGAAGAAAAAAAAAAAGAAGAAATTTTGCAAGTTCAAAAACAATGAAAAAAATCCAGCATCAACTACCAAAGCAAAAATTGAGGAGGAACATTTTTTTCGATTGCAGTAACTAAAGCAAAGGAGGAGTGTTGAAGTTTGCTTTTAGTTACTGCAGTAACTTTTAGCAAAATAAGTTATTTAGTTTGAATAAATTTGAATTTTGAATTTTAGTTAGTTTGTTTATGTTGTTGAGATATTTTAGGTTATTTGAATTTCAAATTATGCAGATTACATTTTTATGTTGGCTATTTAAAGCCCCTCAATGCTTAATAAAATCATTGAAAGCTATTGAAAGTCATTTCAATCCATTGAGAGAAATTTTCAATCTTTTTGTGTTGTCCCATCTTTTTAAAAAACACCAACAACCTACTTGTGAATACTCAAAATTGGAGGGCATAGTTGTTCGTTGAAGTCAAGTTAAGAGTCATGTTTATGTATTATATATGCCTTTATGTATTGTGCTTAATGCGTTGTTAAATTTGTTATCTTAATTTAATTGCATGCTTTGAATGAATACGCATGAATGTCTATTAGAAGTACTATATTTTAACTCCAAAAAAAAAGTTTACAAAATTTTCTTTTTTTATCGTTGATGCAAGTAAACAAGCTTTTTTTTTATTGTACTGGTATTGATTAATGTTTTGAGAGTTGTGGATATTGAGTTCTAATATCTCCACTATAAAAAAGAAAAAAGAAAAAAAGTTAAGGTTGTTATGATCATAGTCGAGTTTTTTCTTCTTTTTTTTTCAAAAATATTTTGAAGAGAAATGGTGCAATGATAGAGTAGAAATCATAATCCTCTTTGTTAGGTACTCAAATTCAAGAATCAATTTAGACCTTCAAACTTTAAGTAGATATACACTAGGGTGATTAGTCATTTCTTTATTATATTAGATATTAACTATGATTAGATTTTAAATTCATTATTGTAATTGTCTTCATCCCTAAATATGCTCGGTTGAAAATTGAAATCATGCTATCAGAATTTCTTGACATAAGATCATTTTCAAATCACCTCTAGCTATTATGGACGGACTAAATATGGATTGAAATGCCAAGAAGCTCCACTTTCTCATGACTATGCTTTTCGTTGTGTTTATATAATTGTTGTTAGTTAATTATATATTTTCAATTGTCAATTCTTGAATATTGAATTGTTATAATCTCTTATTTTAAATTTGTTACTATCCTCAATTATTGACTTTTGAATGCTATAGTATCTTGTTTTAAGGTTCTTCTTATCCTCAATTCATGAATCTTGATTACTGTAATCTTAATCATATATTAAATAGTTCATAGCCTATACCCACCCATATTTTCTCTTCCATTTACTTTCATTATCGCCAAAACATTTCAGCACTTAATTCACACTGAGGTTGGTGTTAATCTTTTCTTTTAGAGTTTTTTGTGAAAAAAGCTCTTTCTTGATATAAATCTTCTTGCATTAATTTTTTTCTATGCTATATTTTTTGTCTTTGAATTTTGATTTTGTTGAAATCTAACCATAATTTATTATAGATTATCTCTTTAAATTTCTATATAATTAGATCTCTAGATTTAACTGTACAAATATGGAAAGGAAGGGAAGAATGTTAAGAGGATATGAACTAGGATTACTTATTCTAAAGAGGTCTAAAAGCTTCATCCATTGCCTTTTTCCTATTTTTATTCACGAACAAAATTGCTTTAGAATATTATCCAAGAGATTATTCTTATTCCATTTTAAGTATTTTTTATTGTAACTATTATAATCTATACCTTAGAAATTTTCGTCTTTATTGAATTCAACTATTTTTGCACACACTTTTCTGTTGTATTAATATTTTTCTAATTTTGCATCTTTGAACTTAATGTATGAGAGCATGTGGAGTCCGATACTTAATTATTTCTGCCCCTTCTCCTTGCTCCTTGTAAGATTCATTTATGTCCTCCCCCATTTTGTGCTCCTTTTAAGATTTATTTATGTAATTGTATATTAGTATGTCATAATTTTCTATATTATTTACTATGTAGCTGAATTATAAGTTTTTGATTTTATAGACGATTGAAGATTTTTTATGTTGTCTATTTAAAAAAATATTTGTCATACTTGAGGCAAATATTATTTTGCCTTTTGTTAATTAAATAATTATAATTTAATATCGATACAAGTAACTTTAAAAATATTTCACATCATTATTAAATGAGATAATTTTTTCCATATGATATATAGTAAGGAATATTTTCATGAACTACTATAATTTTACCACTACCTATACAAGTAGCTCTAGAGTCTAGAGATGCATTTAGAATTTCAGTGAAATATGACTATTCTATAGTGAAAGTAAACAACTTTTACTTAATGAAATTGTAACTTTGAAACTATTTTATTATACACTCCTTCCAATAGTTATGCATTAACCTTTTTTTTTTTTTCAAAAAGTATTTTGAAAAACAATGGTGCAATGATAGAGTAAAAACCATAATATAATCCACTTTCTTAGATACTCAAATTCAAGAATCAATTTAGACCTCCAAACTTTAAGTAGATATACCACTAGAATCTTTGGGTTGATTAGTCATCTCTTTATTATATTAGATATTAACTATGATTAAATTTTAAATTCATTGTTGTAATTGTCTATTTATTCCCAAATATGCTAGGTTGAAATTGTACTATCAGAATTTCTTGATATAAGATCCTTTTCACATTTTCAAATTAATTCCTTGTGGAGTTAAAATTATTAACTCGTTACCTTTTATAGTCGGACATTCTTTTTGTAATTGAGTTGGTTTGCTTAGATCCGCACAATTTTATTTTTAATTCGGACAAGAAATATGTTTTTTTTCCTTTGTATATTATGGACTAAATTTGAATTTAAATGCCAATAAGCTCCACTTCCTCATGTCCATGCTTTTCGTTGTGTTTATATAATTGTTGTTAGTTAATATATTTCCAATCGTCAATTCTTGAATATTGGATTGTTATAATTTCTTATTTTAAATTTGTTACTATTTTCAATTATTAACTTTTGATTGCTATAGTATCTTATTTTAAGGTTGTTCTCATTCTCAATTCACGAATCTTGATTACTGTAATCTCAATCTTCTATTAAATAGCTCATACCCACTCATTTTTTCTCTTCCATTTACTTTCACTGTCGCCAAAACATTTCAACACTTGATTCACACCGTGGTTGGTGTTAATCTTTTCTTTTAGGAGTTTTTGTGAAAAAAAATCTTTCTTGATATAAATCTTCCTGCATTAATTTTTTTCTCTGTTATATTTTTTTGCTTTAAATTTTGATTTTGTTGAAACCTGACCAGAACCTGTCATATATTATGTCTTTAAATTTCTATACAGTTAGATCTCTAGATTTAATTGTACAAATATGGAAAGGAAGGGATTGGTGTGAAGATGATAGAACTAGGATTACTTGTTCTAAAGAGGTCTAAATATTTCAGCCATTACTTTTTATTTTTATTCATGAACAAAATTGCTTTAGATCTATTGATCAAGAGATTTTTCCTTGTTGTGTTTTAAGTATTTTAAATTGTAATTGTTATAATCTATACCTTAAAAGTTTTCGTCTTTATTGAATTCAATTATTTTTACACATACTTTTTTGTTGTATTAATATTTTTTTGATTTAGCATCTTGGAACTTTATGTACGTGAGGATTTGAAGTCCCATACTTGATTATTTCTGCTCCCCCTCCTTGCTCCTTGTAAGATTCATTTATGTCCCCATTTTGTGCTCCCTTTAAGATGTATTTATGTAATCGTGTATTAATACATCATAATTTTCTATATTATTTACTATTTAGCTGAATTATAAGTTTTTGATTTTGTAGACAATTGAAGATTCTTTATACCGTGTCTATTTTTTTAAAAAATATTTGCAATACTTGAGCAAATATATTTTCCTTTTCTTGTCATGTGTGTCTTTGGAGGAGTATTTTGATAGGAAAGAAATTGCAAGAATCGATTGTAGGCCATATATACTATACTAGTCTCTGGCCTTTGCACGTGTATTCCAAATTCATTGTCACATAATTTTGTAAAAAGAAAATTATACTATACAATGAATTAATCACAGTGCAAGTATGCATTTATAATTTACTAAATATCCAACGAAAATTCGATATTAGTACTCTTTTTTCATAAATATCACAATTATAGTAAAATAAATATAACAGAAAGAAGAAGAAATAAACTAATTAGATAGCAAACCATAAACATCCCAAGCTAGACCAAAGATATATAAGAATGTAATGAGCATGTAGCAATCGATTATAGTGAAAAATGTTAATTTAGAGCAACTACATGACATATATTAGAATGTGATGAGCATGCAGCAATCGATGCTCATAGCATCAATTTCACATATTTGTGTCGTAATTTGATGGAAAGTCTTATTCAACATATAGAAAAGTTCTATGAACAATTTAACAATATTTATCGATGAATTTCATAGCTAATTTAATGTTTTTTTTAGTACCCCCTCCCCCCCCCCCCCCCCCAAAGTTTGATTGATCTACCTTTTTTCTTTTGTCGATCATGTGTGTCTTAGGAGGAGTATTTTCATGTGTCTTAGAGCATCTAAAGTTTGAATGGTTGACTCTTGTCAAAACCATCAGGTAAGCGACCTTGAATATGATTTTGATGGTTCCATTAGCTTTGAAACGTCGAGTTTGTTCTAAAAGGACCTTTGGCTTGGGTCCCGAGGCTTCCAAAGTTATTTTGAGCAACCTTATGTCTAAAATTGAGCCATGTGGCCACTTCCTGCCGAGACAACCTCTAATGAAGTATCATCGGTTCTATTGAGTTTGAAATGTCGAATTTTGGGGGTAGCTTAGTATAGATTGTGTGTGGGGTTAGGGCTGTATGTAATAGGTTTATAATTGCTTCCTTATTCTTATTTTCTTGATTCCTGTAGTAGCCTCAGATTGTGTGTGGGTTAGTATTGCATTGTGAAATCTTTAGCTTAGGTTGGTAATTCCTTGCTTATGGTTTAGTTTAGTGTTGTTATCCTCGTTAGAGTTGATATTTGAAGCTTTAGAATAGTTGGTGATCTAAGTGCCTTAGAATGAGTTTTTAATGATTCCTTTAGTTAGTATGTTTGCTCCTTGTAGAAATTGTTATGGATTGGCACCCTTTGCTAGTGCGTGGATTGGGGGTTGCTTTGGTATTTTGGGAACGCACCCTTGATGAGGGCTCGACGAGCTTATCATTTGATTATGATTATCTTTCTTGTGACAGTATGGAGGATAGTTTATATGATAGGGTTAGATTCGTCCTTGTTTTCCCTCTATTTGATACTTTTAAACTGAGTTGGACCGGAGTGGCCAATTGGCTTATATGATGAGTTGTGGTGGTCGCAGTTAGTATATCTTAGGTGAGTTGACTTCCGGAGTAGAATCTTGTTTCGATTAGGTTGTTGGGCTAGAGCCTCCAGGTACATTCATTTGTCTTAGTTACCTGCCTTTTTTTTTTTATCACTTTTCCTTGACCTTGCTTACTTTTACTGTGCGTTCTCGTTTTCTAGCTACTTGTAATATATGCTCCTTATTTACTTGTTATTTATGCTTGATTTATCTTTGGAGCTCAGTCGACATATGCCTACTGAGTACCACTTGTTGATACTCATACTATACATTTCTGCACCTTGCATATCCTAGTACGATTTCTTGTCGTTGAAGTGTGCCTTGCGTGAAGTAGCTCTTCGATTCAGAGACTGCGTGAGCTCCTGACATTTGGAGTTGTCTTTCTCCTTATGTTTTTGGCTGGACAGCCTGGACTAGTTTTTATTTAAATTCAGAGATGGTTCTATATATTTGTATTACTTTTATTGTCTCCTATTTTGATTAGTAGCTTGAATATCGACTGGTACCAGGTTTTGGGGATATATTATTTATATTTGATTTTTGTCTTTCTTTTATTTTGATAATTGTCTTTTTATCTTTCGCATTCTTCTCTTTCGTGTCATAGCATGTTGCTTATTATTTCGGGCTATGGGTTTGGCTTACCTAGTGGTGGGACGTAGTAGGTGTCATCATGATATGAGATATTTGGTCATGACAATACTCTATGTGACATGTTTTGCAGATATAAAAAATTCGAAGATGAGGAACATAAGCAAGAAAGATTTGGATGGTTCTACGGCTAAAAAGTTCAGGAGAGATGATGTACATTATGATAATGATCCCATTAGGGGCAATGGTTTTTCTGGTTAGTAAGTTTGATGCATTTTTCTTGCTTTTTTTCGAAGCTAACCAAAACTTAATACTCATGTTGCATGTTTTGAATGGATGATATATGATATATGTGATTTTTATTGATATTTAAGATATATTTTGAATTCCTCCTTTATTGTCGCTGCCTTATTTAGTTCTTGATATAATTATTGATCTATATTTGTCCAATTTGCTAGGCTATGTGCACTGGATTGTTTGCCTCATGATTGCATATGTATTGACAACATAAAACATACACACATAAACGCAAAATTTTAAGTTGCTTCATTTAGTATGTGATATATAACAGTCAAATTTATTATCTTATTTCCAGAGTTGTGTGCTTTCTATATGAATACTGTTTGTAACTACATAATTATAGGAAAACACATGCATGTGAATCGTTATAAGCTTGTAGTATCTAATAGCAATGTATCCTCTCTCATCCCAAATTATTTCAAAGTTTTTTGGCTTATGCTCTAGGCTGATCTCTCACTCATGGGGAACTAAAAGGCATGATTCGGTTTCTGTTTCAACAACTGAGGAAAAGTATGTAGCAGGTGCATTTTGTTGTGCTCAACTCTTATGGATCAAACAACAACTTGAAGCTTTTAGAAGACCTAGCCGAGATAATCAAACTAAAGTTGGGGATGCTGAAACCTGATTGAATGGATCCTGTCTGTAGCAATCAACTGTAACACCCCAGAAAATCGTTGAGCTAAGACTTGAACCATCCTTCGTTTTGAGTAGGATTTTACTGAGGAATTTAAAATTTCTTAAGTGTTAAGTTCACTAGATGTAGCACCTTAAGTTCGAAAAAGAACTAAATTGGAAATAGCAAAATCTGAAATTTTGCAAGTTAAGTATGAGCTTTGGGTCAACTTCAAACGACCATAACTCCTAACTCAGGATAATTTAGGTGTGCTACCAGATACCGTAGGAAATACCTTTGAATTATCTTTCCAACGCCACTGAGTTTGCTAAGTTTCGAGTTCAGATTGGTGAGATATGACCTTTTGAAGTTAGGACTGTCCAGTTAAGGAAGGTTAGCCGGAAATATTGAAGGGTATTTTGGTCTTTTCCTTACCAAATCAGATTTTGTAACGACTCTAAAATCTAGTACGTTGAACTAGAGCTTGACGAGTGTCATTTTGAGTTAGTTTTGGGTTATGAGTTGTTAAATGTTGTCCCGAGTCATGGTTGAGGGGTTTAGGGGTTAAACGTCAAGATACGACTCCCCAAGGACCACCTTAGGGGTCCTTGAAGAGGACCCTAAGTCTAACCCCCAAGGTTGCCCCAAAATAGAAAGTTGCCAATTTGAGGGTGACCTACGGAAGGGGTCCACGCCCCGTAGGTCTCTCCACGCCCCATGGATGGCCTCCGTAGATCAAGGGCCCGCAAACCAAGCCACAGCCCTAGACCACGGACTAGCAGTATGGTCCGTCAATGGACTCACGATCTGTGAGTCATACTTGTTTGCTGTCAAATGGTTCGGCCAATGTGGGGGTGAATTGGTAAATTCACCCCCAAGTCCTAATAAGTGTATAGATGGTCATTTTAAGTATATTAGGATATTTTAAGAGTATTAAAATAAAATTAGACCTCATTATTTCAAAACCCCAAAATCAAAACCCTTCCCTCCCAAAAAGTCTTCTCTCTAGAAACTCCATTGGAGATCGAGGTCAAGTTCAAGCTAGGGTTGGGGACTCCAAGGTGTTTCTTCTTCAATTTTAGTGGGGAATCTATAGCAAGGTATGGTAGTCTTGATACTTGTCAAACTTTTCATTCAAGGAGCCAATTCTAAGGTGATTTCAAAGCATGAAAAATCTAGGGTTTTACTCAATCTAATGGGTTCTTTCATCAAACATTTTCAAATGGTTTCTAATGACAAATTATGATTGTATTGGTGTTTAATTAATGATTTATGATGAAAGTACTCTATGAACCCATGATTTCTCTCAATTCCTAAATTGTGCCTTATGAAGTGGGTTTGTTGATCAAGAATAAATGTTGATAGATTATGCCTAGACTGATTTAGATTGTTGAAATATTGATGTTTATGTTAATTTAAGTGATTGAATCATGTCAATTTCCTACTATATTGTAGTAGTTTGGATTAATGGGTTGATGTTGGTTCATGGCCTTGAAAGGGCAAGTTATGACCTAATTACTTGTTCAAGTAGAATTGTACTAGGGATGTTGATCCACTTGAAAGTTGGAGGTGTTTAATTACTATGTATGATTATGATGTGAAGAATATACATGTGATTTCAATGATAGAATGATGATCATGTATAGAATGTAAGTGTGTTGTTGTTGATAGTATATTGTCAATTTGACACTCATGAATGATAATGAAAGTAATGTGAATGTTGATTCTAGAATTGGTAGGCTTATGCACCCTTTTCTTTTATAATGAACGTGTCTTGACTTAATGGATATGACTCGATAGGCTTAAGGCATTCATTTCATAAAAGATCTAACGTAATGAAGACTCTAGAATCGATAGGCTAATGGCATTCCTTTCTTAATGAGTTAGTGTACCATGAATCGATAGACTTATGGCATTCATTTCATGAGTATAGGGATGTAATGAGGAACCATGAATTGATAGGCTTATGGCATTCCTTTCATGAGGACTCTAGAGCTATCCTTGTATGTACCATGGATCGATAATCTTCTAGCATTCCTTCCTTGTGTAATGATATATCTTGGGTCGATAGACCAATGGAATTCCTCCCTAGTACACTAATGTAATGTGAATATCTATGGGAATGTAGGCAAAGCACCGAGTGGAAATGGTAAGATGGAAACTCTCCCAATGATAGGCTAGGGTTCCAATGAGCATCTTCTTATCCCATAAAATATGTGCCCACATAGGTCTAGCTAGTGGATCCATGTAAGCTAGGTTATTAGTTTTCCTTAGGCAAGAAGACCACCTCTTTACGGTGTGGGGTTTCATGACACCAGATTTCATGATTTAGCTCTCATGGTCTATGTAGGTTAAAAACTTATTCCCATCATGTGAGATGTGCATTATAGTTTCTTGAGAATTTCTATGAAGTGTGGGTGGTAGTATGGGATGTCATCCATGCATTGCACGAGTAGGCTTTGAGAGGGTCATATTGAGTTCTTTAAGTCTTAATGACTAGTGAATGAATGTGTTCTAAATGAGGTTAATGAAGAAGGTTGACTTATATGCTAATATGCTCAAATTTAAAGATGCATGCTATACTTGGATTGTATTATGAGTTACTTTCTTGTCATGGCTTATTGTTTATGGATGTGCCTTGTCTATGGTGACTTCAAAGGAGTACTTAGTGTGGGTAGTAGTATGGGATGCTACTTGCACATTGCACAAGTATGACTTATAGTTGTCTTAGATGTTGGTCTTAATGTGATGATGCAACTTATGTAATGTTTATGTCTCTTATATGCTTTATTGTGTGAAGATGGAAATGTTGAATGGTAAGTTCACTTTTGGTGACCTTAAAGTGGTACTTTGGTGTGGATGGTGGTATAAGATGCTTTCCATACATTGCACAAAGTATATCTTGAGGGTTACTTGAGGTGAAGGCTTAAAGTGAAGGTAAAGATTCATATGTAGATTATGTTCTAATGTGAAAATATGACTTGCATGTTGGTTGTGACTTATATTATGCCTCTTTTATCAATGTTCATGAACTTTTACTAAAATGGCATATATCATGACTTTCAAACAAAGATGTCCATTTTAAGCATGTTTTTGCATGGCTATCGTACTTAGTACTTTATGTGCTAACCCATATTTTCTTTACCTTTATGAAGTGTAGGGATTGGCACTCAGTTTGATTCTTCCTAATGAAGCTTGGAATAGAGTTCTCCAAGACATTTTGGGTATGTCCTCAAAGATTGAGGACAAGGACTTTAAGTATTTCTTGTTCTTTCATGTTTTAAGACTATTGTTAAGACTTCGATTGTAAATGGTCGTGACTCTATTTTGTTAAAGATTGTGTTTAAGATGGCCATGTGAGATATAGAGTTTCGCTTGCGTTTAAATGTTTTTGAATGTTAGATTGTATGGTTGTAAATAAAAAGTTTTAAATTTCGTACTATTTCTATTACCTATACAATGAATGAGCTATGAGGTTTGTATAAGACCCCTTCGAGGTCGAGTACGCCGTGTCGCATCTGGGGTCTAGACTCTAGTCGTGACAAACATGGTATCAGAGCCCAAGGTTTTGGGAATGGTTTTTAGGTTGATGTCTCACAAGCCACGTCTAGTAGAGTATTGTTCATCGGTGTAAGTCACGACACATCGATGAGTGAGAGGCTATAGGACGTTAGAAAGTTACACTTCTTTGATATTCTTAAAGTCATGCCTTAGAGTCTAGCTCTATAAGTGTCCTTTTTCCTAATCCTTCTCTTGTATTTATAGGATATGAATACAAGAAGGATGCCCGCAAGGAGAGTGGAAGAGGAGAATATGAATGAGGGAGTTCCTCCCCAAGATCCTCAAGGTCCTTATGGTGGCCAAGTTCCTCAAGACAACCAAGTTCCGGTGGATTCCCGACCATGACTATTGATGAGATTAGGTCGGCTTTTCTAACCTTAGCCCAAGCCATGACGGCTCAAGTGAATAGAGATGTGGGGCCTAGAGTGAATGCTATTGAGAGTACTATGGCTTCTAGGTTGAGAGACTTTGTGAGGATGAATCCTCCAGTTTTCCTAGGTTCTAAGGTGGGAGAGGATCCGCAAGATTTTTTGGATGAGGTGTATAAGATAGTCAATGCTATGGGGGTATCTTCTAGGGAGAAAATGGAGTTGGCTTCCTATCAATTGAAAGATGTGGCCCAAGTGTGGTTCACTCAATGAAAGAGCAATAGGCCTTTAGAAGCGGGTCCTATAGAATAGGAGGAGTTTAAGGGAGCATTCCTTGGTAGGTAATTTCCCCGTGAGAAGAGGGAGTGTAAGGTTGAGGAGTTTATCAATATTAAGCTAGGTAACATGAGTGTGGAAGAGTACTCCTTGAAATTTACTCTCTTGTCTAAGTATGCTCCATCCTTGGTGTCTAACCCTAGGGATGAGATGAGTAGGTATGTAACGGGTATATCCAACCTAGTTGAGGAAGAGTGTCGTACGGCGATGCTCCATAATGATATGAATATTTCTAGGATTATGGTGTATGCACAATCTATCGAGGAGTCCAAGCTTAAGAGGGAGAATAGGGAGTTGAAAAGGGGGTAGATCCGATGAGCAAGGACAACCTAGGTTCAAGAAGAGAGCTCCAAACCAAGATTCTTCTAGTGCTCCTAAGGTTAATGAGGAAAAAGGTGGTGGACCTCCATTTTCTAAACCTCTTTGTACCACTTCTGGGAAGAGACATCATGGGAAGTGCCTTGCCGGTACTAGTGGGTGCTATGGTTATGGAAAGCATGATCACCAAGTGAGAAATTGTCCTACTTTACGGCTAGAGGAAGGGAGGCCAAACAAGCTTCTTATGTTGGCCCGGATCCTAATGCTCCAAAGAAGAACCGTTTCTATGCACTTCAAGCCAAAGAGGGCAAATGAGCTAATCTGGATGAAGGTACCGGTAAGTTATAGTTCCTTCATGTTATGATGAGGTTCCTATGTTGTTTTTCATGTTAGCCTTAGTTAGGTTTTCTCCTAAGTGGGGGATAGTATGTTGAATAGGAAGGTTGTTGAGAGTGTTGATATCCTTATCTCTTTCCTTCTATTCCTATTCAAGCTTGAGACCAAGAGTTCCTTGTAGCTTATTTCATGTTTTGGAGCCATGTGTGACTTTGAGTTTCCATGGCCTCCTTATGATATTCATGTTCTATTTGAATTCTTGTTTATATGAGAAAATGAGTTTTCATGATTTATGTTCCTTGTGTTGATTTACATTTAGTATGAGTTGTATATGTGCTTCATAAGTTGAATTGTTGAACATGCCTAAATGTGCATTTGAGATTAATTGCATAATGTGTTTAATGATGTTATGATGAGCATGATGTGAGTTGGAGAAGGTAAGGCCTCCAATGTAATGAGAAATGTGAAGTTTTGATGTATACTAAACTCATAGATGTAGTTCCTACTTTCTTGTGTTGCATTGAGCTTTTTGATGTGGAGTTGATGTTCTCTCCTAGTTTTGTGTATTGTTATAATGTTGCTCGCTTGATGGGCTGCTAGTCTTAAGTCGTTAACCCCTTAATGTGTTTAAAGTGTCATTCGAGGATGAATGTTCCTAAGTTGGGGGATAATGTAACAACCCTAAAATCTAGTAGGTTGAACAAGAGCTTGACGAGTGTCAATTTGAGTTAGTTTTGGGTTATGAGTTCTTAAGTGTTGTCCCGAGCATTGGTTGAGGGGTTTAGGGGTTAAACGTCATGGTACGACTCCCCAAGGACCACGCTAGGGGTCCTTGAGGAAGACCCTAAGTCTAACCCTTAAGGTTGCCCCAAAACAAAAAGTTGCCACTTTGAGGGTGACCTACGGAAGGGGTCCATGCCCCGTGGATGGCCTCCGTAGGTCAAGGCCCCCCAAACCAAACCACAGACCAGCAGTATGGTCCGTCAATAGACTTACGGTCCGTGAGTCACACATGTTTGCTGTCAACTAGTTCGGTCATTGTGGGGGTGAATTGGTAAATTCACCCCAAGTCCTAATAAGTTTATGGATGGTTATTTTAAGTAAATTAGGATATTTTAAGAGTATTAAAAGATAATTAGACCTCATTATTTCAAAACCCCAAAATTAAAACCCTTCCATCCCAAAAAGTTCTCTCTAGAAACTCCATTGGAGATCAAGGTCAAGTTCAATCTAGGGTTGGGGATTCCAAGGTGTTTCTTCTTCAATTTTCGTGGGGAATCAATAGCAAGGTATGGTAGTCTTGATCCTTGTCTAACTTTTCATTCAAGGAGCCAATTCTAAGGTGATTTTAAAGCATGAAAAATCTAGGATTTTACTCAATCTCATGGGTTCTTTCATCAAACGTTTTATAATGGTTTATAATCACAAATTATGATTGTATTGATATTTAATTGATGATTTATGATGAAAATACTCTATGAACCCATAATTTCTCTCAATTCCTAAATTGTGTCTTATGAAATGGGTTTGTTGATCATGAATGAATGTTGATGGATTATGCCTAGATTGATTTAGATTATTGAAATATTGATGTTTATGTTGAATTAAGTGATTGAATCATGTCAATATCCTATTATATTGTAGTAGTTTGGATTTATGGGTTGATGTTGGTTCATGTCTTTGAAAGGGCAAGTTATGACCTAATTACTTGTTCAAGTAGAATTGTCCTAGAGATGTTGATCCACTTGAAAGAAGGAGGTGTTTAATTACTATGTATGATTATGATATGAAGGATATGCATGTGATTTCAATGATAGAATGATGATCATGAATCGAATGTAAGTTTGTTGTTGTTAATAGTATATTCTCAATTGACGCTCATGAATGATAATGAAAGTAATGTGAATGTTGAATCTAGAATTAGTAGGCTTATACACCCTTTTATTTTATAATGAACGTGTCTTGACTTAATGGATATGACTCGATAGGATTAAGGCATTCCTTTCATAAATGATCTAACGTGATGAAGACTCTAGAATCGATAGGCTAATGGTATTTCTTTCTTAATGAGTCAATGTACCATGAATCGATAGGCTTATGGCATTCCTTTCATGAGGACTCTAGAGCTATTTTTGAATGTACCATGGATCGATAGGCTTATAGCATTCCTTTCTTATGTAATGATGTATCTTGGTTTGATAGGCCAATGACATTCCTCTCTAGTACACTAATCTAATGTGAATAAAATGATCTATGGTAATGTAGGCTAAGCATCGAGTGGATATAGTAAGATAGAAACTCTCCTAATATTAGGCTAGAGTTCCAATGAACATCTTTCTATCCCATAAAATATGTGCCCACTTAGGTCTAGCTAGTGGATCCACGTAAGCTAGGATATTCGTTTCCCTTAGGAAAGAAGACCACCTCTTTACGGTGTGGGGTTTCATGACAACGGATTCCATGATTTAGCTCTCATGGTCTATATCGGTTAAACACTTATTCCCATCATGTGAGATGTGCATTATGGTTTCTTTAGGAGTTCTATGAAGTGTGTGTAGTAGTATGGGATGCCATCCATACATTGCACAAGTAGGCTTTGAGAGGGTCATAGTGAGTTCTCTAAGTCTTAATGACTAATAAATGAATGTGTCCTAAATGAGGTTAATGAAGAAGGTTGACTTATATGCTAATATGCTCAAATTTAAAGATGCATGCTATACTTGGATTGTATTATGAGTTGCTTCCTTGTCATGGCTTATTGTATATGGATGTGCCTTGTCTATGGTGACTTCAAAGGAGTACTTAGTGTGAGAAGTAGTATGGGATGCTACTTGCATATTGCACAAGTATGACTTATAGTTGTCTTAGATGTTGGTCTTAATGTGATGATGTAACTTATGTAATGTTTATGTCTCTTATATGCTTTATTGTGTGAAGATGGAAATGTTGAATGGTAAGTTCACTTTTGGTGACCTTAAGGTGGTACTTTGGTGTGAATGGTGGTATGGGACGCTATCCATACATTGCACAAAGTATATCTTGAGGTTTACTTGAGGTGAAGGCTTAAAGTGAAGGTAAAGGTTCATATGTGGATTATGTTCTAATGTGAAAATATGACTTGCATGTTGGTTGTGACTTATATTATGCCTCTTTTATCAATGTTCATGAACTTTTACTAAAATGGCATATATCATGACTTTCAAACAAAGATGTCTGTTTTAAGCATGTTTTTGCATGGCTATTGTACTTCGTACTTTATGTTCTAACCCATATTTTCTTTACCTTTATGAAGTGTAGGGAGTGACTCTCAATTTGATTCTTCCTAGTCAAGCTTGGAATAGAGTTCTCCGAGACATTTTGGGTATGTTCTCATAGATCGAGGACAAGGACTTTTAATGTTTCTAGTTCTTTCATATTTTAAGACTATTGTTAAGACTTCGATTGTAAAGGACCGTGACTCAATTTTGTTAAAGATTGTGTCTTAGATGGCAATGTGAGATATAGACTTTCGCTTGCGTTTAAATGGTTTTGAATGTTAGATTGTATGGTTTTAAATAAAAAGTTTTAAATTCTGTACTATTTCTATTACCTATGCAATGAATGAGCTATGGGGCTTGCATAAGACCCTTTGGGGTCGAGTACGTTGTGTCGCATCCGGGGTCTAGACTCAGGTCGTGACAGGTTAATACTAGCTCCCACAGTCAGATTCAGTTGCATTGACCAGGTTACCAGTAGTATTTTACTTTGCAGTTATGTACTTTGTCATTGCATTCAGTTTAGTCATTTTCAGTATATTTCAGTATTTCCATCATGTTCAGATTATATCATTGCTCAATATGTTTTATTTCAGTTATGTCTATGTTGTTCGGTTTTATCTTATTATGCATGTTCAGTACCTTTGAAGTACTGACGCATACTTTGTGCTACATCTTCTTGTGATGTAGGTTTAGGTCCGCAGCATCCAGATCACGCATAGATTGGCTCCTGGTCTCCATTTCAGCAGATTCATTGGTGAGTCGTCATATTTCGAGGACAATAGACATGCTCCTATATTTAGCCTTTTTATTTCAGTTTTCAGTTGCTAAAGTTAGCTGGGGGCATGTCCCAACATCTTTAGTCAGTTAGAGGCTTATTTCAGACATAGTACTAGATTCAGCTTTAGCTTTGAGTTTGATCTTCCAGTTGTTATTAAACTCATAGTCTTTTATTATTCAAACTAGTATTGGGTATTTCCCCATCATTTAGTTTATCTCATGTCTTATGCTTCTGCTCAATATTTCTCTTTAGTGTGTTTATGATATGCCAACTCAGGGTTATCTTGGGGTACTCATGATCCTATGTCCCGTGTTTACGCCCTGTGGGGTAGCTTCGGGGCGTGACAAGTTTTACATTGTGTGTGCTTTCCATCCACACGTGAAGGCTTATCTACCCCAAGAAGAGCCATTAAAACCTCATATGTGGGATCCGAGAGTGAGGGACTAGGTGGTGGGGCAAAAACTAGTGTGGTCACCTCTGTCCGGAGCTTATTTGACACCATTTGGAAACTCTGTAAATCTAAATTCATAGTATGCTTAGGTAAGGCTAGCATCCTTATCTTTAATGCATAAATCCTCTGTTGTGTAGCCAAGTCTTACTCCACAATCGTAGTCTGCATCCTCATTTCAGACTCCTTAACCACTATTCGAACCCAAGGTCGGAGATGTTGAAGTAACTGAGTCTTACGGGCCTCAGTGCGAGTCTGTCTCTACTCCAACCTATGAAATCTGTTAGCGGACACTGTGAAGAGACCCATGAAACCGTAGTATCACGAGGTGTGCTAGTATAATAAGTCGATGTAGAGGTAGGAGTAGGCTTTTTTGGCTCAGTATTAGCGGGATCCCGCTCTTAAATGTCTTCCTCTCTAGTCTACTCTTAGGCAGTTACCTTTCCTTTCTCAGGTAGTACGATATGTGGTCCTCTTTACGATATTGTCAGGTTAGTGGTATCTTTAATAAGCATGACATCTTGGGTCTTTTTCACCTCTAATAAATCATCAACCCCCTTATCATTGGTATCACGGAGTCCCTACACAAGCTAAATATCAAGAAAAAAAGGATAGTAGTGGTACCCCCGAAAAGCCCTCTCGTATATCTCAACGATCAAACCTGTGAAGTCTATTTCATAGCTAGCCATCATATAGGCTACCATAATTACATGATACAGTGTGAGATGGTTATCCTCCATGGTGTTGTATAAGTGAGACCGCACGATAACCCACCAAAACTTTACTTTGAAGGTCAATGTAGCCTTCTGAATTGGGGATGCTTCAAAAATCTATGCAGCGTTAACAACCTACTCTGCTATGTAACCGAAAACCCATCTCATCAACTCTTCTTTTTGTCTGCATCTTTCATCACAGTCTTATTTTGGACTGTCTGCATCCGGTAGTTGAACTGGATAGTGGAGGATATTTGCTCATTGTCTGGCCCATGAAGAAAATGGGTGGGATGGTGTGCTTAGAATATCAATGTGCATCTCACGAACTGTGGTATTGAATAATGGTGGCTGATCAATCGTCTTTGTTTTTTATGGCAAGCTATTCATAACCTTTGTTGCGTATGATGCATAGAAATCCTCACCATTAATAGACTGTACTTGCCTAGAGAGGATGCTATCCACTCACATATATGCGGATGGAATAGGGCCTCAATCTCAAGCACCGAATAGATACTTCCAGTCAATATGCAAAGCTCCTCAGTGTAAACGATCGATGTCAATTTACAGAACTCAACTAGAGTTGAGGTTGATCCCACAAATAATTTATTTCTTTACAGATAAGATTTCACTATCACGTTTAGTCGAATGTTGTTATTATCTCCTAAAAAATAACAACGGAAAGTAAATTGGATTTTGTTGAAATGTTATAATTACCAAACTTGCAGTCAAAATCCAGATTGACGACTAACAGACCATTTCGTTGTAAGGTTGATTCAGTTAATTAAGAGAAACTAGGATTGTGTTCACCATAACATTAGTTCAAGTGTTCTTCCGTAATTGAGCATCAGGCAGATCAATGTTTACAGAATTATTTCGAGTTAAATTTATCTGACACTTCTCAGCCAAATCACATAATTATCACTCATATTCTCTCGAACCTAGAGTGTTACAAATATTGACCCTCGCTTAAAATGATATGGTGTTAAAGATCTTTTCTCTCGAACTCAAGCTTTAACTCCACGTTGATAATTTAGTTAAGCTTTTTCCTAACTGGTATTTTTCTCTAGGACAAATACCAGGTACAGGCTCATCTAATGTGTGCACTCAATAGATTACAATGATATCGAAAGCTAAAAACTACATACTGTAAAAATAGACCGCCCTTTACTCGTTTTACGGAATCGTAACTAGAATTTCGTCATGGATCCCACAACCCCAGTCGTGGTATTTAGCCACTCATGGTTTCACGTAAACAATCAGTAATGAAGAATGAAAACATGTTAGGAAAGACTTACAAAAATAATTAGCAAATCAACATTCACTTCGATAATCTGATAATCTGTATCTGAACTTCCAACTGATAACAATAATCGAAATCCCAAAATCAAAAGCTAAGAATAATATCGTATTTCTTAGTCGTCAAACGTAAGATAATGAATAAAATGTTCAAAAATGACCTAAAGTAATTCAAAATAAAATGTTTAAAATGTGTCCTAATCGAATTAGGACTAAGTTGTTGGGCCTTTTCATGGCCACTACCACGACCCGTCAAGGTCTTAACGGTCCGTGAAGCCCTCCGTGGTCTTGCCTTGGAGTTTCCCGAAAGTGGGTCTTGAAACTTGGTCACTAAAAAATGTACCGTGAGAGCTACCACGGTCATAGTGAGGACCACGGCCCGTGAAGTCGCTCGTGGTCTTCACTTGGGTTTCAACCTTCTTTCAACTCTTCCTTGTTTTCACACTGGTTCAGCTTCACGGTAGGTACCACGGTCTATGGTAAGGACTACGGTTTGTAGAACCCTCTGTGGTCTTCACTTGGTTATTCCTACTCTTCATCTTCTCAAGGCCCAACACTGCCTCACTTTCACGAGCTCAACCACGGACCATAATGAAGTTCACGGTCCGTGAAATTGGCCGTGAACTTCGCTTGGTCAACATGAGTTCTGCTTCTTTTTCCACTTTTCTATACAACCCAGATTCTTCCTACATATTTAACAAACCCATCAAATAATCCAAAATTTCACTTAATTCCAGTATTAGTTCATAGTTATTAAGCATCAAATGTGCCACGATTTCGTGGCACATCAACACCCTCAACTTAGAACCATTACTTGTCCTCAAATGATGAGAAAAACAAATACAATCAGCCCTCTATTCATTTCCAGATTCATGACACTACGCAACAACTATTTCAAGCACAATTTGTATCCCAAACCTTTGAATCTAACATGTAAGGATCAATATATGACATCTTATTACTCACAGTCAATCATTCTTATGCCTGCGAATTATCAGCTCACACAATCTACTTTCAAATGCAACCACTGTGTCTTCACACCAAAGAAGTCCTTCGCTCATAATAGTTGGGACTGAGTACTACGCTCACGCTCTCAATGAACTTCTAACACTAACAATAAACTACCATAGGCTTGCCCTTGCTTTATACGCTTTATCTTTCAAACACCCGAAATAGGATCACTGTAGGACTTTATTGGCTTGTAACATAGGCTCAGGGCTAGGGAATGAATATTTGGTTTCGTGAGTAACTATTCCCTTGGTTATCCAAAGTTTCATTTTCACATACTCTTTTCTGAGTGATTCCCTCTTTTTCTTTATTTTAGCCCGACCCAGTAGCTATTATTTTCTTTTCTACTTTTTCTGTTCTTTTCCCTTTTTTTTATATGCAACTTTGATATGCACTTAGCTCACTGGTTGAACCTTGTTTTTTTTAATCTATTCGAATTGCAATCACCCTCAACTTAGGCTTTTGGCTTGAGTTGTGATATCGTACCATCGGAGAACCAAGGATATGATATATGTTGGGTTAGAACAAAGACTGATTTAAGGCTCAAATTGGGTTCAAGTGATGAGCTTTTTATTTAGTTTTTTTATTTTTGGCTTTTTACTGATTTAACAAAAATGGCCTACTGATCCTTTCCTATCCGGTTATTCTCAGATTCAAGCAAGACTACTTAGGCAAGTTTTAGTTTCTGCTCCTAGTGTTAGACTTCAATCAAAACTTACACACACGACACAAGATTGCATTTTTCAGTTTCTTGGTTCACCAATTAATTGGGCAGATTAGCCATGTTCAACATATCAGTATCTAAGATGTCATCTAAAGATCCTAACAATCAAACTCAGATTCAGGTCCTCATCTTTCACAGACTAGCTATTGCACAGCTTAACACACAAAACACCCAAAACAGTAATACACAGAGACAACCTCCATATTTTCTAACAGCTGTGGCAGGTTGCTCACCACCCCCTCCCTAAAATAAAAAGGGCTTTGCCCTCAAAGTCGATACAGAACAATAAAACACACAGGGCTATAAGGAGGGTTCATACCTACGGTGCTCTAGGCGCCGATATTCGGATCAACATTAGCACCCTTATCAATGGGTGCACTCTCAGAACTCGATACCTGATCAGGTTGGAACTCACTTGTCGGGGCAGGTGCTCCATTACTAGAAGCTCTAACTAATGTTACATCTTGTTATTGCTGTTCAAGGGCTTCCTTTTCTCGAGCTTCCCTCTTTGATGTTTTACGAGCTCTCTTTTCTTTCCTTTTTTCCTCTTTGATTGGGTCAATAGGGGTCTCCTAATCAAGTTCTCTAGCTTTGTGTTTTCTTTTACCAGACTTACTCGTGGGGATTTCTCCCCAAAGATTATCAAATGATTAAGTAGAGGGTGCCTGAGTTAGCATTTGCATTTAAGATTCCGGTATTATCGGAGTGGGTACCTGTACTGGCTTTTTAGCCAGTTTAGCAATCTGAGTTCTCATCTCGGCCAACTATGATTTGAACTCTTCAGTCTCTACTGAACCTGAGGCTTGGCATCGATCTTGGACAAGGTTCTCCAACCCATCCATTATGTCTTTTAAGATAGCCAACTCTTTCTGCATCTCATCCTGGATCTCTATTTTCGAAGCTAACACCTTCGTCTCTATTACCTGGGGCAACCAATTTCTCAAGAAAAAACATAGGAATAGTAACAAAAGTACCTGGAGCCTGGGGGGCTAAAGCTGGAGGTGGTGGTGCATCTGTGGATGGTTATAATGACTCCTCGTGCTCGGTGCCTCTGTCTGCCTGTGGGATCTCAAGTGGGACATGAGGAACAACAACTAAAGTACCCAAAGCGGCAGACTTCGCGCCAAAGAGATGATTTGCAACATCCTTGATTTTAGAAACCTGGATGAGTCTAAATGTGTTATACCATCTGTCAATCAGCTTGTTTGGGGAAGTATGCACTTGTCTACACAATTTCCCTATCAGACAGGGAAATGGAAACTCGGCTCTCTCATTCAATGCTCTGTCTTTCATATCAGTAGCTATGATCCTCCCCACATTGACGAGGTAACCAGCCATGAGGCAGGCTACCAAAGATGCTAGAGAAGGAGACAAGGTGTTGTCATTTCCTGTAGGTCTGAATTGGGCACGTACAACAGCCCACCACACCTTGGCTGAAAATGATAGCGAAGCTTTTGTAATCAGTGTTGGCATCGTGGTGACCCAAACTGCATTCTCCCCATCTATGTCAATTTACTTTGCAATCTAACGCAACACCTTCTCGCGAGAACTCTAAATCTCCATAGTAGTGTCACTAGTGACTTCATGATGCTTGCCCTCGAAAAGGCCAACTAAAGTCAGTGCAGAGTATTCGGGTCCATGCAATATCCTATAAATAGTGGCCTCCGAGATATCTACTGATTTGTCCCAAACTTTAATAGAATTGAGTCCATGTCTCTCTGTCCACGTTTAGTAGTTTCTGTCTCTACATCAAAGTTTATTAGTGTAGCTGTATAAGATGAGTAAAACTTTCTAGTCAAGTGGTAAGAGTATTACCCAGGTGCATTGTCCATCATATCGAACTGATGAAATTGAAACGTGCGATAAATGTCCGAGAATGCTTTAATGTCGGCTACCACCACTGTAGTCTCAGGCATGATTGCCCGCTTTTTGAAGCTGCCAGTCTTATTTACAATCCCATTGTTGAAAAATTCTTAGGACCAGTTCACAGTACACATGGAACGATAACAGGCAATCAGCTGTGGTCTTATTGTAGGATTAGGCTCATGGGCAGTCACATACATCACTATGGTATCATCATCGGTGATCTTTTCATCTTTCTCTATAGGAGCCTCTTCCTCTCGTACTCTAGTTTTAGCTTCTGTATTCACCACAGATGGAGAGGTGTTTGTATCTTCTGGAGAACCGTTGTCAGACTCTACAATGCCCCCCGAGTTATCAGTAGATTTGCTACCAGCAGCAGCATCAAATTGACTTTTTGAGTCCTCCCCGTTATCATAACTACCACCTCCCTCTTCAGATTGAGGATGAGTGTCCTAGAGGATAGCTCTTTTGGTCAGTGATCTAGTAGCCCGAGGCGAGTGATCTTCAGGTGTAAAATTTATTTGCACCTCAGAACCACTAGCTTGGGATTCGTCATGACCCTCTGATTAAGAAGCAGTGGAGGGGCAGGTTTTGTTGCGTTCTTTCTTTTGGGACCCATTGTACCTAAGAAATACAAAACTTATTAGTATTCAACATAGTCAAATGATACACTATCGGGTACTCAGACTTCCCTGTGTAATAGCATCGTGATGCCTTGCCTTAAGAATGTCGTCACCTAATCTATCATTGGGAAGGGCCACAAAATCAACAAACTAACAAAAACTAAAAGACAGAAAAATTTAAAGATGTTACACTAAGTATTCTCTATGAGAGCTTGTACGGGCCGTGGTATGTACCACGGACCATGAAATCCCTTGTGGAGTTGAGACAGAGAGTGTGCAAAAGGGAACCACATAACTTTTTACCAAGTGTTGTTCACGGATCGTAGAGTTCAACATGGTGTGTGATACTGCCCATGAACTGATTCTGAGGGATGAGTTGACTCCAAGTGTGCTCCAGGATCGGTTTTACAGCCTGTGGTGGCTTCCACGGTCCGTAAGACCTATCGTGGTCTTACACTTGGCCAGTGTTCTATTGCAAATAGTCGATGTCAATTTATAGAACTCAACTAGAGTTGAGGTCAATCCCATAGAGAATTTCTTTAGAGATAAGGTTTCACTGTCGCGTTTAGTCGAATGTTGTTATTATCTCCTAAACAAATAACAATAGAAAGTAAATTGGGTTTGGTTGAAATGTTATAATTACCAAACTTGCAGTCAAAATCCAGATTAACGACTAACAAACTATTTCATTGTAAGGTTGATTCATTTAATTAAGAGAAACCAGGATTGTGTTCACCATAACATTAGTTCAAGTGGTCTTTCGTAATTGAGCATCACACAAATCAATGTTTATAAAATCATTTTGAGTTAAATTTATCTGACACTTCTCAGCCAAATCAGATAATTATCACTCATATTCTCTCAACGCTAGAGTGTTAATAACATTAACCCTCACTTAAAATGATATGGTGTTTTTTCCTAGATAATGAGATAATGGATGAATGGTTATTTTTCCCTAGATAATGAGATAATGGATTAAGCATGAACTACTCTATAACTTCTTAGTAAGGTTGCTAAGTAGGAGTGGGGGTATGAGACTTCACTTTTACATGCACTAGTAAAGTCGGTAGGATGATATAGATGGTTCTCATTACTATGTTGAGACATGAATGCATGCATGTATATTGAATGGATAGTTGCTATGATTGACTTTTCCTTATGTTCAAATGGTATACATGACTAATTCTCTAGTTATGATGATTGAATGTGAAAAGGTCAAAAGGTAATATATGTGACCAAGGTAGTTCCTAAGGGATGCTTAGTGAGGTTGGTATTATGGGATGCCAACCATACATTGCACAAGTGAACCTTAGGGGTTGCTAAGGTGATGCCTTTACTATATTGTAAATATAATTGTGATATTGGCTTGAATCTTATGTTGATGATGCAAATTCGTTTTCAAAACCTCATAAATGCATATCTTTCATAAAAATGCCCTTTTGCGTGATTTAAGGTTTTTATACATATTTCCATACTTAGTACACATTATGTACTAACCCCTTTTTTCCCTTCTACATCTTCTGAGTGTAGGTTCCGGCTAGGCGACTTCTACTCCCTACTTTGAAGAAGACTTGGAATAGACTTCTCCAAGATTTGTGGTAGGTCCTCAAGATCTGAGGACAAGCATTTGATGCCACTTTATGTTATTTCTTATTGTAATAGACTTTGTAAACTTTTGATGTACCTCTTTCTATGAGACTATTATGTCTAAGGGCTATTGACCCTATTTGAGATTCTCTATTGTATTCCTATGTTTAGATGGTGTATGTGAGACAAAGAATCTAGATTCCTAGTATTTTCCTTCTATGAAGAAGAAGTTTGAACTTCGATTATAAATGTTTTAATTTTTCCACATTATTTCTACTTTCTTATGTTATGATGATGCTAGGGCTTGTATGAGACCCCTTTAGGGTCGACTACGCCATGTTACGACTAGGGGGTGTTCTCGGGTTTTGACAGGCTATATATCTAAGGCTAAAAAGTTGTACTCATATCTAACCAGGTAACCAAACCATGTTGTAATGCCTTCCAAAAATGGGAAGTGTACAATGAACCTCGATTAAAGATAATACAAATCGAGACTCCCTCAATCTGACTAATATAAAGCTCGACTAACTTCTCTGCCTATACTTCACTCGAACCAGAATGAAGTGGGAAAACTTGGTTAGCCTATCAACAACAACCCAAATAGAGTCATAACCACCCACTATGGTAGGCGAACCCATAACAAAGTCCATAGTGATTCGCTCCCACTTCCAAGTAGGAATAGACATCCTCTAAGATATACCCCAAGCCATTGGTGATCACACTTGACCTGTTGGCAAGTCAAACAGCTAGAAACAAAGTCTTCAATATCCTTCTTCATGCCACACCACCAGTAATGTTGACTCATGATACATCTTTGTTTGCTCCCGGATGGATGGAATATTGAGAACAATGGGCCTCCTCAAGTATGAATCTAATAAACTTGTCTATCTTAGGCACACAAATCATGTTTCCGATCCTCAAGACACCATCATAATCAAAGACGGTCTCATTGGCTTCCCCTCTTAATACTTTGTCTCGAATAAGACTGAACTTCTCATCATCAAATTGGTGCTCATGGATCTGCTCAACTCAAGAAGACTAATCCTCAATAAAAGTAATGAAACCATCAGTCTCCTCTAAAATATTCAACCTGACAAGAATGTTAGATAATCTCTGAACATTTTTAGCTAATGGTCTCTCCTCAATACTGAACATGACAATACTCCCCAAGTTAGGAGTCTTCCTACTCAAAGCATCAGCCACCACATTGGTCATCCCCGAATGATATAGAGTGGTCACATCATAGTCCTTAGCAACTCAAGCCATCTATAATGCCTCAGTTCACATCATTCTAATTTAAGATGTACTGAGCAATCTGATGATCAGTGAAGATCTCATTATGCAGCCCGATACAAATAGTGAAGCCATAACTTAAGCACAAAGACTACGACCGCCAAATCAAAATCATGAGTAGGGTAGTTCTTCTTATGAGTCTTTAACAGCCTAGAAACATAAGCAATCACCTTCCCTTTCTGCATCAATACACCACCCAAACCAACTCTTAATGCATCACAATTGTCATGCCCCGAGCCTACACACTCGAGAACCATTTTTGGCCCCAAAGGAACCCTTGGCCTGGCTTAACTCTTAGCAGAAGACTTACTCAACATAGAATTAATTCAAATGAAAGCTTTAACTCAAAAAGTCTCAAATTAGACAACTTAGAATAGTTTAGAAATAAACATTCACTAGCCAAAGAGGCAACTCAAGTCTAGAACATAACAACCGAAATGAACAAGACTCATGAACTATGTCTATCTATCTATGAAGCCTCTAATACTATGAGGGATGTCAGTACAAGATCCCCGATCATCCTAACAAAATTGGAATGATAAAACATAATAAAGGGATCCTCCGGAAGCAAGGAGGCTCACCAAATAACTCTGGAACTCAATTAGATCAACTAAGCATTGGTTGATGATCCAAGTTACCTGTATCTGTATCATAAAAGATGCCATCCAAATGATGTCAGTACATTGAATGTACGAGCATGCGAGGGGAAACATGAACAAGACATAAGCTTGAACTGAAAATAAAGAAACAACTTACCTCATCTCAGCTCAACTCATTTCAATATAAAGTTGTAGTAAAGATACATTATAAAGAAAAGCTTTTAAAACAATAGACAATAACTTAATGTATTAGAAAATAAAATATAACTCAGTTTGTATGCAAACGTACAAATAACTATGTGGGAGATTCTCTAACCGACAATCATCACTATGAGGTATGTGATGATATAACGTCTAGCCCACGCTGCCAGAACTGTCCTATACTTTGTCGAGGTATGGGACCTACTAACTAAGTGTATCCACTAGTCTATGCTAAAAAGAAATAAGGAATCATCTAAAAAGTATGATTCTTTTAACCCACGTTGGCTACATAGTTTTTGGGGGTTGTTAGTTGTTAGAACTCTCCCTCATATCAGTGCTCAATACTACTCCCAAACTATACTTAGCTCATATGTTTTTAAGAAAACATTTACTCTTCCTCAACTTTGAGATTATTACTCAAAAGGTTTTCTCTAAAAAGTGATAGTACTTAAAACTGCTCATGAACTCTTTTGGAAATCAGTGTTTCCTCTTTTTTTAAATGTAAAAACATCTCTCTTGAGAATACTTAGTTTCCATATATCATTTTAAAGAAAATGAACTCAACTCTACTCTTCCTCAAACTAAAATTCCCAGGTCTTAAAACAAGACTAAAATGGTTTGCAAAAGACTTCTCAAAAGACTCGAAAGAACTCTCAAGACTTGAATCTTAGCTCGACCTTGAATTTGAATTGTGAATTCAAGGTTATGATTTCATGTAAGGAATGATTTCTAGATTTTTAGAATTAGTTTAGAGTAGTTAGAATCAAAGGGGAGTAAAGGTACCCTTTGAAAGAACTCAGACGGGCTAAACGACAGAGAACTGGTGAGGGTAGCTGACCTTGGTGCACTGAGTGGCGCAAGGCACCAGCCCTTGAACTACAGAACAGTAGTTGGGCCGCACTGGCTAGTGTAGGGCGCCCATCTCGAAACTACAAAGCCTCTCTGCTGGAGCGTTGGTGGGGTGGTGCGCCAGCCCTTGCCCAGAAAACCCCAACGAATTTCTTACTCATTTTTTTACCCTAATTCACCTAGAATCGAATGGTTTCTTCCCCAATCACTTAGATTCAAATACCCAACAAAAGTACACAATAATATACTCAAAAATAGCTCTTAAACTCCATACGATTATCTCAAGAACCCATCAAAACCCCAACAATCAAGATTGTAAATGGAATTTCAAGAAAACACTTCAAAAACTAAAATCCTTCAACTTCAAGAATGAAATATCACTGAAAATAACATGATTGGTGTGTGGATTAATGAACCCAACACTATGAGAACTCACATACCTCTTAGGGATCAAACCCTTGGCAAAAATCCGCAACTAAACTTCAAGAACTTGACAAACGCCTTGGATCTTCTCTTCTTTTCTTCTCTTTTCTTTTCTTGAACTCTTTTTCTAAAACCTTGGCATAAATTAGAATTGTGAAAACTGAATCAATTTAGTTTAGACCCTTGCATATTACCATAATTAGTTTTAAGTTGATGGGGTAAGGAAAAGACCAAAATACCCCTCATATTTTTGGGTAACTTCCTTAATTGAACAACCTAACTTTAAACAACCATATCTCCCTTATACAAGCTCGAAAATTAGCAAACTTGGTGGAATTGTAAAGAGGATTCCAAGACCTTTCATTTTATATCTTATGGGCCACCTAACTCATTCTATACTGAAAGCTATGGTCATTTGAAGTTGATCTAGAACTCATAACTTAAGCATAACTTGTAAAATTTCAGATTTTTCTCTTTCCAAATTAATTCTTTCTAATTTTAGCTCTTTCTAAGGCGGGATGTTACAACAATAAACAACAAAATCCACGCCATCCTCGAGTACAATCAACATAGGAGTTGAAGCCAATAAATTCTTGAGCTTTTCAAAGCACTCCTCATACTCATGGGACCATTGAATACCCAGACTCTGTTGAGTCAATTTGGTCAATAGAGCTACAATAGTAGAGAAACCCTGAACAAACCATCAGTAATAGACTACAAATCCCATAAAACTCTAAATCTTGATACGTGACCAACCTCTAACTACCTTAATCTTGGCTAGATCCACACAAATACCCTTTTTTGTCACCACATGTCCTAAGAATGCCACATAATTAAGCCAGATTTCGCACTTTGAGAACTTGGCATACAACTTCTGCTACCTCAACCGTTGAAGTACAATCCTCAAATGTCGAACGTGGTCCTCCTCATTTCTGGAGTAAACCAAAATATCATCAATGAAGACAATCACAAAAGAATCAAGATATGGTTGAAACACCCCATTCATACACTCCATGAATGTTGTAGGGGCGTTTGTCAATCAAAAGGACATCACTAGGAACTCATAATACCAATATAGAGTTCGAAAAGTTGCCTTAGTGATATCTGATGCCCTAATCTTCATTTGATGATACCTGGACCTCAAATCAATCATAAAGAAAAATGATGCTCCTTGAAACTGATCAAATAAGTCATCAATACGCGGAAGAGGATACTTATTCTTCATCGTTACCTTGTTCAACTGTCTATAATCAATACACATCCTTATAGTCTCATCCTTCTTCTTCACAAATAACACTAGGGCACCCTAAGGTGACACACTAGGGTGAATGAGCCCCTTACTCAACTAATCATGTAAATGATTCGTCAACTCTATTGGATCCATACGGTAGGGAGGAATAAATATGGGCTTAGTGATCGACTCTAAATACATAGAGAAATCAATATCTCTATCGGGATGAACACTTGGAGGATCAGCACGAAACACATCTGGAAACTCCTAAACTATGGGAATAGAATCCATGGGAGGTGGCTCGACAATAGTGTCCCAAATAAAGGCTAAGTCAAACAAATACCCTCTCTCTACCAATCTTTGAGCGTGGATGAAGGAGATAACCTTTCTAGGGTAAGAACCACTAACACCCCTCCACTCAACCCTTGGAACACTAGGCATCACTAAGGTCACGGTTTTAGCATTACAATCAAGAATAACATTATAAGAAGAAAGTCAATCCATAACAAAGATACCATCAAAATATACCATCCCATAATAATCAAGTCTACCCAAGTGTCATACTCCACCAGAGAAACAAGACATGATCGATACACTTTATGCACTACTAAAGGCTCACCCACGGGTGTAGAAACACAAATAGGTACATGCATGCTATCACACATCATATCAATTCCAATAGAAAAGTAGGTAGACACATAAGAGAGTATAGGATAAAATAATACAGACGCAGATCGATGATATATTGGGACGATACCTATAATTATAACATTAGAAACCTCCATCTTGGGTCTCCCCGAGATAGCATAAAACTGGCCCCTTCTGCCACCTCTAGCTTGGGTGACACCTCTACCCCCACTCCAGTGAGTTACAGTACCACTACCAGAAACTCTAATACTTCTACCTGACTAAAATCTACCTCAGCCTCTGATCGATTATGCCGGGGGTCTAGTCTGAACTAAAAAGCTAGGTTTGGGTTCTCCCTAACCCCTCTGCCAAGGGCAGTGTCACATCATGTGATCAGGATCTCCACAACTAAAGAAAAATCCCTGACTCTAAAATTGTTGTGCTGATCCAGAAGAACCACCATAACTGCGTCGCTCCGTAGGTTGCTGTTGTGAACCGTATGAGCCTTGACCCGTATTATAAGATCCATAAGGTGTTTGACCACCCTCGGATGTCATCATACATGCATGATGGGTCCCCGATGCTGGAAGGAACCACTCCCCCTATGAAATTCCTTGCCTCCTTATGAGGCACCAGAATGTACTTGCCCTCTTAGAGTCCCTAAACTCCTCTCTCTCCATCAATTCCTTCTCCTTGGCGGCACTCACAATGGATGAAAAGGAAGCCCCCTCTCAAGATGCCCTGAGCACCGCCTATCTGATAGAGAAATTCATGCCCCTCAAGAATCTACAAATCCTCTCTGTCTCATCCGAAATAATGGTCAAAGCATGCCTAGACAATTGGCAAAAACAAGCCTCATACTCTACAACAAATAAGCTATCTTGTTTTAGATTCTCGAACCTTAAACGACACTCATCTCTCACGCTCCAAGGGATGAAGCGTTCATGAAAGACACTTGAAAATATATCATATGGCACTGGAGGAGATCCAACTAGCAAAGACCCCGAATAAACTCTCCCACCTCTCTCTCACTAGCCCACGAAGGTGGATTGTAGCATACCGAACTCAACTAACCTAACCACCTATAGTAAATCTCGGCATGTGGTCAGAAACTCATGACTGACTTCTCTCTTCCCACCCTAAAAATAGGGTGGGTCCATCTTTTAGAATTTCTCATACATGTGTTGCTTATCCTCTGTCAGAACAACCAAAGGTGCAGCTTGACCTCTAAATGTCGTTGCGAGATCATTTCCAACCACAAGACCCACTGGTGGCTACCCCACCGGATCCTGAATAACTGAAGTCTCATGTTGCTCTAGAGTTTGAGCCCCCACTCTAGTATAACAGTCTTGTGGTGTGCCGATCGCACAATTACCCTCTGTAAAACTCTTGAGCACAATAAACACATTCAATAAGGTATTCTGAAGCAAAGGTGTGGTTGCGTGCTCTGGAGGAACCTGACTCTCTCAAACAATAATTTGAGGCTCTAGAGAGGCTTCTCTAGCATGACCTCTCACTGGTGCTGCTCCACAGGCACGACCTCTGGCTAGTGCCGCTCCATGGGCACGAACTCAAGATCGAGCTCTATCCCTATACCGAAATGGGGCCTCAACAACTGTCTCAGGAATTGCCTCCCCTATACCACCAGCAACAATAACTCTAGTCCTCGTTATCTGTCAAAAGAACACGCAAAAACTCATTACTAAAGAAGGTTACCATGCACGATGAGAAAGAATGAACAAAAAGATTTTTTTCTAACAGTCTTCATAACCCCTCAAAGGTAAGTACAGACGTCTCCGTACTGATCCTTGAGACTTTACTTAGACATGGCTTGTATACACGTGAGACCTATTAACATGGGGCTCTGATACCATTTGTCACGACCCAAAAATGGATATGATGGCACTCATCTTATCCTACCAAGATAAGTCAACCTAAAACCCAACCATTATGATAAAATGTGGAAATAAAAATGAAAATTAAAGTTTAATAACAATTACACAATGCGGATAACACGTCAACTTTACTAAATCCACAAAACTTGGTTGTCACGTGCACAAGCCTCTAATGTATTACAATAGATTTGAATGAAAAAATGTAAGTCTCAAATAATTTTATCTCTAAAGTAGAAAAAATCATAAACAGGAGTAAGAGGGTCCTCTGAGATGACAAACAACTACCTTACAAATCTCCACAAAAAGCCTCAGACAAGAAGGGAAAAGAGGGTATCACGAAGATCTGAGCTCGTAACCTACACAACTGTAGAAGTAAGGGGTAAGTACCAAACCACACGGTACTCAACAAGAAAACTCTTAAACACAAAGCTAAGAATATAGAATACAGGTACTCCTTACACTCCAACCAAACCTCCACAACTACAATATGTATAAAATCAGTGCAACTTAACAATTCACAATTTACATAGCTCATAGCTCAATGACAACACTCTGAAAATCTCATATCAATAAAACACATGATAAAGTTTATTAATCACAAGTTCCATAGAAAAGAACTCACAAGTTCACAATGATAAGATATGCAATGACAAGTATGTGATGCATTTTGGGACCCATGCGGGATATATATGTCCATGCATCTATCATGGTGTGTGACATGACCCTCGATAATAGAATTCGTCACAGAGTACGACACGTCTCTCAAATCATAATTTTGTCACAACGCGCGACACGTCCCTCGAAATGATACATCATCTTTAATTTCTTATTCTTCCTCAATTCACATAATACTTCTCCCAATCATGTCTCGGAACCAATGGAGATGGCATGTTCACACAATTAATGAGAATATGATCATTTACATATCAATGCATAATTCACATCAATTTAATCGTGATACAACATCAACAATGAATCAATAAACCTTTCAAATCATTCTCAATGCATCACACACCAATAATTAATTATGTTGACTTTTGTTACCCTTTTTTCATCACTAGTATTATTCAATATGAACAAGTCAACCGATCACCAACTTCCATTACTCCCCAATACATACCACAAGGAAATACACAATTCTATACATTTAACAAGGGTTAAGAAATTCACTTGCCTGAAATAATCGAACAATCACTCCGGGACTTGAGCCTTCCCTTTTCGTTGGGATTCTAAATCAATGCGATCTATTCAAATAAATAATCACAATAAGATTTCAAAACTAACAACACTCATATTACATATGTCTAGCCTAGACCCAAAAGCTCACACAAATCCATAATAAAGTATTAATCTTGATGCCAATTAATATGTCAAATCTCATATCCCTATATTTTAAGCCTAGGATTAAGCCTAAATTTACCAATTAATGGTGTTCATATAATAAAATGCACTTAATAGTTAATAACATATATCCATATATTCAAACTTCAATTTATAAGGTAATAACCACTTGAAAATTTTAAAATAAAAACCAATAATTTCACCACCTGTAACCTTAACAAAACGGAATACAAAACATCCAATTATGCAGTATCTTTGCTTTGCCAATGATTACTAACTAATGACCAATAATTTCTTTTTATTATTGATAGATTCACGGGAAGCCTCGTCATTAAATAGAAAAGAAATCACAATTGCAACAACATAAAATTGGAATGGCTACCTGAATGGCAGCACTTGTGCGACGGGCAGGTAAGTTTTCGCTAGACCTTTTCTCCCTTTTTTTCTAATAGTAATTAAGTATTAAAAGTGATAAATCCCGCTAACTTAATTTAATTATATGGGAGAAGTGGTAAAGAGTATTAAATAAATTATGGATTCAGTCGATTAACCACCAACTAAATTAATTATTTAAAAATTTCCTGCTAATTAATTAACCTTAGTTAAATCAATAGTTCAAAGTTTCCAAAAATGACCTCCCGGGTCATTACACTTACAATTAGAGTAATTCAGTTCCAGAATCTTGAATTGATGAACAAACGATGTAATATAAACTAACGATTCAAGAATCAAAATGAAAAAAGTGTTTCACAAATTAATATTTAGAACAAAAACTCCAAACTGTACGAACTTAATAAAATAAATAAAACACGACTATTTATAGAAATCTAATCCTAAATAAAATAAACATAGAAAAAGTAAAATTCGACATTCCTTTCTACGAATCACTTTCCACGGCTCGTAGGTGTTTCTACGGATCATAGATACATCTCGTGAAAAATAACATTCTCAATATATCTCTAGACTCTTTCTATGGACACATTTTACGGCTCATAGAACTTTGCATGATCTGTCTTGGTTGATTGTAGTCCTACTACTGGAACCCAAAATCTGTAATCTTTTCTATGACTTGGACCTAAAGATCATAAAATTTGCTAGGACTCGTAGTCCTCTCTCGTGATTCCATGCTTAGCTTAAAAATATGTAGTCCTTTTCTACAAATCACTGCTACGGATTGTAGAAAAGTCTACGACTTGTAGGTCAACTCGTAGGACTCCAAAAACCTGCTGCTTCACTGCAATCTTCAACCTGAACAGCCAAAACCTATTTTCTTACAAAACATAGAATAAAATACCATCAAATCTACTAACAAGTATTTGCAAACATGCAAAACTTCAAGTTTAATGTATTACAAGTACCGTAAATCCGTGGTACATCATCTATTTATCAACATCGCTTACGGAAATTTACGTCATTTGGCCTAACTCAACCCCAAGCTAGCTTATAAGGGGAGGATTGCCCAAGTCCATATAAATAAACCACCAATCATCAATGTGAGACCCTAATACACTCTAATACCCCCCTCCCCTTTCACACTCAGGCCATAAGGATGAACCTAAGTCTAATACCATGTAACATAAAAGGTACTAAGAACAACTTATCTATGACTCAAAGACTACAATGATATAATTAGTGACCTAAAGATAAATTTTAATAAGAGACATTAAATATATGCATATGTACACATAGACATAATAATAATAATTTAAAGTTGTCTTTTTTATTATTTTATATAAATTTTGTACGTTTTTTGTAAGAAAAGAAACTCAAAATTTAAATTTTAAAAATAAAGAAAGAAAACCTATTTACTTCTTATCAAAAATATTTTGGAATTTTGAAATAAACAATTCAAATAATCATATTTATAAATAAAGTTTTTATAATCACATCAAGATAATGTATTACAAATGAATAACTAGTATCTTATTAATTAGAATTACTTTAAAAGTTTAAGAGGGTGTTTGGATTAACTTTTTAAAAGTTCAACATAAAACTATAGTATAACTTAAAATTAGAAAAGGTTTCAATAGTGTACCACCTATGATGTGATTTTGCCAACATGTCTATAACAAAAAATAACAATATTATCTTTTAACTTAAATTCGGATTAGCAATTTTGAATGACCTTCGAGTTGAATTTACCTTCTTCACATTTTGTTAACAAGGAAATCAATTTTCAGTAAAAGAGATTCTTGTTAAAAATCATGTTTACTTCAATTTGTAAGTAATTGAAGATTGGGTAGATTAATATTCCTAATTAAAAAGTATGGTACTAGATTTACCACACGTTACTTATTGGAATCTGTCAATATCCTAACAGCCTATGAATTGTGTCAACTAACACAAATTGTGTTACAATTGCCTATATATGTTTGACAAATAAAATTTGTAGAGCTCAGAGTCTCCTTCGTCTCCTTTTCAATATATAATAGACAATGCAGCAACAAATGATCTACTTTTTTCACCAAACACCCAACAAATATTATTTCTTGAAATCTCCACAATCAACAAGTAATATTAAATCAATTCTAGAAAATATATTCATAAAATACGTAGTTTTACAAAAAGACCACCAGTTCAGGTGCACCATACTTATCTACTAAGGTTGCCCTTGTGTGTGTCATATTAGCTTTGCTGTCTTACTATGTGTGGTTATACTATGTAATCTCTCTTCTTATTTTTTTTTTTCCTTGAGCCGATGCTATATTTATTCGCATAAACTTGAATGGACAGTTTACATGAAGGGACTGTTCGTGTCAAAGGTGGCTTGGAATAGTTGTTATTAAAAGTAGTAAAGACATAAGGCGGGGAATAATGTATTGTAGAGGGAACCAAGTGTGACATTCATTCTGTTAAAGTTGTGCCACATTTTGCAAGCACAGCTACATGTTTTGCCTTCGGATAAATATGCTTAATTTCTGAGTTGTGTAAAGCTCTTCATCAATAACATGCAACCAAAGAGGTGAGTGGAGACAGGTCTCTGTGTGTGTGAGATTAGCTAATGTCTGTGAGTCAAGCTCAATCTGCAAAGAGTAGTAATTTAAATTCCCAGCAAGGTGAAAGCCCAACAAGAATGTTGCAAGTTCACATTCAAACACAGTTGAACAGAGAATAGTGGTGTACCAAAGCTTATGCGGCATTTCATATCAGAGCATATGGTATTAAAACTCGTCCTGAAATAACCAGACTTTAGATGTACAACCCCCACCCCCTCCTAATTTGATTTGAGTGACGATTTGACAGATAAATTCTCACTACCATCATGTTCTATCTCTTCGTCACTGCCATCATGTTTGATTTCTTCGTCACTGCCATCATGTTCCATCTCTCCGTCACTGCCATCATGTTGGATCACTCACTCTCTGAGTCTCGCTAAAAGCCACTCCTCTCGTCCATTCACCCGTTTCTTGCAATCGACCATAGTAAGGACTTGTAAATTGCAGGGCAATCCTCCTTCAGGAAAGGACTTGACTCTATTTCTGGATACCACAGTTCCAATTTCTTAAGAGATGGAAGGAGTTCCTGCATACATTCTGGCAGCTACTTCAGCTTCGAACAGTCCTATATTTGCAAATACGTCATCTAGATCCCCCACATGCCACCAAATTTTTTTCAAGATTCACACAACTCCAAATAGAGATCCTTTCAGGGGCAGTAGGAATCATAGACCTAGTAAGGTTGGGGCAACCGCCAACTGTCAATTCGCATGCTCTTGGAAGCAACTCAGGTGATATATCACGTTCTTCCAGTCTCAATTCCTCGAGAAACATGTTACAATAATTCATCTCACCAACTGGCAGATCCAATTTCAATTTCTGGCAATGATCTATGCTTATTCTTTTCAAGGTACTCGACAGTATGCTAAAAGGTAAGGAGGTAAGAGAGTTACAATGAGCAATAGATAATTCAACAATCTACTTCATACCCTAAAGTTGGAATGTAAACAGTTCAGTCTCAAAATTGTGTTCAGGACATTTTGAAATACTCAATTCTGTCAGAGAACAAAGATTTTCAAGCAACTTACCCATCAACTTCCGACAATTTTTAATTGAAAGGTATTCAAGTATAGGGAACTCACCACTTCCTAGTACGTGCCATTGCTTCCACTCTGGCATCTTTGCAAATTCAAGTTTCTTAAGAGAGTTAAAATGCTTTTTGGAGGATGAACTGCCATAGAATTCATCCGTGACCTCTGTTATTCAATGCATCTCACTAAAGGAAAGGAATTTCAAAGAAGGGAGTTGTCCTAGTGATGGCAAGGAATCACAGTTCTTGCAGTTGTTAATAGACAAATTTCACCAGCTTAAGAAACAAAGGATCAGCTAGCCAATTTGAAAATTTTGTCCCTCTATATCCGGTGACTGGTAGTTCTTTTGTGTCTCTTTCAGTTTGTGAATTGTCGACAGTACTACTTTCATTCCACACCAAAGATAACTTCTCAACATCGTTCTTCTCTCTCATCTTTTCCTTCAGATCTTCCCTTTTATCTACCACATTTTGCAACTCTAAAACTGACATAGATCCATACAAGTTCTGTACTTCCCCCAAATCTTCCAAACCACCACGACCTCCTAAAAGAAACTTGGCTCCCACTAGCACTTGGAGGCTTTTCAACTTGCTCAGATGTAGTGACATCTTCAAGCGAGAAGTGTAGGTTATAAAAAGATGATACAAGTTACTCAACTTCTCCTTCTGCAGCGGTAGCTCCTCAAGACAATAACAATATGACAAGAGGAGTGTCTCCAAGTTATACAATGAACAAATAGAATCTGGCAACCTTTTTATCTGTCCAATTTGATAAACAAGTCATCCAGCAAATCCAAAATCATAGTTTCATACACAGAGAGTACAAATGTTTTATGAAAGATGAAAGAAAGATAGTACAATAGTTTAAGTGAAGTGCGTGGACTTCCTCTAATCCTAAGGCTGGTTTGTATAATCTAGCTCTTTGCTCTTTTAAGGAAAACCCATGGGTATTTCATTCAATCAAGGATTTGTAGTGAATTCCTTGATTGAGTCTGATTTAGGGTAGATTGTGATCAAGTCCATATCATATATGTTCATGATCTTCTTTCTTCTTGACAAGATTTGCCTTCCTTTCCAGATTCCTTGATTTGTGAAACTTTGTCCAGTAGCTTGGTTTTGAAGATTCTCTGATTTGATTTTGCCTATCAATCTTGGTCTTGAAGATTCTCTGAGTTGTCTTCCATTGATGTTGGTTTTGTTGATTTGATTACGTTGCTTGATTACAGGAGAGTAAATCAATTGTCCTTGAATTTCTCCTTTGGATGAATTCAATCTCTTGTGCTTCCTTCCTTATTTGTGATCTGTTCTCATTGATTCTGTAGACATAATATTTGGTTAATTGTTATTTATCAAAATCCATAAGTTGTAGGTTCGCGAGGCTAACATATTGCTCCAGAAATCCTGATATGTCTCGTGTGTTACATTAAACAACTTTAAGCTCATGTACCTGTGTGTTCCAACAAGTCATGCTTCATCTCAAGGAACTAGTAGACGGCTGTACGAGTTGGAAATCACAGCCTTCTTACTGAAAGTAATCAAAAAGAAATTTTAGTACTCTTAGCCAATCCCCATATTACAATTACAGACCACACACATCTATATATATAGCTGACAATTCATGAATTTAGTTGACTGAAGTTTAAGAACATAGAAAAGATCGAAAAACTCCTAAAATAACAATCGATCAACGACCAAATCAACCTAATAGACAAGCAAAGGAGAACTCCACAAAATTAACTGTCAACTTATCTGGACATTAAATGCAACTAAGCGTAGTAAGACAACATCATATTTTGAACAGCTTATATCCATCAGCTAAAACTAGAATTAATAAGAGATGACTCTTTCTTTGTTATGCTGTCAATTCTAAGAAGTAAAATACAACATACTAGCTAGTACTAACAACTACAACATATCCAGTATAGTACCATAGGTGGGGTATGAGGAGGGTAGGTGTATGCAGACTTTACCACTACCCTTGAAGGGGCAAATAGGTTGTTTTCGATAGACCCTCGACCTGAGAACATGTTTGAAAGAAGAGCAAGAGTAAAAAATAATGAAGAAAGAAAAGTACTAACAGTAAAATCTTTTCCGATTTAACGGACTGTTAAATTGCAATAGTTATATCACCGGCCAGTTAGGAAAGTAAGGAGGAGAAGTTCTGAAAGAAAAGTTCTGTTCATATTGATGTAACAGAATCTTGCACGACTTTCCATACCTTAGACATGTTCTTTTTATGTCCTAACAAATAGATGTGGTGATGACCATTGTCTCCTCGTAAGTATACATTCCCATGGATGATTGATGCATATTCTTTCTTCTTATGCTTTCAAGAATATCCCCAGCCTACATAAATATTTGTAAGGAAATCTATATGTTTCAATAGAATTGAAAACTCACCTTATATTCAATTTAACAACCAATTGGTAAACCTTAGTTATCATCATCTAGTTGTGGCACAATTAAATATGTATCCTTCATAGATTCATTTAAAAATATTTTCTATACTGACATCAGATCTTCATTCTACTTCTACTGTTAAGAAAAGTTTCATTCTAGACATGGGATCGTTGACGCTTACAAGAACTAAAATGTTTCAATTAAGCATGGTTGCACAAGCTACACATGATGTTTTCGCAATTGAGATGTGAAATTAAAACGTGATAAGATCATAATCAATAAGCAATATGAGAAACCAATCCATTACCTGCCATCCAAGAAATATGCAATTATATAATGCACAACAATTAGTTGCTAGTCTGTAATTGACTCAGATAGAATTTCTCCCTGTTATGAGATAAAAATTTTAAAATGTGTAATTGAAGCATCACAATTAGGAGCTACAGAAAACAATTTTTTTAAAAGGTATTTTAGAATACCTATTTAACCATTTTTTCTCGGGGTTACCAGCCTCGAACCCGTGACCCAGTGGTCAGGAGAAACTCCTCAACCAGTCAACCACTGTGTCAAAGAAGGCCAGTTACAGAAAACAATTCTAAACAGGGAAAATGGGACATAATACCTCAGAAAAAGTTCTCAACGGTGATCTATATCGAAATTAATGCCATCAAAATTTCAGTCTTTATCGCAACTTTGTATTCTTAAAAAAATACCGGTATCATTCAAGGTTTTTCCTTTTCAACGGTAGACCAAACATATGCATAATCTTGGGTCAAAAATTAATCCAGTGGAATCTGAATTAGGTGACAGAAACTTAGCAAACATTTCATAAAGGAATTTCGCAATTTCTCATCTTCTATGGAAGCAAAGCATGTATTATTAACTCAATCAGAAGATGTGTAAAACAACATATAGAAGAGGATAAGCAGAAAAATAAAAATTTAAATCAACAAAAGCCAATCGTATGTTAAACAACTTTCGAACAATGAAAACGATATTTTCAACAATATCTAAACTTACTAATCGATTTCACATGTCCTTATTAGTGGAAAAACTGCTTTAATCATGTGGGTTGAAGTTGAACATGTCACTAGTATGATTGCTTCTTTGTTAGAATACCACTTTGAAAGTGTCTCAAAACAATTATATCTGAATAGCTCTCTACCATTCTAATGGTTTTTTGCTCAACAACTCCAAACTAACTCACCTCCAACAATTGTGTTGGATCCTCACAAGTCGGGCAGATCAGACGAGTCTTAGCAGCAGGGTGCAACCACTGTCTGGGTCACACCTCCAAAAACACTGAAGTCTCAAGCTGAGCAACAACTACGTGTAGAGAGTAAAGACACTTTTCAGGTACTGAACAAAGAGGGTAAGAATAAGAAGGCTACCAGTAACAGTGAAGAAACAGTGGGAGGCCATCCTAATCCCAATATTGGGAATGTATAGTTGTCTTTGTCAGAATGTGAGAGGGCTCAATGGACCTAATAAGCAAAAGGAGGTGAAACTATTTTGTAATAATGAAAAAATTGGGTTAGTAGAGTTACTGGAAACAAAAATAAAAGTAGGGAAGATCGATTTGATAGCTTAGAAGATATTTGGTGGCTGACCATTCATTCCCAATCTTGCTTCTCATTACAATGGTAGGATTTGGATAACTTGGAGGCCGGATTATTATACAGTTACACCAAAAGAGTCAACATCTCAGTTGATTACTTGTGAAGAGAGAAGTGTTCCTCTGCAACATTCATTTATCATGACAATGGCTTATGCCTATAATACAAAGGAAGGCAGAAAAGAGTTATGGGAATCTCTTATGGCTTACAATGTGGTTTGTCAATTACCTTGGATGATCCTAGGCGATTTCAACTCAGTACTAACAACTGAAGACAGGATTGGGGGCTACCCTGTGGTGTGGTCAGAAATAGAAGATTTTTCAGAATTGTATTGCAACATGTGGTTTCATAGAAATGTCTTACCAGGGTCAAAGATAAACTTGGAATGATAAAAGTGATAATCAGAGGATTTTTTTAAAAAATTGATAGGGTCTTTATTAACAGTGTATGGCTAAGCACACTGCGTTCCAGTGTAGTAAAGTACCTTCCTTAAAGAATAAATGATCATTGCCCCAATTAAAGTGACACTAACTAATGCAGACTCATAGAACAGGAAGTCATTTCAATTTTGTAGTGTATGAGTGACTCAGCTCAGATTTAAGGGGAAAGTGAGAGAAGCATGGGACACTTAGGTAGAAGGTTGTAAGATGCTAAAAGTAGTTAGAAAGCTAAAGATCATGAAATATGGATTAAAGGAGCTTAATAATCGGGACTTCAGGAATATTGTTTCTGAATGTCAAGAGGATAAGGAAGCTATGTTGAAGGCTCAACAACTATTACAGCAGGATCCTATGAATGTTGATTATCAGGAGGATGAGAAGGAAAAATACCAAAAATTCAGACAGACCTCCTACAAGGTATAAATTTATCTTCAACAGAGGAGCAAAGCTACATGGATAAAACTTGGAGACGATAACACCAAATATTTCTTCTCTGTCATAAAATATCGAAGCCTACAACAAGCAACAACTCAACTTAAGGATGACTCTGGGAATTGGAAGACTGATCCAGAAGTAATAGTCATGCTGTTTGTAGACTATTACGTAGAGTTACTAGGGAAGAAGTGCAGTCAAAGGATGCGAGCCTATGGAAATTTTTTGAAGAATGGACATTGTCTTATAGTGGAATATATTAAATACAAGATTCGGTAACAACAAGAGAAACAAGGAGATTGGTATTAAATATATTAAATTTTACATTTACAATTAAAGTAATAAAAACTGATAAGAATGTTATTGCAGATTACCTATCACGACAAAGCTACTCAGACTGAGACTGAGGAAGAAGATACAATCGAAAAGATACCCAAAGCTATTACTACACTTTGTACAAAAGTAGATAGTATGGACAACGAGATACAAAAGCTAAAGACTAATGAAGATAATCTGAAGTCTAAAGCTAATCAGCAACATGACTATAAACATGCGGAGCTACGTCGATCGGAAGATGGAAAAAACCCAGAGCTAAAAGGAGACGATGGGAAACTCCTTAAAACCCATAATGTTTGTTTAAATACAGGTGCAGGTGCAGGTACAAGCAAACAAGTTAGCGATAAACAACATAAAAATGCGAACTTAAACCAGCTATTCGCAATACCATTTACCCAAAGGACACCTAGACATATGTCCATAGAACCACAAACATCTACATACGCAGATAGTTTGCAAAACCAAAATGAGAAAAAGACATATAACTACATCACACGAACCTATATCGAAAATATACACAAAATCCAAACTTATTTAAACCTTAACCCCAGATCAACTACAAAAGAACCAAACCAGGATTATTTGACACAAAAGCTACAAGGATATAACAAGTTAATTGCACAGCCAAAAACTAACGCTAATTTAGTAAGAACATGTTACAACTACGGACTGTTAAATACCGTATATACATACGACGGAGAAGAAGTTAGTGGAATACCAGAACTACACAAGACATTCGTCATATACAAAAGAGTTACAAAAGGAAATTTATATAAAATTCTATACAGCACCAGCAGAGATATTATACGAGGAAATAAAACCTCCAATACAGGTTATCAAGATAGGACTAACTAAAGATATGATTATACCCGAGGACATCAGACAACAAGAAGAGATATGCAAAATAGAAATACCAAGTTTTTATGTCAACAAAAGAATAATTGGTATATAACTATCATACAGGAGCTAGCAAATAATTATTTAAACGAAAACGCTATATGGAGCTACTATGCAAGAGATCAGCTAATGATTTATTCCAATTCAAGGGAGCTAAGGAAAGCAGATATGGATGAAGTCTAGAGATGGATTTTGTCATTACCTAAGCCAGAAGAACGACCTACGACGAGAGCACTAAAGGCAGGATTTATTTCGACAGAGTTAGTAACCAGATATTGCAAATTAATTGGACATAAATATCCTGATCACATATGTTCGAAATGTAACGGTGAAGATAACATAATTCCAGATGTCGATTTAGAGTAGAAGGAGAAGATAAGAACGGAAAAAGTTATGTAAGTAAAATAATGTAAAATAGTTGCAAAGTTGTAAAGTAGTCAAATAAGTACGTAGATAAGATGTAAAAAGTCATAAAAAGAATAGTGTATAGTTTGGTGTGTGTGTCATAAAGTAGGTATGCGTCTTAAAAATAGTGTGCAAATAATGACAAGTGTATATGTACATTATTAATATGTCGTAAATAGAATAGTGGTAGACAAATAAGAACTATCATGAATAGTAGTAAATAGTAGTCATGAATAGTAGTAATAGTAGTGGACAGATGTAAAAAGTGTATTAGAGTGTGTATGTCTATATATAGACACTCAGTTGTAAACATTGGAAGACAGGCAATGCCTGATATATAAAAGACTCTTTCCAAAAACCTCTCTAAAAAATTAAGTATTTAGATAAATGAAGCAACAATCTGAAATCCAATCAAATATTTCAGATAACATGAATAAGCAAGAAACAAATGTATATTGTTAAAAAAATATGCGGAACTAATTTCATATATTCCTAAATATCATATATATGATTGAATAAATTTATGTTAGTTATTATTTATTACAATTATTTGAATCATGATTTCTAGTTTATTAGCACACTGGAAACAGGGAGAAAACTTTTATACTATGTTATCCTAATGTTGAAACCGGAATATATGAAAACTTATATACAGGAATATATGAAATTAGTCCTGCATATTTTTTTAACAATATACATTTGCTTCTTGCTTATTCATGCTATCTGAAATATCTGATTGGATTTCAGATTGTTGCTCCATTTATCTAAATACTTAATTTTTTAGAGAGGTTTTTGGAAAGAGTCTTTTATATATCAGGCATTGCCTGTCTTCCAATGTTTACAACTGAGTGTCTATATATAGACATACACACTCTAATACGCTTTTTACATCTGTCCACTACTATTACTACTATTCATGACTACTATTTACTACTATTCATGAATAGTTCTTATTTGTCTACCACTATTCTATTTACGACATATTAATAATGTACATATACACTTGTCATTATTTGCACACTATTTTTAAGACGCATACCTACTTTATGACACACACACCAAACTATACACTATTCTTTTTATGACTTTTTACATCTTATCTACGTACTTATTTGACTACTTTACAACTTTGCAACTATTTTACATTATTTTACTTACATAACTTTTTCCGTTCTTATCTTTTTATCTTCTCCTTCTACTCTAAATCGACATCTGAAATTATGTTATCTTCACCGTTACATTTCGAACCTATGTGATCAGGATATTTATGTCCAATTAATTTGCAATATCTGGTTAATAACTCTGTCGAAATAAATTATGCATTTAGTGCTCTCGTCGTAGGTCGTTCTTCTGGCTTAAGTAATGACAAAATCCATCTCTAGACTTCATCCATATCTGTTTTCCTTAGCTCCCTTGAATTGGAATAAATCATTAGTTGATCTCTTGCATATTAGCTCCATATAGCGTTTCCGTTTAAATAATTATTTGCTAGCTCCTGTATGATAGTTGATATACCAATTATTCTTTTGTTGACATAAAAACTTGGTATCTCTATTTTGCATATCTCTTCTTGTTGTTCGATGTCCTCGGGTATAATCATATCTTTAGTTAGTCCTATCTTGATAACCTGTATTGGAGGTTTTATTTCCTCGTATAATATCTCTGCTGGTGCTGTATAGAATTTTATATAAAATAAATTTCCTTTTGTAACTCTTTTGTATATGACGAATGTCTTGTGTAGTTCTGGTATTCCACTAACTTCTTCTCCGTCGTATGTATATACGGTATTTAACAGTCCGTAGTTGTAACATGTTCTTACTAAATTAGCGTTAGTTTTTGGCTGTGCAAATAACTTGTTATATCCTTGTAGCTTTTGTGTCAAATAATCCTGGTTTGGTTCTTTTGTAGTTGATCTGGGGTTAAGGTTTAAATAAGTTTGGATTTTGTGTATATTTTCGATATAGGTTCGTGTGATGTAGTTATATGTCTTTGTCTCATTTTGATTTTGCAAACTATCTGCGTATGTAGATGTTTGTGGTTCTATGGACATATGTCTAGGTGTCCTTTGGGTAAATGGTATTGCGAATAGCTGGTTTAAGTTCGCATTTTTATGTTGTTTATCGCTAACTTGTTTGCTTGTACCTGCAGCTGTATTTAAACAAACATTATGGGTTTTAAGGAGTTTCCCACTGTCTCCTTTTAGCTCTGGGTTTTTTCCGTCTTCCAATCGATGTAGCTCCGCATTTTTATAGTCATGCTGCTGACTAGCTTTAAACTTCAGATTATCTTCATTAGTCTTTAGCTTTTGCATCTCGTTGTCCATACTATTTACTTTTGTACAAAGTGTAGTAATAGATTTGAGTATCTTTTCGATTGTATCTTCTTCCTCAGTCTCAGTCTGAGTAGCTTTGTTGTGATAGGTAATCTGCAATAACATTCTTATCAGTTTTTATTACTTCAATTGTAAATGTAAAATTTAATATATTTAATATCAATCTCCTTATTTCTCTTGTTGTTACCGAATCTTGTATTTTTCTTGTTAGCCACCATTTTACTTGTGTATTATCTGTTCTTATAATAAATTCGTTATATACAATATATGGTTCAAATGATAATAAACATTTATATACCGAATATAATTCTTTCCTATATATTTCCCATCTTATTTCTGTATTAGTAAATGTTCCTGAATAATATCTACAATGATGTTCTATTTTTCCTTCTCTATACCTATATTTTAATACTCCTCCATAACTTTTTTCACTGGTGTCTGATTCTACTATATAAGTAAATTTTTTATTTTCATCCGGAAAATATAGTTTAGGTAGGTTCTTACATAATAATTTTACCTTTTGTATTTGTATTTGGTCTTTTTTATCAAACTGATATTCTATATCTTTCTTTAATTTTTATTGTAATGGTTTTAAATTCTCTGCTAATTTTGGTATGTATTCTCTTACTTGATTTACTAGTCCTAAGAATGATTGTAATTTCTTTTTTGTGTCTAGTTGTTCATTTGAGTTAATTATTTTTTGTACTATATGTGTTTGCATTTTTATTCCGTTTTTATCAATTTGTATTCCTAAGAATTCTATTTGATTTTTCATTATATTTGCTTTCTTTTTACTTAGACTTATACCTGAATATTCTATGATGTGTATAATTTTTTCTAACAATCTTATATGTTCATCTTGTGTTTTGGAATATAATAATATATCATCAATGTACACTACACAGTTTTCTATTTGTTTAAAGTAATTGTCCATAAAGTGTTGATATCTACCTGGTGCGTTTTTATATCCAAATGGTAATACATTTCATTCATAAAATCCTTATGGTACAGTGAATGCTGTTAGTTTTTTAGATTCTTCTTCTAGTTTTAAGTGATAAAATCCTGATTTACAATCAAATTTGCTAAAATAATTATATTCTTGAATTTGTCTTATCTTTAGTATTTTATTTGGTATCGGATAATTATATGTTTTAGTTTTTGCATTTAAGTTTCTATAATCAATAACCATTCTGCTTTTTCCTCTTTTTTGTTCACTATGTTTATTTACGATAAATGCCGGGCTTGTGTGCTTACTATTGCTTTCTTGTATATATCCTTTATCTAGTAATTCATTTATATGTATCTTAAATTCGGTTAAATCATTAAAATTATACTTTAATGGTTTTTGGGTTATTATACTATTATTATCAATTAGCTCAATTTTTACTTTTGTTTTATGTTTCTCCCATCCTTGTAAAGGATCCTCACTATATAATAATTCTAATTTATCTTGGATTATTTTTACTTTATCTATAGAGAATATAATTAATTCTATTTTAGGGTCTTCTTCTTTTATATTTTCTAATTTTTGTGTAATTTTTTCACTTCCTTTTATCTACTCTGTTGTCTTTCATTTTTTGTTATTTACTCTTTTTGCTCCTATTTTTTGTTTACATGGTGTTGTGAACAACCAGTGTGTTTTTGTTATTATATGTGGGTATAATTTTTCTAAAAATGACATTCCTAATAACATATCTTTTGTAGTTAATTCAAAGTTATATATTTCCTCTATAGTCAGTATCTTATCCCATATTTGTACTTTTATATTTTTTGCCTTATATGTGATCATGTTTCCTTCATTATTAAATCTCGTTACTACTATCGGTGTTTTTAATTTTTCCCATTTATCTTCTGGTAAACAATTGTATTTACATATATTAGTTTCTGCTCTCGTATCTATCATTGGTGTATAATATCTGTTGTAATATCCCTATATTATTATCTTTGCAAGTATGTATATTTTCATACTAAGGTTCTTTTTATTGTTACTCTTTTATTTTCATAATTTATTGTTAACTGTTTGTCTTCTAGATTATATGGTTTTACTTGTTCTAACCATTTTATTCCTAAAATGATATTTTCATTTCCTTGATATATTTTAAATTTTATCACTATTGGTACTCCTCCAATGATTATTTCCTTTTCTGTAGTTTCTTCGGTATACATTAATCTTTTTGGTAGTTCGGGGCATGATTGCTCAATAGTTATTATTTCATCTTCCGTCACTAATTCTCTTGTAATATAGTTTTCTTCTCGTCCTGTATCTATTAATATTAAATACTTTCGTTGTTCCATTATTCCCGTTATGTAGTAATGATGTGGTTTTATTTCTTCTTCCATTGATTTTTGTGGGGTTTTCTCTATTCTTCTTGAGGTACTCATTTTTTATGAAAGTTGGGGTATTTCATTGTCTATTCTTTTTGATGTACTTAGTCTTTCTTTTACTATTTCTAAATCTTCTTCTATATCAATTTCATTATAACTATAGTCATTCTTGTCTATGACTGTGACTATTCTTTCAAAAGGATCTTCTATTTTTATTTTTTTTATTTTATTTTTTGCTGTTATTTTATGTTTTGTCGTTAAAACATACAAGTTTTTACATCTAGCTGTAAATATTTTACTTCCCGGGGCTAGTTCTATTCCTGACATTTTCCAATATAATACTAACGATTTATCTATATTTTTGTCATTTATTGCTACTGAGTAATTGACACTTATTATAAATTTAAATTTTTGGTATATGAGGTTACCTTTTACCGCACTTATTATACTTTTTTCTATGGGTTGTATAATCCTATCATCTGCTAAGTATATTTCTATGGGTGTATCTATTTCTTCTCTAAAACATGTTTTTATTAGTATTTATGTTCCTACTAAATGTACATATTTAATTGGATTTTTAGCCTTAATATCTTGTATTTCTTTATTTATTATTCGTTTATTTATTATTGGTATTTTGGCCTTTCCTTTAGTGTATTTGCAATCTATGATATGTTCTCTTTGACTTACTACATAATATTCTTCTTTTTGTCGTTTAAACCAGTTTCTTATTGTTGGTATTTCGAATATTTTTGCTATGCTTAGGTCTAATTCTTTTCCTTTTATTTGTTCAAATATATTATTATCAAATATTATTTTTTGTTCTGTCGATTCTTCATCTTGATATGTTTCTTTAGTTATTATTTGTATATCTTTTTCAGTCATTGATATCGTATTCATTATCTGATTCTATTACTGAATTATTTTCCATTTCATTTTCCGATAATTCATATATATTGTCTTCACTTTTTAATTCATAATCTATGTATTCTATTTGCGTATATTTTTCATCGTCTATTATTATTTCTGATATTTGTTTTTTCTTTGGATTTTTAGGTAATTTACAATCTCTAGCTATGTGTCCTAATTTTCCACAATTATAAGAAGTACATTCCGTTAGTTTTCTTTTTGATCTATATGGTCTTTTGGTTTAGTAGTTTTTTACATAGTACCTTCTTCTTGGTTTTTTATATTTATATTTTGATCTATATTTTTTATTATATTTCTTTTTATTTTTATAATACATAAATATTTAAAATACCAGTAATAAGAAATATATTTAAAAAACAAAAAGAAGAGTATTATGTGGTAAGTCAAAAAGAACACATAATAGATTGTAAATATACCAAAGGAAAAGCACGGATACCTATAATAAACAAACGTATAATAAATAAAGAAATACAAGCAATTAAAGCTAAAGACCCCATAAAATACGTACACTTAGGAGGAACAGAGATATTAATAAAAGCCTGTTTCAGAGAAGGAATAGATACACCAATAGAAATATATTTGGCAGATGATAGAATAATAGAACCAATAGAAAAAAGCATAATAAGTGCGGTAAAAGGAAATTTAATATACCAAAAATTTAAATTTATAATAAGTGCTAATTATTCAGTAGCAATAGAAAACAGAAATATAGATAAATCGTTAGTATTATATTGGAAAATGTCAGGAATAGAATTAGCTCCATGAAGTAAAATATTTACAGCTCGTTGTAAAAATCTATACGTATTAACCACAAAATATAAGATAACAGCAAAAAATAAAATTAATAAAATAAAAATAGAAAATCCTTTTGAAAAAATTGTTACAGTTATAGATAATAATGATTACAGTTACAAAGAAATAGATATAGAAGAAGATTTAGAAATAGTAAGTGATAGAATAAGTACATCAAAAAGAATAAAAAATATAGAAGATAAAGATATTGCCACATCTCAACCCTCAAGAAAATCAGTAGAATATAAAGTGATAAAGGAAATCGAACCATATCATTACTATATAATTGGAATAATAGAACAAAGAAAACATATTATCATAATAAATACTGGACAAGAAGAAAATTATATGCCAAGAGAACTAGTATCAGAAGAAGAGATAACTATAAAAGAACAAACATGCTCGGAATTACCAAAAGAACTACTACATGTAGAAGAAACAGCTCAAAAAGAAGTTATAATAGGAGGAATAATTGTATCAATAAAATTTAAAATATACCAAGAAGACAATATAACGTTAGGAATAAAATGGTTAGAAGAAATGAAACCATACAACTTAGAAAATACACAGTTAATTATAACATATAAAAATAAGAAAGTCACAATAAAAAGAGTAATATGAAAATTTATATACTTGTAAAAATAATAGTAGAAAATTATTATAACAGATATTATACTCCAATGTTAGATACAGGAGCAGAAGCAAACATGTGTAAACATAATTGTCTACCAAATGAAAAATGGGAGAAACTAAAAACACCTATAGTAGTAACATGATTTAATAATGAAGAAAGTATGATAACATATAAAGCAAAAAATATAAAGTTGCAAATATGGGATAAAATATTAACTATAGAAGACATATATAGTTATGAATTTATAAATAAAGATATGCTTTTGGGAATGCCCTTTCTAGAAAAACTATATCCCCATGTAATAACAAAAACACACTGGTGGTTTACTACACCATGTAAGCAAAAGATAGGAGCAAAAAGAGTAAGTAATAAAAACAGAAAACCTACACCATGGATAAAAGGAAGTGAAAAAATCACTCAAAAACTAGAAAACATTAAAGAAAGTACACATAATATAGAATTAATTATATTTTCAATAGATAAAATAAAAATGATTCAAGAAAAATTAGAGACATTATATAGCGAAGATCCTTTAAAAGGATGGGAAAAACACAAAACAAAAATAAAAATTGAACTAATTGATGAAAATAGCATAATTACCCAGAAACCATTAAAATATAATTTTGAAGATTTAAAAGAATTCAAAATGCATATAAAAGAATTATTAGATAACAAATATATTCAAGAAAGTAATAGTAAGCATACGAGTCCAGCATTCATAGTAAATAAACATAGTGAACAAAAAAGAGGAAAAAGCCGTATGGTTATTGACTACAGAAACCTAAATGCAAAAACAAAAACATATAATTATCCTATACCTAATAAAGTATTAAAAGTAAGACAAATACAAGGATATAACTATTTTAGTAAATTTGATTGTAAATCAGGATTTTATCATCTAAAATTAGAAAAAGAATCTAAAAAATTAACAGCTTTTACAGTACCACAAGGATTCTATGAATGGAACGTACTACCTTTTGGATATAAAAATGCACCAGGAAGATACCAACTTTTTATGGATAATTATTTTAATCAACTAGAAAATTGTATAGTATACATCGATGATATATTGTTATATTCACGAACAGAAGAAGACCATATAAGATTATTAGAAAAATTTATACATATCATAACATATTCAGGAATAAGTTTAAGTAAGAAAAAGGCAGAGATAATGAAAAATCAAATAGAATTTTTAGGAATACAAATAGATAAGAATGACATAAAAATGCAAAACCATATAGTACAGAAAATAATAAATTCAGAAGAACAATTAGATACAAAAAAGAAATTACAATCATTCTTAGGATTAATAAACCAAGTAAGGGAATATATACCTAACCTAGCAGAAAATCTTAAACCTTTACATAAAAAATTAAAGAAGGATGTAGAATATTATTTTGATAAAAAAGATCAAGATCAAATACAAAAAATAAAAATATTATGTAAAAAATTACCAAAATTATACTTCCCAGACGAAAACAAAAAATTCATATACATAGTAGAATCAGATGCTAGTGAAATAAGTTACGGAGGAGTATTAAAATATAAATATGAAAAAGAAAAATAGAACATCATTGTAGATACTACTCAGGAACATTTACAAATCCCGAAATAAAATGGGAAATAAATAGAAAAGAGTTATATGCACTATATAAATGTTTATTAGCTTTTGAACCATATATAGTACATAATAAGTTCATTGTAAGAACAGATAATACGCAGGTGAAATGGTGGATTACAAGATTCAGTAACAAAAAAAAAAATACGAAGACTAGTATTAAATATACAGAATTTTACATTTACAATAGAAGTAATAAGTACTAACAAAAATGTCATTGCAGACTACATATCAAGACAAAGCTACACAGACGGACCTAGACAAAGATGAAAAAATATTCAATGCTATAGCAATGCTTTGTACAAAGATAGATAATATGGACAAAGAGATACAAAAAATGAAAGGTCAGCAGCATGACGGTAAATATGCGGAGCTAAGTCGATCGGAAGACTTAAAAATTCCAGAGCTAGAAGGTGACGCTGGGAAACACCGAAAAACCCAAGCTAACAATTTATTACATGCAGCTACAGGTAGCACATCATATACAAAAGAGGAGAAAAGATATGTCAATACAAATATGAACAAGATATTCGAAAAACCATTTATACCCAAAAAACAAAACCCCATATTTGTACCACCTCAAATAAATACCTATAAGGAAAGTCTAAACCAGGACAAAAAGACCTATAACCATATAACCAGAGCATATATAGAAAATATCCACAAAATACAAACCTTTTTAAATAAAAACCCCAGATCAAAAACTATCCAAAATCCACATGAAGATTATATTACTCAAGCTTTGCAAGGATATAATAAACTAATCGCTTTACCTAAGACAAATGCAAACCTAATAGCAACTTGCTATAACTATGGATTATTGAACACAGTATATACCCAAACTGGAGATGAAATAGCTACGATACCAGAATTACATAAAGCATTCATGAACTACAAGAGAATAACTAAAGGAACTTTATTTTATATAAAGTTTTATTCAGCACCAGCAGAAATACTTTACGACGAAATAAAACCGATTATACAAGTTATAAAAATTGGACTAACTAGAGAAATGATAATACCGGAAAAAATAGAGGAGCAAGAGGAGATACAAAAAGTAGAGATACCAGCATTCTATGCAGGAAAAAGAATTATTGGAATAGCTACTATACTGAATGAGTTAACATCTAATTATTTGAACAACAATTCAATATGGAGTTATTATTCACGGGAACAAACAATGATATATTCGAATTGTCGAGAATTTAGAGCAGCAGATATGGAAGAACTCAGGCAATGGGCACTAAGTCTACTAAAACCTGAGCAACAACCTACAACAAGAGCTATAAGGAAGGATTTTATCTCTTCAGAAATAATGACCAGATACTGCAAAACTATTGGTCATAAATATCTTGTCGGTCTTGTCACTTCTTGTTTTTATTCTAGCTGCACGTCTGGGATCACGTTATCTTCGCCTTGACATTTGGAACATTGATGATCTGGGTATTTATGACCAATAGTTTTGCAGTATCTGGTCATTATTTCTGAAGAGATAAAATCCTTCCTTATAGCTCTTGTTGTAGGTTGTTGCTCAGGTTTTAGTAGACTTAGTGCCCATTGCCTGAGTTCTTCCATATCTGCTGCTCTAAATTCTCGACAATTCGAATATATCATTGTTTGTTCCCGTGAATAATAACTCCATATTGAATTGTTGTTCAAATAATTAGATGTTAACTCATTCAGTATAGTAGCTATTCCAATAATTCTTTTTCCTGCATAGAATGCTGGTATCTCTACTTTTTGTATCTCCTCTTGCTCCTCTATTTTTTCCGGTATTATCATTTCTCTAGTTAGTCCAATTTTTATAACTTGTATAATCGGTTTTATTTCGTCGTAAAGTATTTCTGCTGGTGCTGAATAAAACTTTATATAAAATAAAGTTCCTTTAGTTATTCTCTTGTAGTTCATGAATGCTTTATGTAATTCTGGTATCGTAGCTATTTCATCTCCAGTTTGGGTATATACTGTGTTCAATAATCCATAGTTATAGCAAGTTGCTATTAGGTTTGCATTTGTCTTAGGTAAAGCGATTAGTTTATTATATCCTTGCAAAGCTTGAGTAATATAATCTTCATGTGGATTTTGGATAGTTTTTGATCTGGGGTTTTTATTTAAAAAGGTTTGTATTTTGTGGATATTTTCTATATATGCTCTGGTTATATGGTTATAGGTCTTTTTGTCCTGGTTTAGACTTTCCTTATAGGTATTTATTTGAGGTGGTACAAATATGGGGTTTTGTTTTTTGGGTATAAATGGTTTTTCGAATATCTTGTTCATATTTGTATTGACATATCTTTTCTCCTCTTTTGTATATGATGTGCTACCTGTAGCTGCATGTAATAAATTGTTAGCTTGGGTTTTTCGGTGTTTCCCAGCGTCACCTTCTAGCTCTGGAATTTTTAAGTCTTCCGATCGACTTAGCTCCGCATATTTACCGTCATGCTGCTGACCTTTCATTTTTTGTATCTCTTTGTCCATATTATCTATCTTTGTACAAAGCATTGCTATAGCATTGAATATTTTTTCATCTTTGTCTAGGTCCGTCTGTGTAGCTTTGTCTTGATATGTAGTCTGCAATGACATTTTTGTTAGTACTTATTACTTCTATTGTAAATGTAAAATTCTGTATATTTAATACTAGTCTTCGTATTTTTTTTTTTGTTACTGAATCTTGTAATCCACCATTTCACCTGCGTATTATCTGTTCTTATAATGAACTTATTATATACTATATATGGTTCAAAAGCTAATAAACATTTATATAGTGCATATAACTCTTTTCTATTTATTTCCCATTTTATTTCGGGATTTGTAAATGTTCCTGAGTAGTATCTACAATGATGTTCTATTTTTTCTTTTTCATATTTATATTTTAATACTCCTCCGTAACTTATTTCACTAGCATCTGATTCTACTATGTATATGAATTTTTTGTTTTCGTCTGGGAAGTATAATTTTGGTAATTTTTTACATAATATTTTTATTTTTTGTATTTGATCAATCTCTTCGCCCATTGCACTTGATTGGGACAAGTTAAAGCTGAAATTTTATCATGGGGTGGTATGCAAGTTTACCCAGGTGAGGTGAGGTGAGACAAGTCCTAGAAAGGATCAAGCGGAAGCATTAGAGGCAATTCTATAAAGAAGTATTTGCAGCAATTTGGAGTGCCATAGTTTACTGCACTTGGATGGCAAGGAACTAGAAGTTGTATAGAAACACAACTGTCAATAGTGAGATAGTAACTGCACAGATAAAAACAGAATTTACAGAGAGAATAGCATTGTTTAGAGGATCCAAGAAAGCTCATAGAAGTTATAGGCTGATTCAACATATTTCCACGTAACTAGTTCTCTTGTCAAGTTGGAGGCCTAAAAGGCATAGAACCTTTCCTAGAAGGTGGCTATGAATTTTAGGTGCTCTATAGGTGTATCGGCCCTTTGTTTGTTAATGGTATTTACAGTTGAGCAAAAAAAATAACTCCAAAAAACCAACATAAGCAAATTCCACGAAACAATCTAACAAAAAGAAACCTTCAAGTATCTTTTCTTTTATTGCAAATGAATAATCTAATTCATTATTTTCAACCTCAATCTAAAGTGAGAACTAAAAGAACACCTTGATTTTACTGCATATTTAAAAAATACATAAATATGAATACTTAATTAAGAAAACTTATATTAAACGAGTCTCATTTGGCAAATGAAAACTCCAAGTGTTTGCACTTCACATCAAAACATTTTCTACTGCAGCTTTCAACAAATGAAATAGAGCTTTACATCATAAATACATTAAAAAAACTAAAACTAACATAGTAATTACTTTGTAAATATTTTTAGTCGGATCATTAAAATGGATTGAATAGATGTCTTTTTATTTCTTAAAATTTTTAAATTTTGATTTTAAATAAAAATTTCATATTAGCAAATTATAATGAAAAAATCAATTAAATAGATTGATTGACTTTGTAAGTAAAACTTTCATAGTTGAGTGATATTTTGGTTAAAAATCAAAGTTGGGTCACTTCCTGAGAGAAAAAATCGTAGTTGAGTGACTCATGTATTCAAAATCAAAGTTAGAGTGATTTTCTGAGAAAAAAATTTATAGTTGAGTGATCAACTAAGATATTATTTTTGAGAAAGATCAACTAAGATATTATCTCTCCAAATAATTATAGGATGTTTCACAAAATGAACAATACCAATTAGGCTGGACACAAATACTGTAGTAGCAAAACAATTGGAACAGAAATAATTCTGTAAAAAATTCACGTTTAGGTTTTGAAGGAAAAAAATCAAAATAATTACAATAAAGATAAATTTTAAAGCTCAAATCAGAAGCAATTTCCCACTTTAAGTATCTGAATAACAGTAGAAAACTGATATACTCCAACAGCATTGTGATGTAAAGCAGGGAAAAACCAATATAAGTGCTGCAGTGAGAAAGAGAGAAGAAAAAATATATATACCTTTGGACCTTTCTCTCCCATAAACTTCTTTGCATCAGGTAAAGCAGAAAACTTGGGTTGAAATGGGTGTGGGGTTGAATTCTTCTCCTCTGTTGATGTCTTTTTTTTAAACTTGGGTGTCATTGGAATTTTGAAACCGACGGTTTCTTTGTTTCGCTGGCTGATGACTGATGAGAGTGCCAATGAAGGAAATCTATTTCGCTGATTTATGAGAGTGCAAACTATTACTTAAAAATACACATCTTCGTAACTAAAACACGAGTAAATCATTATTTTGTTATCTAACCTTGAAGTCATCCCGACTAGGATATACTTCCTTGACTTTCTGCTAGCTGTGAGGTGTCACTCGAGGTTGAGTAATGGACATAACTTGAAAGAAACTTCATAATCTCCAAAGTTCTCTGAATATCAAAACAAAAAATGGATGTAATATTCTGGATTTGGAATACCAAAAAAACTGATGTAAAATGCAGTAGCATCAAATTTGATATCAATATGGTACAACATGGAGTAAATAATGAAAGTAGGCATTCAAAGTCGTTTTAAATTTCTTTAAATTCCAAGCTTGATGTAACTCTTGTGAAGGTCTTGGCTACCTAATTGAGAAAGTGAGGTTGCATTTCTTGGGCCATCTATGTAGAAGAGATGACAAATGAGGTTGGATTTCTTGGACCCTTTATCTCTGTAGAAGAGACGAAAAATGTGGAACAACTTTCATGATGACAAATAAACTTCCAGTCTGCAAGATTTGAGAGAGAACATAGGTCATGAAGAGTGAGATTTGTCACAAGAATATATGAATTGCTTTTGTGCAATAAACATCCTGGTGACAACTCTGGAGCAAATTATCTCAATTCCTGCTTATATTAGATTTCTTTTACAATGTTTCAATGCAAATATAAGGAGTTTGTTCCTGATCTAAAGATATTTCCTCGACTTCACAGAGGTAATAGATGCTACAACACTGGTCCAAAAGATTTAACAGGCAAGCAAATAGAAGTAACTAAAAATCAAAAGATACTAAGGAAATAGTATAACTTATATATCTGTAGGAGCACCACTCATTTTAATTATTTCAGGTTCTCCCATATATGGTGGAAATATGAGCAATTTTTGGTCACTAGCCGTGGTTTGAGCAATAGACACTCCACACTGCTCAACAAGATTTTAAAAAGGAAAGGAATTAACAGAAAAGCAAAGTGAAGTAAGCAAAAGCAAAGTGAAGTAAGCAAAAGTAAAAAGCTTCCGAGGGAAAAGAATAACTTACATTTGTCAGAGCACCATTTGTTTTAAACATTACAGGTGTTTCCCATCGACAAATATGAAGGGAATTTGAGCAATATTTGGCCAGTATTCCCCCTTCTGAAATTCTAGTAGTGGGCTGAGCAGTGGGCAGCGGAAAATCCATAGTTTAGAGAGGGAAGAGGGCACCCCTTTTACTGGAAGGGATTGGAGATTAGGGCAATTTCTGATGGTCAGCTCAGAGAGGGAGGAGGGCAGTGCTGATTCAGAAAGTGATTGGAGCTTAGGGCAATCCTTGATGGTCAGCTTAGAGAGGGAGAAGGGCAGTGCTGATTCAGAAAGTGATTGGAGATTACGGCAACACTAAATGGTCAGCTCAGAGAGGGCGGAGGGCAGTGCTGATTTGGAAAGTGATCGGAGATTATGGCAATACTTGATGGTCAAATGAGAGAGGGAGGAGGGCAGTGCTGATTCGGAAAGTGACTGGAGATTACAGCAATTGCCGATGCGTAGACGTAGAAGCGAAGTGAGGTAACAAAGGCCTAGTGAATTGAGCTCATGATGGCCATATAAATATAGCTCAGAAAGAGAGGAGGGAAGCCGCCATTCTTCCAGAAGTGACTGGATATGAGGTAAATAAGCAATATATAGAAATTCAAGAGAGGTGAGGCTTTTGAGATCTTGGCTGCTTAATGTTTTCAGATTGGATACCTCAAGTCTTCGAATAGAGCAAGGTAACTCCCAATGTTCCATCTCTTCGTCACTGCCGTCATGATAGATCACTAATTCTAACTCTCTGAGACGAGGGAGTCTCTGTAAACACCACTCCTTTCGGCCATTCACCAGTTTCTTGCAATTAATGATCTCAAGTTGTTGTAAATTGAAGGGCAATCCTCCTTGAGGAAAGGACTCTATCTCTGGACAACTAGAAAGATGCAGTCCCTTAAGAGATGGAAGGAGTTCCTGCATATGATCTGGAAGCCACTTCAGCTTCTCACAGTAGCCTATACTCAATGATGTCATCGCAGATGGAAGTGCCACCGAAAGTTTTTCAAGATTCTTACAATTACCAATATAGAAACTTTCAGTGGAAGTAGGAATCAAAAACCTAGTAAGATTGTGGCAATCAGATACATTCAACTTGCGTGTTCTTGGGAGCAACTCAGGTGATATATCATCTATACAATCACATTCTTCAAGGCTCAAATCCTCAACAAACATGTTATAATAACCAACTGGCACCTCCAATTTCAATTTCTAGCAACGAGATATCTGTATTCTCTTCAAGGTACTGGGCAGTATGCTAAAAGGTAAGGAGGTAAGAGAATTGCAACCAATAATAGATAATTCAACAATTTGCTTCATTCCCTCGAGAACTCCAACCTTAGGAGAACCAATAACTTGAAACCTTGAAAGTTGGATGGGTGTCTCCAGACTGAGTTCAGGGCAATTTATAATTGAAAGGTGAGAAAGTGTAGGGAACTCTCCATTTCCTAGTACATGCCATTGCTTCCACTCTGACATATTTGCAAATTCAAGCTTCTCAAGAGAGTAAAAAGGCTTTTTGGAGGATGAACTGCCATAGAATTCTTCCGTGACCTTTGTTATTTGATGCATCTCTCTAATGGAAAGGAATTTCAAAGAAGGGAGTTGCCCTAGTGCTGGCAAGGAATCACAGTCCCTGCATTTGCTAAGAGACAATTTAACTAGCTTAAGAAACGAATGATCAGCTAGCCAATTTGGAAATTTTGTCCCTCTATATCCGGTGATTTGGAGTTGTTTTATGTTTGTGTGTGGGCGTAGCTCATCAAGTATGTCTCTTTCAGTTTGTGAATTGTCAGCACTACTTTCACTCCACTTCAAAGATAACCTCTCAACATGATTCTTCTCCCTCATCTTTGCCTTCACGGCATCCTTTCTATCAACCACATTTTGCAACTCTAGAATTGATAGAGATCCATACAAGTTATGCAGTTCACCCAAATCTTCCATGCTCGATCCACCTAGAAGAAGCTTGGCTCCCATTAGCACATGGAGGCTCTTCAACTTGCTCAGATGTAGTGGCATCTCCAAGAAAGAAGTGTTGCTTATGTCAAGATGATGCAAGTTGATCAACTTTTCCATCTGCAACGGTAGCTCCTCAAGATGATCACAATGTGACAGGAGAAGTGTCTCCAAGTTATACAATGCACAAATGGAATCCGGCAACCTTTTAATCGCTGTCCGAGAAAGGTCCAAAAATCTGAGGAGCTTTAATTTGATAAACAAGGCATCCAGCAACTCCACAGTCCAATAATTTGACAACGATAATGCCCTTAAGGATGTTAGTCTTGGCAATATGCTATGCAGCACCATCTTGCTAAGTGGAGCACCATGTTGGAAACTGATTGGAAGCAATGTCCTCAGATGCTTCAATTTGTAGAGCGGTGTCAATTTCTCAAAGTCGATACTTTCCATTGAATATGATAAGTGTCGACCTTTTTCCAACATATGAGATCCTTGGCTCTCTTCCAATCTGATACAAAGTTTTGAAGATGCAATTTGGGCTAAATCATTGACAAGGTCATGCATTAAGAATTTCTCTATGTTCCCTTGAGAAGGATTTGGGACCCTTTCGAATAACGATCTTGATCTCAACTCGAGAAAGTATTGGTCTGAATCTTGAATGATTCTATCTTCCTGCAGTATAAGACCATTTGCAATCCACAGATGAATAACTTGTTCTTTCCTAAATGCATAATCTTTAGGAAATATTGCACAATAGGAAAAACATCGCTTTAAATGTGCAGGAAGATCATTGTAGCTCAACATCAACGCTGGTAATATGTCATGGTGTGGCAGCTCCCATATTTCACTTCTCAAAATATGTTTCCACCCCTCAACCTCTGATTTGGAGCGTAACATGCCAGCGAGCGTCTTCAGAGCTAAGGGCAGTCCTTTGCACTTGGCTGCAATTTGTTTTCCCACCTCTTCAAGTTCCAGATGTCCCATAGGGTCCATGTTTTCGAAGGCATGTCTTTTAAATAAAGACCAAGAGACTTCAATAGACAAATTGTCCAAGCTAATTTGCCATCATCAAGGCAACACTCTCTTTACGTGTCGTCACAATGATCTTACTTCCTATATCTCCTTGTACAAAAAGATTTCTCAAGTCATCCCACTCGTTGTAGTTGTCATTCCACACATCATCCAGAACAATAAGAAACTTCTTTCCCTTTAAGCTTTCCTTCAATTTGACTTGTAGCTGATTAAGATTGTCATCAACCTTCAAGTCAAATGAGCCAATTTCTTGAAGTAACCCTTTTGTTATTCTGAAAGCATCATATGCCTCAGAAACACAAAACCAAGCTTTCAAATCAAAATGGTCCTTCACCTTCTCATCATTGTAAACTACTTTAGAAAGTGTTGTTTACCCACACCCCCCATTCCAACAATAGAAACTACAGTCAACTTTTTCCCATTTGCATCTTCAGACAATAAACGGTCAATCAATTCCTCTATATCAGTCTGCCTTCCAAAGATATCTGAATCATCAACCAAAGAAGTTGAAGGTGTTCTAGCTTCTTGTTTAATCGAACCAAAATGCTCCTTTAAGCCAAGGAGACCAATTTGCTCTTGCAAATCCTTCAATGTTTCAATAGTGTCTTCCAACTTCTTCTTTATGTTTAGAAAGAAATCATCACTCAAGCACAGGTTTAGGTCACTTACTTCTGCAAGAGTTTGATGCTGACCTTCCACCTTAAGCCTCAAAGCTTCATAATTGATTTCTTCCGTCAAGTTTTCTGCAGAATCCACAGCATCTCGAAGCTCATCAAGCCACTGGCTCACAGATTGATTTGATGCTTGCTTATTCTCTGCATCACTTAGCACAACTTGAAGACCAAGCAAAGTCATTCTCAGCTTCTTTAAGATCCGAAAATCATTCGTATGCTTCTGAAACATCTTGAGCAAATCACCCTTAGGAGCAAGCCTATCAAAGAGAACATTCAAAGCTGAAGAGAGAAATGCACCACCAACTGCTAACCCAATATCCATTTCTGAATCTGCAAAGCAAAACAAGGAAACACAAAATGATTTTGAGAAGATTAATTCTTGAAACACAACGATTGCAAACAAGAAAGATATTTCTCTCTCTCTCTCTCTCTCTCTCCGCTAGTTGTCTTATCTGTTTTCACCAAACTAGAAGAGTCAATAATGAGGCAAAAGAGAAGATTATTCTTTTTGGGTTAAAATCATTTTCACCCCAACTTCACTTTAAAAATCAATTTATCCTCTCAACTTTGAATAATCATCAACTCTCTTCCTTTATTCTATGCATTATCCATTTTTATCCTTATTATACCACTTATATGTAATACTTTTTTTGATATTATATATAATTTATTTTGTATTTATAATCTTTTTTAAGTTATTAACATTACAAGTAGAATAATATTTTTATGAATTTGTCACAAAATTTAATATTATATTTATGATTATTGTTTCAATATAATATGATTAAGTGTGTGTATGTGTGTTTTGTCTTTCTCCCACTCTCTACTCTATGTGTTTCATATTACTTGACCCCTTCCCGATATGATGTCCCTAAAAAAAGCTAATTAGAGGTTGTTTTACTAACTAACATTATTAATAATATTTTGAAACTTTAAATTTGATTATTACTATTTTATGCAGTTATTTAATATTAAGAATAGACATAAAAAAAAGTATTTGAAAATTCTTTTGATTTCATTAAATGGACAAGTAAATCAAAACAACTATTTTTAGTATGAGGGTAAAGTGATATAAACCTCCGGGGAATTCTATATTGTCTATATAATAAACAAGTTCTGATTGACATTAATGCAATATTACATAAATTATAGTTTAAAATAACTTAAATTTAAAAAATACTCTCTTTAAAAATTAGACCTTATTAAATTAATTATTTATATATTTTTAACATTGAAATATATTTGTATAGTTATTATTCTCTGTTATTCTTACTTGTGTAAACAAATATATGGGTTTGATTATTATTAATAAAAATATTTTTTCCATTATGCTAATTTTTCTTACTTGTGTAAACAAATATATGGGTTTGATTATATTAATAAAAATATTTTTTTCAATTATGCTAATTTAACTTCATTATAAAGCATCATTAGCTCATATACTTAATTAATATTTCTCACTTTATTATTGTTCAAGAAAAAATGATTATGATTTTTGTGAAAATTTGTTACATGAATTCAAAAAAAAAATCATTAGTTTAAAGAAGTAAAAAGAGTTGACAATGAAAGGGTATAATAGGCATTTGAATTTTTTTGTTAGGATAAAGAAGGGGGTTTGATGATTGTTCAAGTTGAGGGGAGGAGTTTGATTTTTAAAGCAAAGTTGGAGGATGAAACGATTTTCACCTTTTTTTTTTGTTCGGGTTGGAGGTGGGGGGTGGGAGGTGTACAGCCATAGAATCAAAACATCATTTTAAGACCTCTCCAACTCTATTCTTTATTTAATTCTCTAAATATAGAGATTTCTATATTTGGAGACAGTCAACTCCAATCAAACTCTCTATTTTACTCTCTTAAAAATACTTTTTCTATCCATATTAGATGGAATCTTATTAAAAAAATTGTCCCATATTACTTAGTCAGTTACTAAATTAGGATAGTATTAATTATTTTTTTTCCATTTTACCCTTACTATGGCCTTTGGAATTTTAAACAACTTTGAAGACCCAATAATTTCTTTTTTCAAGAGGCTAATTAATATGAACAAAGGGCAAAGTAATTAAAGTTGATTAATTTATTAATGATTTCTTAATTACCGTGTAAAATAAAAAGTTTCCATCTAATATGAGACAGGGGAGTAATTTTTATTTCCTCCTCAATAGTATATAATACTTTTATTCATACTCGTGTGTTGCGCGTTTTAAATGCCATAATTTTTAAGTTAAAAACAATTTATTAAATTTATTATCACTTTTAATTCTTTTTTAAAAAATTATTTTTAGTATAAACTGTTACTATTTATACGATCATCTTTAACTTAATGTTTTGGTACACAAATTTATTTATTGTTATATTATTCTAATAGCTATAATCAACTACATTTTAGTTTACAATATATGTTTGTTGAACTATTAATAAAGCTATATTTTTTTAAAAAAATTAACTTACCACATTGTCAGGCCCCAAACTAGGGGAGACGCAACTAGCACCCGGTACCTTATTCGACAGAGCTAGCCATTGAAACATAATAGAAAGAGAATAATGGACCCCAACAAAGCCATCACAATTGAAACAAGATAAATGGACCCTATGAGGTCACAACAGTATTAATGACATAATGAAAAGTACTGGCAAGACCAACATAACTGATAAAAGAACTATCAAGCCGACAAGGCTACAACGAAATCATATATACAATAATCGACAAGGTTATAAATAGAAGTTGAGACGATCCAACAAGTATGTCCATAAATCTCTATGAATACTACAACTCAACTGGTTGTAAAAGGCCATAACTATACCAAAATTTATACATAAAACTCAAATACACAAAACCTATGGACAACCAACTGCTCTAGGAAGATTGGAGTTTACCACTCCTCATATGAGTTAACATTTCTTTTGCAAAGGCCTCTTTTTGAACATGTAGCACGAATGCAGCGTTCCCAGGCAATGGAACATCAATACAAATGAAATGTACTGTTATGAAAGGCGGAAAGTAAAATAATAAATAGTTACAGTAAATATGCAATAGAGATACCACCTGAAAGTGAAACTCTTATAGCATTCATGTCTGACATCTGACCACATAGTAATCAAACATGCATGGTATGCTCGAGTAATAGTATGTGATAAATATATATATATATATATATATATATATATATATATATATTATAAATGAAATGCATGACATACCTAACCAAATGCTAGCAATCGTGTTGCCTTTCAGAAGCTAACCAACATCATATTCATTAACTTGTGCCAACTCTATCTCATGTGTATAAATATAGGCAATAGACCTCATACCTCCCGATTATAGCTCATGAGTAGAAGGCATAACATGTCATGTCATGGATTTGTAATGAATATACGTTACCATATTAATATTGTCAATCTTGGCCCGTTGGTTTCTCGTGTTCTCATAATCCCGTATCACTTTAGTATAACATGTAATTGTCTCGTAGAACCTCAAATGCTTGGAGAATAAATCGGAACACTTAACTCAACTTTAGAAAGCTAACTTAAACTTGAGGATGATTACAATATCTTAAGGTGCTGAAAAGATCTCCTCATGACTTTATTAAACTTCATACAATCATTTAGGCCTACAAAACTCATAATAGACTTGAAGATCTTGACTCAACTTCAAACTTAGAAAATTATTCACTTAGGAACTCAGAAGGAGACTAACAAGCTTGACTTGATTTATGAACGACTTCAATTTGGTAATAGTACAACCCTTGTTATCTCCTGTATTCAGATTAGCAAACTAGAAATAATAAAAGATGAAAAGAAAAACACAAAGAACTATCCGAGTCCACAGAACCCACTGTGTGTCCTTAAGAAATTTAATCCCCTCAAGTACCCGAGGTTGCAGATTAATTCCTCTCAAGATAAAACGGATTAACCATTAGAGAAGTAGCGGTACCTCAAACTTCGATAATTTCAACGAACTCAAAATGACAGCAACGAATCACACACACATACACGATCGATCGATTTTGTTTTGTAAGAAATGTATGCAAAAGAAGGGAAGAATTCGATACAGAAAAATGAGAGAAAACCTCTCTATTTATAGCCAACAAAGGGTAAATGTCACAACTCTTTGGAAAGAAGACAACCTTTCAGAAAGAAGACAACCTTTCAGAAAGGTCACAATGCTTTGGAAAAGGCATAACCTTTCAAACGGTCACAATCCTTTAGAAAGGACACAACCTTTCATAAAGTTCACAACCCTTCGACATAGTCACAACTCTTCAGGAGAGTCACAACCCTTCATTTCCTGTTCACACCTTTAAAACCCAACAATCATTTCCAGAGACATGGCTGCTTGACAAGTATATCACAAAAATAGAGTACGATGTTAGGTATTAATATCATTTTCAAATAACATTTTGTAAAAGATTTTGACGAGAAAAAGTGGCTTAATAACCCCTCTTAGGTGCAACATAATATCCTCCAACATTTTAGCCTCACACTTAAGACAATAGCTCACTAATGGACGTAAGGAATTACAAACTCGATGAAAAATAACTTTAGCCATCAAACATACTACACAATAATACAAGTGTGATAACGACACGATACAATCAAGAAACGACACCAGCTGACATCTCGATGCCCTTCTCAGAGGGGTTTTCTAGCAATAGAATAGTAAAAATAACTTGTTCCGTGATTTATATATTTTTGGAATTCACGCGATATGAAAAAGAGAAGTTTGCCTTAACATACCTTAATTCCAATCCTTTTACTTGTTACAATGACCAAAAATATAAATTCCTTTGTAGCTCAATCTTAATTAGAGAAAACTCAACTTTTCACTTTGATAACTTAAAAGGAATTCTTGATTTATGAAGAACAATCAAAGAGGTGGACTAGCGATAATACGGTCGTGACTAAAAGGTTCTTCTAGTGACTTAATAGATGCATTATAAATGTTTTTTATCTTCCTTTTACTGACAAGGTAGAGTTATATATATAATATATATACAAAGAGCATTAAATGAAATTGTTGGCAATATTCCTAGTCATTAAGAATTCTAGGTGTTAAAAAAATATAATATAATAAAGTGATGGGTCATTAACTGAATAAAATAACTCACTAACTATTTAAAAACATTAATTATATTACAAAGTAACAAAATAATTAGATATGTACATATTTATCAGTACATCATTAATTAATCTAATATTTATTGCTATACAAATAAATCATATAAAAATCTTATAAGGCATAAATCTCATTACTTATACATTTGGTTATTTCGTAGTAAAATGTGTATAATTCTTATGAGTATAATACAATTAATAGAAAATTATTTTGGGAAAATGCATAAGTACCCCCCAGCCTATGTCCGAAATCCCAGAGACACACCTAACCTTTACTAAGGTCCTATTACCCTCCCGAACTTATTTTATATGTTATATTCTACCCTTTTTGGCCTACGTGGCACTATCTTGTGGGCCCAACGCATGTTGACATTTTTTTCAAGGATAGTGCCATGTAGGCCGAAAAGAGGTAGAATATTATAGATAAATTAAGTTCGGGGGGGGGGGGGGTAATAGGACCTTAGTAAAGGTTAGGTGTGTCTCTGGGATTTCGGGCATAGGCTGAGGGGTACTTATGCATTTTCCCAATTATTTTGAACAAAGTCTACCATATATAATAATTTCTTGACATAACAAGATTTAGTGTCTCCGTTAAATATTATTAATTGATAAAACTCTTATAAATATAAATACGCATACAAATATATCATAACTAAGACTATTTTCATAAGTATTTAAAATATTTTAGGAGGGCAATAAATATTTTTTTTAGATTTCGATTTAAAATGTGATGTTATCAAATCATGCACAGTGCTATAATAAAACTCTCAAATTTAGGCACATAAGCCTTCCATAAGAGGCAAAGGAAAATTATAAACACCCGAGGTGATACATCCTTCCCCTCCCTTAGAAACATTCGTCGTCGAATAAATAAATAACTGCATGTGAGTATTACACTAGGAACTCTTTTAAAATTTCAATAGGGTTTCATCTATATATGAAAATATCTCAAACCTAAAACTCATAAGGCTATATACACCATATTAATAAAGTAATGTCTGAGAAAAACATTATCAAATTACCACACAATGCAAAATGTTTCTCAACAAGAAAAACTTATCTTTACTAATCTATTTCAAGTAGGCACATAGTACCTAATGTATGAACAAATGTCATTCAAAGTTTAGGTATTGAGAATGAAACAATACATACTCATGTAAAGTACGAACATGTGAATTCAATAAGAAAATTTTAATGCAGTGGGCGAGATATTCCAACCTTCAATGTATTACTGCCTTATTATAAGTATAATGTTTGACCATATGTTATTACAACGCTATACATAGAAGTGGCAGATACGCCAAATCATACACAATTTTTTTCTCAATAGGAAATTGATCATGCATATTGGTGAGCATAAGCAGGAGTACAAAAGTTCCTTAGTTACTCAAGCTCCAAAGTTATAAGAGTGCATGTCATGTAAAAACTCAAGTTATGATGTATAGAATTAAATTTAAATAATTAATCATAAAACATCCTTTTCATTTAAACTTTTAGCCCATTACCCAGTGCCCACTGGTACCTCAATAGTCAATATATACACATGTACTTAATGTCTTTTAAATACGTAGGTCACGAGACATATTATAAGTGGATTTAACTTAAGCACTAAGGGTCTGTGGTACATACAATATATAAACAACATGTATCTTATAAATTGACAGTTTAGGGCACCCGTAGCATATACAAAAATAGTTTTTAAGGGACGGCAACATATAATCACTAAAATACAAAGATAATCAATTCAAGAGCATACCTTCAAACACGTATAGTTATATCTTATAAACCGTAAGTCATTTAATAGACTAAAAATTTAGAATAAATGTTCTAATCATATGAGCTTTGGAAAACAGTAACATGTGATTAATTAACCTATGATAAGTGGTCATCGTAAAATATAGTTATGTATTTTGTGAAGTAGGTAACGTTTAGGCAAGCAATATGGTAGTCATGCGTCAAGTGAGATAGTATCTGTAACATCTCGCCAATTTGAAATAACTAGGAAGAAGTCAAGAAGTGGAAATAGGTATTTTTGGAAAGAATATAAAAAATCTGGAAAATTTGTTAAGCATGTTAAGTTGGATTTTTGGCCAAATTCAAACGACCATAACTCCTAGCTCTAGATGAGTTAGGTGTGTTTTCAGATATCGTAGGAAAACTCTTGGAATAATCTTTCCAACGCCGCCGATTTTGCGCGATTCCGAGTTCGTATGAGTGAGTTATGCCATTGGAAGTTGGACCATTCAAATAAGAAAAATATCCAATTCGGATTTTTAAAGGGTAGTTTGGTGTTTTTCTTTACCCAAATTATTTAATTCATTTTAATGAATTAATTAAGGGTCAAACTGAATTTGGTCAGTTTAGAAAATTAGAAATCTATGCTAGGGATTGGAGAAAGAAGGAGAAAAGGCAAGATTCGTCAAGAACGTTCAAGTTTGATTGTGGATTTTGCCAAGGATTCAATCCTACGAGGTATGTGAGTTCACACAGCGTTGGGTTCATTCACCCATGCGCCAAACATGTTTAATTCTGCATGAATTCGTCCTAAAAGTTATGTTCTTGATATGTGTTCTTGAATTTACTTTCGTTCTTGAATTTGGGATGAGATTGAGGAGTTCTTGAGAGTTTAAGGTCGATTTTAGAGAAGTTTATTGGTGGAGTAGTATGAAGAAGGGCATTGCAGAATTTGAGAGAAGTTTATTGGTGGAGTAATATGAAGAAGGGCATTGCAGAATTTGTTGTTAAGTGTCCGAATTGCCAACAAGTTAAAGTTGAGCACCAAAGGCCCAGTGGTATGACTCAGAATATAGAACTTCCGAAATGGAAGTGGGAGATGATTAACATGGATTTCATCACAGGCTTACCAAGGTCTCGTAGGCAGCATGATTCTATTTGGGTTGTTGTCGATAGGATGACAAAGTCAGCCCATTTTTTGCTGATAAAGACCACCTATACAACAGAGGACTATGCCAAATTGTATCTTCAAGAAATGGTTAGACTTCATGGAGTTCCGATCTCCATTATTTCAAACAAAGGTGCGCAATTTACTGCACAGTTTTGGAAGTCATTCCAAAAAGGCTTGGGTTCAAAGGTGAACTTAAGTACTGCCTTTCATCCTCAGATGGATGGGCAAGTAGAGCGCACTATTCAGACCTTAGAGGATATTTCGAGGGCTTGCGTGATTGATTTCAAAGGTAATTGGGATGAGCACCTACCTCTTATTGAATTTGCTTACAACAACAGTTACTACTCTAGCATCCAAATGGCTCCTTATGAAGCTCTTTATGGGAGAAAATGCAGATCTCCTATTGGA
>NW_026019970.1:866917-1084138 GCF_900185275.1 Solanum verrucosum
CCGCATATTTACCGTCATGCTGCTGACCTTTCATTTTTTGTATCTCTTTGTCCATATTATCTATCTTTGTACAAAGCATTGCTATAGCATTGAATATTTTTTCATCTTTGTCTAGGTCCGTCTGTGTAGCTTTGTCTTGATATGTAGTCTGCAATGACATTTTTGTTAGTACTTATTACTTCTATTGTAAATGTAAAATTCTGTATATTTAATACTAGTCTTCGTATTTCTTTGTTACTGAATCTTGTATTCTTCCTTGTAATCCACCATTCACCTGCGATTATCTTCTTACAATGAATATTTATATACAATTGGTTCAAAACTAATACTATATTCTAATTCTTTTCTATTTATTTCCCATTTATTTCAGGGATTTGTTAAATGTCCTGAGTAGTATCTACAATGATGTTCTATTTTTTCTTTTCATATTTATATTTTAATACTCCTCCGTAACTTATTTCACTAGCATCTGATTCTACTATGTATATAATTTTTTGTTTTCGTCTGGGAAGTATAATTTTGGTAATTTTTTACATAATATTTTTATTTTTTGTATTTGATCAATCTCTTCGCCCATTGCACTTGATTGGGACAAGTTAAAGCTGAAATTTTATCATGGGGTGGTATGCAAGTTTACCCAGGTGAGGTGAGGTGAGACAAGTCCTAGAAAGGATCAAGCGGAAGCATTAGAGGCAATTCTATAAAGAAGTATTTGCAGCAATTTGGAGTGCCATAGTTTACTGCACTTGGATGGCAAGGAACTAGAAGTTGTATAGAAACACAACTGTCAATAGTGAGATAGTAACTGCACAGATAAAACAGAATTTACAGAGAGAATAGCATTGTTTAGAGGATCCAAGAAAGCTCATAGAAGTTATAGGCTGATTCAACATATTTCCACGTAACTAGTTCTCTTGTCAAGTTGGAGGCCTAAAAGGCATAGAACCTTTCTAGAAGGTGGCTATGAATTTTAGGTGCTCTATAGGTGTATCGGCCCTTTGTTTGTTAATGGTATTTACAGTTGAGCAAAAAAAATAACTCCAAAAAACCAACATAAGCAAATTCCACGAAACAATCTAACAAAAGAAACCTTCAAGTATCTTTTCTTTTATTGCAAATGAATAATCTAATTCATTATTTTCAACCTCAATCTAAAGTGAGAACTAAAAGAACACCTTGATTTTACTGCATATTTAAAAAATACATAAATATGAATACTTAATTAAGAAAACTTATATTAAACGAGTCTCATTTGGCAAATGAAAACTCCAAGTGTTTGCACTTCACATCAAAACATTTCTACTGCAGCTTTCAACAAATGAAATAGAGCTTTACATCATAAATACATTAAAAAAACTAAAACTAACATAGTAATTACTTTGTAAATATTTTTAGTCGGATCATTTAAAATGGATTGATAGATGTCTTTTTATTTCTTAAAATTTAAATTTTGATTTAAATAAAAATTTCATATTAGCAATTATAATGAAAAAATCAATTAAATAGATTGATTGACTTTGTAAGTAAAACTTTCATAGTTGAGTGATATTTTGGGTTAAAAATCAAAGTTGGGTCACTTCCTGAGAGAAAAAATCGTAGTTGAGTGACTCATGTATTCAAAATCAAGTTAGAGTGATTTTCTGAGAAAAAAATTTATAGTTGAGTGATCAACTAAGATATTATTTTTGAGAAAGATCAACTAAGATATTATCTCTCCAAATAATTATAGGATGTTTCACAAAATGAACAATACCAATTAGGCTGGACACAAATACTGTAGTAGCAAAACAATTGGAACAGAAATAATTCTGTAAAAAATTCACGTTTAGGTTTTGAAGGGAAAAAAATCAAAATAATTACAATAAAGATAAATTTTAAAGCTCAAATCAGAAGCAATTTCCCACTTTAAGTATCTGAATAACAGTAGAAAACTGATATACTCCAACAGCATTGTGATGTAAAGCAGGGAAAAAACCATATAAGTGCTGCAGTGAGAAAGAGAGAAGAAAAAATATATATACCTTTGGACCTTTCTCTCCCATAAACTTCTTTGCATCAGGTAAAGCAGAAACTTGGGTTGAAATGGGTGTGGGGTTGAATTCTTCTCCTCTGTTGATGTCTTTTTTTTAAACTTGGGTGTCATTGGAATTTTGAAACCGACGGTTTCTTTGTTTCGCTGGCTGATGGATGATGAGAGTGCCAATGAAGGAAATCTATTTCGCTGATTTATGAGAGTGCAAACTATTACTTAAAAATACACATCTTCGTAACTAAAACACGAGTAAATCATTATTTTGTTATCTAACCTTGAAGTCATCCCGACTAGGATATACTTCCTTGACTTTCTGCTAGCTGTGAGGTGTCACTCGAGGTTGAGTAATGGACATAACTTGAAAGAAACTTCATAATCTCCAAAGTTCTCTGAATATCAAAACAAAAAATGGATGTAATATTCTGGATTTGGAATACCAAAAAAACTGATGTAAAATGCAGTAGCATCAAATTTGATATCAATATGGTACAACATGGAGTAAATAATGAAAGTAGGCATTCAAAGTCGTTTTAAATTTCTTTAAATTCCAAGCTTGATGTAACTCTTGTGAAGGTCTTGGCTACCTAATTGAGAAAGTGAGGTTGCATTTCTTGGGCCATCTATGTAGAAGAGATGACAAATGAGGTTGGATTTCTTGGACCCTTTATCTCTGTAGAAGAGACGAAAAATGTGGAACAACTTTCATGATGACAAATAAACTTCCAGTCTGCAAGATTTGAGAGAGAACATAGGTCATGAAGAGTGAGATTTGTCACAAGAATATATGAATTGCTTTTGTGCAATAAACATCCTGGTGACAACTCTGGAGCAAATTATCTCAATTCCTGCTTATATTAGATTTCTTTTACAATGTTTCAATGCAAATATAAGGAGTTTGTTCCTGATCTAAAGATATTTCCTCGACTTCACAGAGGTAATAGATGCTACAACACTGGTCCAAAAGATTTAACAGGCAAGCAAATAGAAGTAACTAAAAATCAAAAGATACTAAGGAAATAGTATAACTTATATATCTGTAGGAGCACCACTCATTTTAATTATTTCAGGTTCTCCCATATATGGTGGAAATATGAGCAATTTTTGGTCACTAGCCGTGGTTTGAGCAATAGACACTCCACACTGCTCAACAAGATTTTAAAAAGGAAAGGAATTAACAGAAAAGCAAAGTGAAGTAAGCAAAAGCAAAGTGAAGTAAGCAAAAGTAAAAAGCTTCCGAGGGAAAAGAATAACTTACATTTGTCAGAGCACCATTTGTTTTAAACATTACAGGTGTTTCCCATCGACAAATATGAAGGGAATTTGAGCAATATTTGGCCAGTATTCCCCCTTCTGAAATTCTAGTAGTGGGCTGAGCAGTGGGCAGCGGAAAATCCATAGTTTAGAGAGGGAAGAGGGCACCCCTTTTACTGGAAGGGATTGGAGATTAGGGCAATTTCTGATGGTCAGCTCAGAGAGGGAGGAGGGCAGTGCTGATTCAGAAAGTGATTGGAGCTTAGGGCAATCCTTGATGGTCAGCTTAGAGAGGGAGAAGGGCAGTGCTGATTCAGAAAGTGATTGGAGATTACGGCAACACTAAATGGTCAGCTCAGAGAGGGCGGAGGGCAGTGCTGATTTGGAAAGTGATCGGAGATTATGGCAATACTTGATGGTCAAATGAGAGAGGGAGGAGGGCAGTGCTGATTCGGAAAGTGACTGGAGATTACAGCAATTGCCGATGCGTAGACGTAGAAGCGAAGTGAGGTAACAAAGGCCTAGTGAATTGAGCTCATGATGGCCATATAAATATAGCTCAGAAAGAGAGGAGGGAAGCCGCCATTCTTCCAGAAGTGACTGGATATGAGGTAAATAAGCAATATATAGAAATTCAAGAGAGGTGAGGCTTTTGAGATCTTGGCTGCTTAATGTTTTCAGATTGGATACCTCAAGTCTTCGAATAGAGCAAGGTAACTCCCAATGTTCCATCTCTTCGTCACTGCCGTCATGATAGATCACTAATTCTAACTCTCTGAGACGAGGGAGTCTCTGTAAACACCACTCCTTTCGGCCATTCACCAGTTTCTTGCAATTAATGATCTCAAGTTGTTGTAAATTGAAGGGCAATCCTCCTTGAGGAAAGGACTCTATCTCTGGACAACTAGAAAGATGCAGTCCCTTAAGAGATGGAAGGAGTTCCTGCATATGATCTGGAAGCCACTTCAGCTTCTCACAGTAGCCTATACTCAATGATGTCATCGCAGATGGAAGTGCCACCGAAAGTTTTTCAAGATTCTTACAATTACCAATATAGAAACTTTCAGTGGAAGTAGGAATCAAAAACCTAGTAAGATTGTGGCAATCAGATACATTCAACTTGCGTGTTCTTGGGAGCAACTCAGGTGATATATCATCTATACAATCACATTCTTCAAGGCTCAAATCCTCAACAAACATGTTATAATAACCAACTGGCACCTCCAATTTCAATTTCTAGCAACGAGATATCTGTATTCTCTTCAAGGTACTGGGCAGTATGCTAAAAGGTAAGGAGGTAAGAGAATTGCAACCAATAATAGATAATTCAACAATTTGCTTCATTCCCTCGAGAACTCCAACCTTAGGAGAACCAATAACTTGAAACCTTGAAAGTTGGATGGGTGTCTCCAGACTGAGTTCAGGGCAATTTATAATTGAAAGGTGAGAAAGTGTAGGGAACTCTCCATTTCCTAGTACATGCCATTGCTTCCACTCTGACATATTTGCAAATTCAAGCTTCTCAAGAGAGTAAAAAGGCTTTTTGGAGGATGAACTGCCATAGAATTCTTCCGTGACCTTTGTTATTTGATGCATCTCTCTAATGGAAAGGAATTTCAAAGAAGGGAGTTGCCCTAGTGCTGGCAAGGAATCACAGTCCCTGCATTTGCTAAGAGACAATTTAACTAGCTTAAGAAACGAATGATCAGCTAGCCAATTTGGAAATTTTGTCCCTCTATATCCGGTGATTTGGAGTTGTTTTATGTTTGTGTGTGGGCGTAGCTCATCAAGTATGTCTCTTTCAGTTTGTGAATTGTCAGCACTACTTTCACTCCACTTCAAAGATAACCTCTCAACATGATTCTTCTCCCTCATCTTTGCCTTCACGGCATCCTTTCTATCAACCACATTTTGCAACTCTAGAATTGATAGAGATCCATACAAGTTATGCAGTTCACCCAAATCTTCCATGCTCGATCCACCTAGAAGAAGCTTGGCTCCCATTAGCACATGGAGGCTCTTCAACTTGCTCAGATGTAGTGGCATCTCCAAGAAAGAAGTGTTGCTTATGTCAAGATGATGCAAGTTGATCAACTTTTCCATCTGCAACGGTAGCTCCTCAAGATGATCACAATGTGACAGGAGAAGTGTCTCCAAGTTATACAATGCACAAATGGAATCCGGCAACCTTTTAATCGCTGTCCGAGAAAGGTCCAAAAATCTGAGGAGCTTTAATTTGATAAACAAGGCATCCAGCAACTCCACAGTCCAATAATTTGACAACGATAATGCCCTTAAGGATGTTAGTCTTGGCAATATGCTATGCAGCACCATCTTGCTAAGTGGAGCACCATGTTGGAAACTGATTGGAAGCAATGTCCTCAGATGCTTCAATTTGTAGAGCGGTGTCAATTTCTCAAAGTCGATACTTTCCATTGAATATGATAAGTGTCGACCTTTTTCCAACATATGAGATCCTTGGCTCTCTTCCAATCTGATACAAAGTTTTGAAGATGCAATTTGGGCTAAATCATTGACAAGGTCATGCATTAAGAATTTCTCTATGTTCCCTTGAGAAGGATTTGGGACCCTTTCGAATAACGATCTTGATCTCAACTCGAGAAAGTATTGGTCTGAATCTTGAATGATTCTATCTTCCTGCAGTATAAGACCATTTGCAATCCACAGATGAATAACTTGTTCTTTCCTAAATGCATAATCTTTAGGAAATATTGCACAATAGGAAAAAACATCGCTTTAAATGTGCAGGAAGATCATTGTAGCTCAACATCAACGCTGGTAATATGTCATGGTGTGGCAGCTCCCATATTTCACTTCTCAAAATATGTTTCCACCCCTCAACCTCTGATTTGGAGCGTAACATGCCAGCGAGCGTCTTCAGAGCTAAGGGCAGTCCTTTGCACTTGGCTGCAATTTGTTTTCCCACCTCTTCAAGTTCCAGATGTCCCATAGGGTCCATGTTTTCGAAGGCATGTCTTTTAAATAAAGACCAAGAGACTTCAATAGACAAATTGTCCAAGCTAATTTGCCATCATCAAGGCAACACTCTCTTTACGTGTCGTCACAATGATCTTACTTCCTATATCTCCTTGTACAAAAAGATTTCTCAAGTCATCCCACTCGTTGTAGTTGTCATTCCACACATCATCCAGAACAATAAGAAACTTCTTTCCCTTTAAGCTTTCCTTCAATTTGACTTGTAGCTGATTAAGATTGTCATCAACCTTCAAGTCAAATGAGCCAATTTCTTGAAGTAACCCTTTTGTTATTCTGAAAGCATCATATGCCTCAGAAACACAAAACCAAGCTTTCAAATCAAAATGGTCCTTCACCTTCTCATCATTGTAAACTACTTTAGAAAGTGTTGTTTTACCCACACCCCCCATTCCAACAATAGAAACTACAGTCAACTTTTTCCCATTTGCATCTTCAGACAATAAACGGTCAATCAATTCCTCTATATCAGTCTGCCTTCCAAAGATATCTGAATCATCAACCAAAGAAGTTGAAGGTGTTCTAGCTTCTTGTTTAATCGAACCAAAATGCTCCTTTAAGCCAAGGAGACCAATTTGCTCTTGCAAATCCTTCAATGTTTCAATAGTGTCTTCCAACTTCTTCTTTATGTTTAGAAAGAAATCATCACTCAAGCACAGGTTTAGGTCACTTACTTCTGCAAGAGTTTGATGCTGACCTTCCACCTTAAGCCTCAAAGCTTCATAATTGATTTCTTCCGTCAAGTTTTCTGCAGAATCCACAGCATCTCGAAGCTCATCAAGCCACTGGCTCACAGATTGATTTGATGCTTGCTTATTCTCTGCATCACTTAGCACAACTTGAAGACCAAGCAAAGTCATTCTCAGCTTCTTTAAGATCCGAAAATCATTCGTATGCTTCTGAAACATCTTGAGCAAATCACCCTTAGGAGCAAGCCTATCAAAGAGAACATTCAAAGCTGAAGAGAGAAATGCACCACCAACTGCTAACCCAATATCCATTTCTGAATCTGCAAAGCAAAACAAGGAAACACAAAATGATTTTGAGAAGATTAATTCTTGAAACACAACGATTGCAAACAAGAAAGATATTTCTCTCTCTCTCTCTCTCTCTCTCTCGCTAGTTGTCTTATCTGTTTTCACCAAACTAGAAGAGTCAATAATTGAGGCAAAAGAGAAGATTATTCTTTTTGGGTTAAAATCATTTTCACCCCAACTTCACTTTAAAAATCAATTTATCCTCTCAACTTTGAATAATCATCAACTCTCTTCCTTTATTCTATGCATTATCCATTTTTATCCTTATTATACCACTTATATGTAATACTTTTTTTGATATTATATATAATTTATTTTGTATTTATAATCTTTTTTAAGTTATTAACATTACAAGTAGAATAATATTTTTATGAATTTGTCACAAAATTTAATATTATATTTATGATTATTGTTTCAATATAATATGATTTAAGTGTGTGTATGTGTGTTTTTGTCTTTCTCCACTCTCTACTCTATGTGTTTCATATTACTTGACCCCTTCCCGATATGATGTCCCTAAAAAAGCTAATTAGAGGTTTGTTTTACTAAACTAACATTATTAATAATATTTTGAAACTTTAAATTTGATTATTACTATTTTATGCAGTTATTTAATATTAAGAATAGACATAAAAAAAAAGTATTTGAAAATTCTTTTGATTTCATTAAATGGACAAGTAAATCAAAACAACTATTTTTAGTATGAGGGTAAAGTGATATAAACCTCCGGGGAATTCTATATTGTCTATATAAATAAACAAGTTCTGATTGACATTAATGCAATATTACATAAATTATAGTTTAAAATAACTTAAATTTAAAAAATACTCTCTTTAAAAATTAGACCTTAATTAAATTAATTATTTTATATTTTTACATTGAAATATATTTGTATAGTTATTATTCTCTGTTATTCTTACTTGTGTAAACAAATATATGGGGTTTGATTATTATTAATAAAAATATTTTTTCCATTATGCTAATTTTTCTTACTTGTGTAAACAAATATATGGGGTTTGATTATTATTAATAAAAATATTTTTTTCATTATGCTAATTTACTTCATTATAAAGCATCATTAGCTCATATACTTAATTAATATTTCTCACTTTATTATTGTTCAAGAAAAAATGATTATGATTTTTGTGAAAAATTTGTTACATGAATTCAAAAAAAAATCATTAGTTTTAAAGAAGTAAAAAAGAGTTGACAATGAAAGGGTATAATAGGCATTTGAATTTTTTTGTTAGGATAAAGAAGGGGGTTTGATGATTGTTCAAAGTTGAGGGGAGGAGTTTGATTTTTAAAGCAAAGTTGGAGGATGAAACGATTTTCACCTTTTTTTTTTGTTCGGGTTGGAGGTGGGGGGTGGGAGGTGTACAGCCATAGAATCAAAACATCATTTTAAGACCTCTCCAACTCTATTCTTTATTTAATTCTCTAAATATAGAGATTTCTATATTTGGAGACAGTCAACTCCAATCAAACTCTCTATTTTACTCTCTTAAAAATACTTTTTCTATCCATATTAGATGGACATCTTATTAAAAAAATTTGTCCCATATTACTTAGTCAGTTACTAAATTAGGATAGTATTAATTATTTTTTTTCCATTTTACCCTTACTATGGCCTTTGGAATTTTAAACAACTTTGAAGACCCAATAATTTCTTTTTTCAAGAGGCTAATTAATATGAACAAAGGGCAAAGTAATAAAGTTGATTAATTTATTAATGATTTCTTAATTACCGTGTAAAATAAAAAGTTTCCATCTAATATGAGACAGTGGGAGTAATTTTATTCTCTCCTCAATAGTATAGTATACTTTTATTCATACTCGTGTGTTGCGCGTTTTAAATGCCATAATTTTTAAGTTAAAAACAATTTATTAAATTTATTATTCACTTTTAATTCTTTTTTAAAAAAATTATTTTTAGTAATAAACTGTTACTATTTATACGATCATCTTTAACTTAATGTTTTGGTACACAAATTTATTTATTGTTATATTATTCTAATAGCTATAATCAACTACATTTTTAGTTTACAATATATGTTTGTTGAACTATTAATAAAGCTATATTTTTTTAAAAAAATTAACTTACCACATTGTCAGGCCCCAAACTAGGGGAGACGCAACTAGCACCCGGTACCTTATTCGACAGAGCTAGCCATTGAAACATAATAGAAAGAGAATAATGGGACCCAACAAAGCCATCACAATTGAAACAAGATAAATGGACCTATGAGGTCACAACAGTATTAATGACATAATGAAAGTACTGGCAAGACCAACATAACTGATAAAGAACTATCAAGCCGACAAGGCTACAACTGAAATCATATATACAATAATTCGACAAGGTTATAAATAGAAGTTGAGACGATCCAACAAGGTATGTCCATAAATCTCTATGAATACTACAACTCAACTGGTTGGTAAAAGGCCATAACTATACCAAAATTTATACATAAAACTCAAATACACAAAACCTATGGACAACCAACTGCTCTAGGAAGATTGGAGTTTACCACTCCTCATATGAGTTAACATTTCTTTTGCAAAGGCCTCTTTTTGAACATGTAGCACGAATGCAGCGTTCCCAGGCAATGGAACATCAATACAAATGAAATGTACTGTTATGAAAGGCGGAAAGTAAAATAATAAATAGTTACAGTAAATATGCAATAGAGATACCACCTGAAAGTGAAACTCTTATAGCATTCATGTCTGACATCTGACCACATAGTAATCAAACATGCATGGTATGCTCGAGTAATAGTATGTGATAAATATATATATATATATATATATATATATATATATATATATATATATAAATGAAATGCATGACATACCTAACCAAATGCTAGCAATCGTGTTGCCTTTCAGAAGCTAACCAACATCATATTCATTAACTTGTGCCAACTCTATCTCATGTGTATAAATATAGGCAATAGACCTCATACCTCCCGATTATAGCTCATGAGTAGAAGGCATAACATGTCATGTCATGGATTTGTAATGAATATACGTTACCATATTAATATTGTCAATCTTGGCCCGTTGGTTCTCGTGTTCTCATAATCCCGTATCACTTTAGTATAACATGTAATTGTCTCGTAGAACCTCAAATGCTTGGAGAATAAATCGGAACACTTAACTCAACTTTAGAAAGCTAACTTAAACTTGAGGATGATTACAATATCTTAAGGTGCTGAAAAGATCTCCTCATGACTTTATTAAACTTCATACAATCATTTAGGCCTACAAAACTCATAATAGACTTGAAGATCTTGACTCAACTTCAACTTAGAAAATTATTCACTTAGGAACTCAGAAGGAGACTAACAAGCTTGACTTGATTTATGAACGACTTCAATTTGGTAATAGTACAACCCTTGTTATCTCCTGTATTCAGATTAGCAAACTAGAAATAATAAAAGATGAAAAGAAAAACACAAAGAACTATCCGAGTCCACAGAACCCACTGTGTGTCCTTAAGAAATTTAATCCCCTCAAGTACCCGAGGTTGCAGATTAATTCCTCTCAAGATAAAACGGATTAACCATTAGAGAAGTAGCGGTACCTCAAACTTCGATAATTTCAACGAACTCAAAATGACAGCAACGAATCACACACACATACACGATCGATCGATTTTGTTTTGTAAGAAATGTATGCAAAAGAAGGGAAGAATTCGATACAGAAAAATGAGAGAAAACCTCTCTATTTATAGCCAACAAAGGGTAAATGTCACAACTCTTTGGAAAGAAGACAACCTTTCAGAAAGAAGACAACCTTTCAGAAAGGTCACAATGCTTTGGAAAAGGCATAACCTTTCAAACGGTCACAATCCTTTAGAAAGGACACAACCTTTCATAAAGTTCACAACCCTTCGACATAGTCACAACTCTTCAGGAGAGTCACAACCCTTCATTTCCTGTTCACACCTTTAAAACCCAACAATCATTTCCAGAGACATGGCTGCTTGACAAGTATATCACAAAAAATAGAGTACGATGTTAGGTATTAATATCATTTTCAAATAACATTTTGTAAAAGATTTTGACGAGAAAAAGTGGCTTAATAACCCCTCTTAGGTGCAACATAATATCCTCCAACATTTTAGCCTCACACTTAAGACAATAGCTCACTAATGGACGTAAGGAATTACAAACTCGATGAAAAATAACTTTAGCCATCAAACATACTACACAATAATACAAGTGTGATAACGACACGATACAATCAAGAAACGACACCAGCTGACATCTCGATGCCCTTCTCAGAGGGGTTTTCTAGCAATAGAATAGTAAAAATAACTTGTTCCGTGATTTATATATTTTTGGAATTCACGCGATATGAAAAAGAGAAGTTTGCCTTAACATACCTTAATTCCAATCCTTTTACTTGTTACAATGACCAAAAATATAAATTCCTTTGTAGCTCAATCTTAATTAGAGAAAACTCAACTTTTCACTTTGATAACTTAAAAGGAATTCTTGATTTATGAAGAACAATCAAAGAGGTGGACTAGCGATAATACGGTCGTGACTAAAAGGTTCTTCTAGTGACTTAATAGATGCATTATAAATGTTTTTTATCTTCCTTTTACTGACAAGGTAGAGTTATATATATATATATATATATACAAAGAGCATTAAATGAAATTGTTGGCAACTATTCCTAGTCATTAAGAATTCTAGGTGTTAAAAAAATATAATATAATAAAGTGATGGGTCATTAACTGAATAAAATAACTCACTAACTATTTAAAAACATTAAATTATATTACAAAGTAACAAAATAATTAGATATGTACATATTTATCAGTACATCATTAATTAATCTAATATTTATTGCTATACAAATAAATCATATAAAAATCTTATAAGGCATAAATCTCATTACTTATACATTTGGTTATTTCGTAGTAAAATGTGTATAATTCTTATGAGTATAATACAATTAATAGAAAATTATTTTGGGAAAATGCATAAGTACCCCTCCAGCCTATGTCCGAAATCCCAGAGACACACCTAACCTTTACTAAGGTCCTATTACCCTCCCGAACTTATTTTATATGTTATATTCTACCCCTTTTTGGCCTACGTGGCACTATCTTGTGGGCCCAACGCATGTTGACATTTTTTTCAAGGATAGTGCCATGTAGGCCGAAAAGAGGTAGAATATTATAGATAAATTAAGTTCGGGGGGGGGGGGGGGTAATAGGACCTTAGTAAAGGTTAGGTGTGTCTCTGGGATTTCGGGCATAGGCTGAGGGGTACTTATGCATTTTCCCAATTATTTTGAACAAAGTCTACCATATATAATAATTTCTTGACATAACAAGATTTAGTGTCTCCGTTAAAATATTATTAATTGATAAAACTCTTATAAATATAAATACGCATACAAATATATCATAACTAAGACTATTTTCATAAGTATTTAAAATATTTTAGGAGGGCAATAAATATTTTTTTTAGATTTCGATTTAAAATGTGATGTTATCAAATCATGCACAGTGCTATAATAAAACTCTCAAATTTAGGCACATAAGCCTTCCATAAGAGGCAAAGGAAAATTATAAACACCCGAGGTGATACATCCTTCCCCTCCCTTAGAAACATTCGTCGTCGAATAAATAAATAACTGCATGTGAGTATTACACTAGGAACTCTTTTAAAATTTCAATAGGGTTTCATCTATATATGAAAATATCTCAAACCTAAAACTCATAAGGCTATATACACCATATTAATAAAGTAATGTCTGAGAAAAACATTATCAAATTACCACACAATGCAAAATGTTTCTCAACAAGAAAAACTTATCTTTACTAATCTATTTCAAGTAGGCACATAGTACCTAATGTATGAACAAATGTCATTCAAAGTTTAGGTATTGAGAATGAAACAATACATACTCATGTAAAGTACGAACATGTGAATTCAATAAGAAAATTTTAATGCAGTGGGCGAGATATTCCAACCTTCAATGTATTACTGCCTTATTATAAGTATAATGTTTGACCATATGTTATTACAACGCTATACATAGAAGTGGCAGATACGCCAAATCATACACAATTTTTTTCTCAATAGGAAATTGATCATGCATATTGGTGAGCATAAGCAGGAGTACAAAAGTTCCTTAGTTACTCAAGCTCCAAAGTTATAAGAGTGCATGTCATGTAAAAACTCAAGTTATGATGTATAGAATTAAATTTAAATAATTAATCATAAAACATCCTTTTCATTTAAACTTTTAGCCCATTACCCAGTGCCCACTGGTACCTCAATAGTCAATATATACACATGTACTTAATGTCTTTTAAATACGTAGGTCACGAGACATATTATAAGTGGATTTAACTTAAGCACTAAGGGTCTGTGGTACATACAATATATAAACAACATGTATCTTATAAATTGACAGTTTAGGGCACCCGTAGCATATACAAAAATAGTTTTTAAGGGACGGCAACATATAATCACTAAAATACAAAGATAATCAATTCAAGAGCATACCTTCAAACACGTATAGTTATATCTTATAAACCGTAAGTCATTTAATAGACTAAAAATTTAGAATAAATGTTCTAATCATATGAGCTTTGGAAAACAGTAACATGTGATTAATTAACCTATGATAAGTGGTCATCGTAAAATATAGTTATGTATTTTGTGAAGTAGGTAACGTTTAGGCAAGCAATATGGTAGTCATGCGTCAAGTGAGATAGTATCTGTAACATCTCGCCAATTTGAAATAACTAGGAAGAAGTCAAGAAGTGGAAATAGGTATTTTTGGAAAGAATATAAAAAAATCTGGAAAATTTGTTAAGCATGTTAAGTTGGATTTTTGGCCAAATTCAAACGACCATAACTCCTAGCTCTAGATGAGTTAGGTGTGTTTTCAGATATCGTAGGAAAACTCTTGGAATAATCTTTCCAACGCCGCCGATTTTGCGCGATTCCGAGTTCGTATGAGTGAGTTATGCCCATTGGAAGTTGGACCATTCAAATAAGAAAAATATCCAATTCGGATTTTTAAAGGGTAGTTTGGTGTTTTTCTTACCCAAATTATTTAATTCATTTTAATGAATTAATTAAGGGTCAAACTGAATTTGGTCAGTTTAGAAAATTAGAAATCTATGCTAGGGATTGGAGAAAGAAGGAGAAAAGGCAAGATTCGTCAAGAACGTTCAAGTTTGATTGTGGATTTTGCCAAGGATTCAATCCTACGAGGTATGTGAGTTCACACAGCGTTGGGTTCATTCACCCATGCGCCAAACATGTTTAATTCTGCATGAATTCGTCCTAAAAGTTATGTTCTTGATATGTGTTCTTGAATTTACTTTCGTTCTTGAATTTGGGATGAGATTGAGGAGTTCTTGAGAGTTTAAGGTCGATTTTAGAGAAGTTTATTGGTGGAGTAGTATGAAGAAGGGCATTGCAGAATTTGAGAGAAGTTTATTGGTGGAGTAATATGAAGAAGGGCATTGCAGAATTTGTTGTTAAGTGTCCGAATTGCCAACAAGTTAAAGTTGAGCACCAAAGGCCCAGTGGTATGACTCAGAATATAGAACTTCCGAAATGGAAGTGGGAGATGATTAACATGGATTTCATCACAGGCTTACCAAGGTCTCGTAGGCAGCATGATTCTATTTGGGTTGTTGTCGATAGGATGACAAAGTCAGCCCATTTTTTGCTGATAAAGACCACCTATACAACAGAGGACTATGCCAAATTGTATCTTCAAGAAATGGTTAGACTTCATGGAGTTCCGATCTCCATTATTTCAAACAAAGGTGCGCAATTTACTGCACAGTTTTGGAAGTCATTCCAAAAAGGCTTGGGTTCAAAGGTGAACTTAAGTACTGCCTTTCATCCTCAGATGGATGGGCAAGTAGAGCGCACTATTCAGACCTTAGAGGATATTTCGAGGGCTTGCGTGATTGATTTCAAAGGTAATTGGGATGAGCACCTACCTCTTATTGAATTTGCTTACAACAACAGTTACTACTCTAGCATCCAAATGGCTCCTTATGAAGCTCTTTATGGGAGAAAATGCAGATCTCCTATTGGATGGTTTAAAGTTGGTGAAGCAGAGTTGATATGACCAGATTTAGTTCATCAAGCTATGGAGAAGGTGAAAGTGATTCAAGAGAGGTTGAAAACGGCGTAGAGTCGTTAGAAATCCTACACTGATGTTAGGAGAAGGGAGTTAGAGTTTGAAGTAGATGATTGGGTGTACTTGAAGGTTTCACCCATCAAAGGTGTTATGAGATTTGGTAAGAAGGGGAAGCTTAGTCCCCGGTATATTGGCCCTTACAGAATATCGAAAAGGGTAGGTAATGTAGCTTATGAGTTGGAGCTACCACAAGAGTTAGCCGCGGTCATTCGGTCTTTCACATCTCAATGTTGAAGAAGTGCATGGGTGATCATTCATTGATCATACCAACTGAAGATATTAGCATCAAGGATAGATTATCTTATGAGGAGATTCCGATTCAGATTCTAGATCGCCAATTTTGTAAGTCGAGGACTAAGGAAGTAGCATCAGTCAATGTCATTTGGAGGAACCGATTTGTTGAGGAAGCTACTTGGGAAGCTGAGGAGGATATGAAGAAGAGATATCGACATCTCTTCGAATTTGGAGAAATTCTAGATCAAGGTACTAATTCTCTTCTTAGTACTCTTTAATTGAAATTGCATGTTGTATTTGCATTTGCTTGTTGGGTGTTTGAACGGAATGATTGATAGTACACCCTTAGCCTAGTAAGAGTAATCTCATTTGAGGACGAATGTTCCCAAGGGGGAGATATTGTAACAACTCACCAATTTGAAATAACTAGGAAGAAGTTAAGAAGTGGAAATATGCATTTTTGGAAAGAATATAAAAAAATCTAGAAAATTTGTTAAGCATGTTAAGTTGGGTTTTTGGCTAACTTCAAACAACCATAAATCCTAGCTCTGGATGATTTAGGTGTTTTTTCAGATATCGTAGGAAAGCTCTTGGAATAATCTTTTCATCTCCGACGAGTTTGCGCAATTTCAAGTTCGTATGAGTGAGTTATGCCCATTGGAAGTTGGGTTGTTCAAATAAGGAAATATCCAATCTGGATTTTTAAAGGGTAGTTTGATCTTTTCCTTACCCAATTTATTTAATTCATTTTAGTGAATTAATTAAGGGTCAAACTGAATTTGGTCAGTTTAGAAAATTGGAACTCTACGCTAGGGCTTGGAGAAGGAGAAAGAAGGAGAAAAGGCAAGATTCGTCAAGAAAGTTCAAGTTTGATTGTGGATTTCGCCAAGGATTCAATCCTACGAGGTATGTGAGTTCACATAGCATTGGGTTCGTTCACCCACGCACCAAACATGTTTAATTTAGCATGAATTCGTCTTAAAAGTTGAAAGTTTGATTGTTCTTGAATTTACTTTCGTTCTTGAATTTACTTTCGTTCTTGAATTTACTTTCGTTCTTGAATTTGGGATGAAATTGAGGAGTTCTTAAGAGTTTAAGGTCAATTTTAGAGTTGTGTTTGATTAGATTCTTGTGTAAATATGCTGGGTATATGAATCTAAGGAGAATTGGAGAAAAAGAATCGATTTTAGACGATTTGGGGTTAGAAAACGAAGAAGGAACAAATCGGCAGAATCTGGGTACCAGGTCTACGACGCGGACCTGTTCCTCAGAATTGAAATTTTTTCCTCGCATCATGGAGCGGTCACGGACCGTTCTGCCTCAAAATTTATTTCGCGACCAAAAATTTAAATGCATCTCCGCATTGCGGACTTGCTCCTATTGATTTCTTGATCATTTCTCATGTTTAGCTATCTAAAATCATTCCTAAATATCATGAGATCTTTCCTATCACAAATCTCAATCCTTGAATCCATAATTCAATTCAAGGATCAGTTAAGAGTCAAGTCAAGAGAAGTTAATTAAGATCCAAGTCAAGAGAAGTTTATAGAGTTTTCCAAAAGTCTTTTACAAATGATTTAACTTTGTTTTAAGACTTGAGTTTTGAGTTCAGTAAAGAGTAAAGTTGAAGTTCATTTATTTAAAGGTATATGGGTACTATGTATTCCCAAAGAGTTTAAAATGTTTTCACATTTAAACAAGTAAGGAAACTTTGATTTCCAAAAAGACTTTGAGCTAGTTTTCAGAAAAGAGTAAATGCTTTCACAATTAAGCAAGAAGGGAAACTTTGATTTCCAAGATAGTCTTTTTTTTTAAAGCAAATTTATACCACTAGACAATGGTCTAGTGGCTTTTTATTAATAATAATCATAAAAAATTCTCAATAGGAATAAGTACAAGTAAGGGAGGCTAGACCTTACCTTACCAATCCTAATGAGGTACCTAACCTCTACTAATTAACAACCATGAAGAAAATACGAGCTAGAGAGAACTAGATATTCTATGATCATCACAAAATTTATAATACACTCTATGATGATATTACAAGTGAGAATTCTTAAGTAATGAAAAATCATAAAGGCCAAGGAGAAAGTTGAGTTATCAACCTCAAACTTCCTTTTACAAATGCATGAACTAAACAAGATAGATTGGCCTTCTAAAGGAACCTGAAATATATTTCTCTTGTCTTCTTCTTCAAATCTGTTTAATAACAGTTGATAGTGCATCACTTCTTGGCTTTATTGAATCGTGTTGAAGTTGTTGATATTGTCATATGATTTTGTTTTGCGAGTCGCATCGGTAGTTGCCTTGGAACAAATTCCTCAGTCACTTTACCTTCCCAACTATGCTTTCTTTCATGCTTCGTTTTGTTGTTGCCTAGGAGAAATATCTGCATTCCTAGCTGCAATTTCCTCTTCCTCACCTTCCTCACCCTCCTCAGAGATGTCCTCATCATCTAGGTTAGCAAACTTATTTTGGGACAAAGTACAACTACCACCAACTTGAAGTTGTTTGTTAATGTTAATTGGTGCAAGTGAAGCCAATTTTTCAATATTAGAACTCACCAAACGATCACTTAAGATTGCAACAACATTTGTTGATGGTGATAAACCTTGCGGGGGGGAGTTACTAACTTGGCACTACTAGGCATAAAAGCAGGAGCTGTTGGGCTCAATTTCTTTTGCATAGGAGGAGAAATGACTTGTTCCTCCTCTTTATCTGCTATATCTATCCATCTCAGAGTACTTGTCGCACTTCCTTAGAAATAACTAATTCATTTGTAGAGTTAACTTGAGATGAATTGATCTCATGCACAAAATTATTCGTAAGAGCATCAAAGGTGTTAAAACACATGACCTCTTATGGAACAATTTCTCGAGCACCTGAATTCGTAGTTTGACTATCTACAACTTGTTGCACGGTGTTACTTCGAATACTTGGAGATTTTTTCTTCGTCACCACAGCCTAATTAAATTCATGTACCAGCTCCACTCCCCCACTTGTACTCTTGGCATTCATCAAGGCAATTGAATTAGTTTCGACATCACTTTCAATTTTTTTATTGGCATTGTCGACCTGCTGCGTCATGTTGTCAACCAAGCATTCAATAGTTTCAACACCCCGAGCATCATGTTGCGGTCCATCTGCCACTACCTTTGCATTCACGGGATCTAATGCCAAATCAACGGTTGTGTTAGTTGCCAATGGATGTCCTGATTTTCCAATAAGCACCACATCACCTCTGGTTCCATTTAGTTGATCCCCATCATCCATTGTCGATGCCACGATTGTAGCTGGGTTGTTTTGGCCCTCATCATCAATGTGAACTAAAGTAGGATTTGTAGTCAAAGAAAGTTGATTTTCATTCAATTTTTTCTCCAATGTTTCAATTGCTCCAACTTTATTTCTTGATGAATGAATATCATCAACACTCTTAGAATCAATCAGCAAAAAACCAGTGTTTCCACCTTCATTATTAATGCTTATTTCTCTGGTATTTTTAACGCCAAGTCTTGCACCAGTAACGCTTTTGTTTTCAACAGTGTTCCTATTTGATTGCTGCCCAAAATCAACTTGCGACTCTAGGACCAAAGTATTTCTAGTGGTTAAACTTTGATCCCCTGAAGCTGATTCGTGTGCAACTGCTTTGCCTAAGAGTTGCCCAAAATTTTCTTTATTTTGGCACTCCAAATCTCGTGCCACAACTACCTGATCATGGACACCACTTTTATCAACGACAAGGGATTTATTTTCAGCCCTCTTTTCATCTAATATTTCTCGAGCATCACCTTGATATTTTTCTATCTCAGAGCCTACTTGCGATGCTTCTTCTTGGTTTCTTGTTGCAGTATTTCCCAATAATAGTCTATAGTCACTTTCGTTGTGGCCTTGGTGCTTACAAAAGTTGCAATAAAACGGCAAATTATCATACACAAACTTCTGAAATTGCTCCACACTTTTTCATGTTTTCTGGTCGACATATTGAATTCTCATTCGATGTGGCAAATTTGCTAGCAAATCAATTTCGACTTTAACTCTAGCCGTGCTAGGCTCAACTTATCTTGAGTGGCTTTATAAATCGCTATTGGCTTACCAGCAGCCGAAGCAATTGACAGTAAGGATTGTTTTGCAAAAAGCTCTGGCGGCAAGTTAGGAAAAGATATCCAAACAAAAGTTTTTGATGTCTCTTCTTTCGGATTGAAGCCAATTGTCCATGGAAATACTCTAAATTGCTTTTGTAAACCACTGTACGAAAGGTACTGAACAGTTTTAGCTGCAGCTAATACATAATCATCATATCTATCGAATCTCACCAAAATATGTCGACGCGCAAGCCATCCGACAAGGCAACGACCTTGAGTTCCTAGTTGTATAGGCAACAACTTTCGTACCTCTTGCATATTGATTGGATCCTGTGAAAAATTGAAAACTAGAGCTTGATGTAAACCTTCTTCCATAGTGTATTGATTTATCTCCTCCACTGTAAATGTAATTGTAGGTTCTCCATGAATGATGTCTATAGATTTCAGCTTTGTTGTTTTCAAGTTTTGTCCAGTTTGGACTGAATTTAGACGTGCTGCATAAGTTGCTTCTGGATTAGAACTAGTGTTAGGCTCTCCCACAGCCATATGCTGGGGAGAGGATGCGGCTATCATGGATTTTCTTCAAGGCGACATAGTTCGCAGAAGAGAAGAGAGAGCAGCCGGCCCTAGTTTTCTTTACCTTTTTAAAAGTTTTTTTGGCTAGGCTCGGTTTGGTTACCAATGCTCGTTCCAAGATAGTCTTTGAGCTAAGTTTTGAGTAATTATCTCAAACCACAGAAAGAAGTACGTTTTTAAACATAAAAGCTAGTATTATATTTTGGGAGTAGTTTTGAACACCAATATGGGGGAGAGTTCAGACAACTCACATCCCCCATAAACCATGTAGCCATTATGGGTAGAAAAGGGTCATATTTTTTAGATGATTCCTTTAGTGCTTTTTAGCATAGACTACTGGATCTACTTAGTAGTTCAGGTTCTATACCATCGACAGGTATAGGACGGCCCTGGCATCGTGAGGCAAAATGATGTATCATCACAATAGCTCTTAAGTGATGGTTGTTGGTTAGAGAAACTCCACATAAGTAATTGTATTCTTATATACATAATTTATTGTATTTTTACATACATTTCAGAGTTATATGTATCTTTGCATACACACAGAGTTGACATCATGTTTTAAACAACTTTTCTTTATATTGCACTTGTTTATAAACTGCTTTATATTGAAATAAGTTTAGTTATGTTGAGTTGAGTTGAGCCAGGTAAGTTCTTCAGTTCCTTTCAAGCTTATTTCTTGTTTTAGAATTCCCCTCGCATACTCGTACATTCAATGTACTGATGCCATTTGGCCCGTATCTTATTATGATGCAGACACAGGTAACCAGGATCATCCAGTGCCTCGTTGATCCAGTTGAGCATTCAGAGTCAGTTGGTGAGCCTCATTGCTTTTCAGAGGGCTCATTTGTTATCATTTGTTTTTTAGTATTTCATTTGTTAGGATGAATGGGGGTCTTATCCCGACATCCATCTCAGTTGTTTTAGAGGCTTCATAGACAGTCAGATGTTAGTTATTGAGTTTCTATTTCCTGTTTTAATGGTTGAGACTTGAGTTGCCACTTTTGGCCAGTGAATGTTATCTTGATACCTTATAAGTGTTTATTGAGTAGTTCAGTTTACTTTAAAAGTATTTTTCTTCATGAGTTAAATCCTCCGCTGAGTAAGTAAGCCAGGCCAAGGGTTCGCTTGGGGCCAACAATGGTTCTCGAGTGCTAGTCCCACCCAGGGTGTAGGCTCAGGGCATGACAATATTCTTCAAAGTGCATACCATGTAACACCAAAACACATTCATTACAAAATGCATACCATTTTACAAAAGACTCATTTAGTATGAGAAAAAATAATCTATGATACGTAGGCATATGCCATAGAAAATATGATTTTAATCATATAACATATGTGCTAACATTTTTATGAATACAATATATAAGCACATGTTATGTGAAGCGCATAGAGTATAAGCAATGGATATGGATAAAACAACTTCTATGAACATATAATATGAATAGCATTTAAGTACATAATCCAAAAGGGACACATGACATGTAACTATCATGTTTTATGTGACATGTGATATATTAGCACATAGATTATAGTTTTTTTAATAGAAAAACACATTTATGTCCTATAGACGATAAATCATATATCATTTGATTAGTTAAAATTCAACATACTAATTACGCAAAATTTTGAAAAAAATATATAATACACAAACAAATTACCCACGAGGCATGTGGCATATAAGCTGGTGGCTTACAACATCTATTACATATATACAATCTATGAATCATTGACTTGTAGGTGTGCATCCTTTAACATGTATGGACGTAGTATGTAATCTATTATTTTATGAACCAGGTAAGGCATGAGAAAAAGAAGATTGTGAGGACTTATATTACAAAATATATAACATATAATTATGTTCTCTATGAAACAAATAACATTTTTATAATAATTCATACCATGCATAGCCTATAAACAAACAATCTAGAATGTAAATAACATAGAAGTTATTATTAAAAAATAAAATAAAATTAAGCATGTGTTGATACCTTTATGAAATACATAACATGTAAGCATATTATCTATATCTATAAAAAAAACAAGTGATGTGTAAGGGAGGTATGAGGCCTATTGGCTATATTTATACGTAGGAGACAGAGTTGGCCACAAGGTGGTGAATATGATGCCATTAGATAACGAAAGACATCACCATTGCTAGCATTTGATTGGGTATGCCATGCCTTTGCATTTATATATATGTATTCATGACATGCCATTACTCGAGCATACCATGCATATTTGATTACTATGAGGTCAGATGTCAGCCATGAAGGCTATAAGACTTTCAGTTTCAAGTGGTATCTATATTGCCTTTTTACTACATCTATTTATTATTTTACTTTCCGCCTTTCATAACAATATATTTTCATTCATAATGACGTCCCATTGCCTAGGGATGTTGCATTCGTGTTGTAGGTTCAAAAGGAGGTCTTGATCAGCCTTTGCAATGGAAGTGTTAACTCAGCTGAGGAGTGGTAAGCTCCAATCTTCCTAGAGAAGCTGGTTGTCTATAGGTTTTGTGTACTTGAGTTTTATATATAATTGTTGGTATAGTTGTGGCCTTTTTCAACTAGTTGAGTCGTAGTATTCTTAAAAACTTGTGGATGTACCTTGTTGGGTTGTCTCAGCTTCCATTTATAACCTTGTCAAATTATTGTACTATATGATTTCAGTTGTCGTCTCGGCTTGCTAGTTCTTTATCAGTTATGATGGTATTATCGATCCTTTTATTGTGTCATTAATATTTTTGTGAGTCCAGTTATCTCGTTTCAATAGTTAATTGTGATGACCTTGTTGGGTCTCATTATTCTCTTTCTATTATGTTTTAGTGGCTAGTTCGGTCGAATAAGGTACTAGGTGTCAGTTATGCCTCCCCTAGTTTGGGGCGTCACAAACTTGGTATTAGAGAAGGTCGTGTCCTAGGGAGTCCACAAGTCGTGTATAGTAGAGTCTTGCTTATGGGTGTATTGTGCACCACACTTATTAGGAGGCTACAAGGCATTTAGAGGTAGTTACTAATCTTTCATCATTTAGATCGTGCAGTAGAGCTAAGTCATGGGAGGTTACTTCTAATTCACACTCAACATAGTGTCATATAAATTTCGTCTATTAAAGGTGACCTTATATTAGGCGAATAGGTCAAATGTTAACTTTTTCAAGGAGACATTTTCTAGCATATGACCCTTTGTTTCAGGGATGACTTCTATAGGATGTGTGACTAAGAATATGTACTCAATTTAGGTGTAAGAATGTTCAATTGTATTATAAACATTGTGGCCTTGTGAACATTTTAATATATTTCATGTGATTATAGCTATCCTTGTCGCCTCAATGGGCTTTATAGGAATTGTTATATATCTATTGTGAATTACTGATTTAGCTAAGATTATTGTGCTACAATTTTTTTTATTTATTATTATGGCCTTGTTGACCTGGACTTTGGTAACCAAGCTATATTTGTTAATTCAAGCTTACGGTATATGTGCAATGAAGTTCACAACTAGGCTACTGCTCTTCTTAGGGATAAAGGAAATATTTCATAATTTGCATAAGTATTAGTTATCTAGTAAATTAATTTAATAAAAGGTCATATATACGTCTATTATAGTTTACTTGGTTATATGATTATGTGTGCTATGTGCCTTATAGAGTTATTACTTGTTTCTTGATTCATAAATTGCTAGTTATATATTATTTTTCCTTCTATATTCTGTAGATCATTTATTTTACGATATTGGTATGCTATGTAATTTATTCATGAAGAATGTACTACATGAGACAAATTTCTTATATATAGAAAATGACTATATTTTGTATTCAACCTATATGCTAGATATGTTATAAATTATAAATCATGATAAAGATGACTTTATTGAATATTTTGTAGCTTGTCATAACATTAGATGCCTATAAAGGTAAGTCATAAAAAAAAAAATATGAATATAATACAGTACATTTACATGCAATATTATATTAGTTATGTGTTTCATGACATAATGTTATACATAGTACTTCATAGTACTTTCTTCATAGGTTCACTAGTTTGATTATTAAATGACCTTTTGGAGGTTAATAATGTATACATTATTTGTACCACTGACCCTATTTCTATAGTTGTATGTAAATGTAAATCATTAAATATATGTCACGCCCTGAGTCTACAGCCTGTACATGGCCGGCACTAGAGAACCATTGTTGGTCCCCAAGCTAACCCTTGGACTGACTGACTACTTAGCGGAAGATTGACTCAAGCATTTAAAGGCTTAAAACAGAAGTGAATAATTAAAACTGTAAAATGCTCAACTCATACAGTCTTAACAATACTGAATGCAATAATAATAGTTTGCAAAACATCTCAAAGGAAAATAGGGTATTGAGAGACTCATCAACTCTATCTATATACCTATGAAGCCTCTATAGTTTAACATGGATGTCGGGACAAGAACCGCGACACCCTAAAATGACTAAAATGGAAAGAAAAGTTGAGTCCTTCAGAATGTAAGAGGCTTACCAAAAGCTAACTAGAGGGCAAAGTGGTATCAACGAAATACTTGTTGATGATCCTGAACACATGTATCTGCATCATAAAAGATGTAGGTCGACTGACATCAATACATTGAATGTACGAGTATGTAATATAGCCGAAGTGAAACAACTGAAAGAAAGGACTGCAATAGATAAAGATATTCTCAAGCTAAATGTATAGAAATAAAGGAACTAAATCATTTACAACTTTACAAGTACTTACTCATTTCTAAAACTCAGCATAATAAGTGATATAGTAAAAAAATACTTTAACTCTATTTGGGAGATTTCTAATCGACAACAATCACTATGAGCTATGTGATGATACAACATCTCGCCCACGCTAGCAGAACTATCATAGACCGTGCCGGGGTATAGAACCTCTCTACTAAGTGCATTCACTAAGTAATAAGGATTCATCCAAATAGTATGATCCTTTACCCATGTTAACAAACATGGTTTATGAGGATTTTGAGTTGTCTGAACTCATCCTCATATCGGTGCTCAATACTATTTCCAATAATATACTCATGCTAAAATGTATAAAGCATACTCTTTCTCTATTTTGATATAATTACTTAAAATAACCTCTTAAGAGAGGTAACTACACTAAAATATCTTTGAAGAAATCAAAGTTTTTCTTTTCTCAATGTAAAAATAATACATTTGGAAATCAATTAGTTCCCTTAAACTTTACTAAAAATTATCTCCGTAAACTTTACTCAAAACTCTTATTTACTTTCTCAAAAAATCAGTTTAAGACAATTGTTTGGTTAAAAATATTCTCAATAATAACTCAATGAATGCTCAATTAAAACTCAACAATAGGGTTCATTATGAAAAATAGACATGAACAATCAACTCAAGAATCTCAATGCAAGGTATAACAACTCAATAATTAGGAAATAGAATTTAGAACTCATCTAAGAAACTCATCTCAAGAATTATAAAAACTAAAGATATAACCCTAGATTAATCTTTACTTATAGAAAAATATATGTAGGGCATGGGGACGAACTCAGTACATCACTAAGATAGTCTTCCATACCTAGAAGAACAAAGTTCTTGGCGAAATCGATGAAACTCGAAGAATCCTTTAAACCCTAGATTTTCTCCTCTTGGAACCTAACTCTAATGACTTGAAGTGTTAATGAACGTAAAAGAACTGACTAACACTTTCTAAGCGCTTAACTAGGTGTAAAACGTCATGGTTTAGACTTAGAATAGGGGTTAAAATGACGTAGCTTAAGTACCAAACACATAGTGGAAAAACCAAAAGGACCCCAACTTCAAAACTGACAGATTGCCCTTCAAGGAATGCTTCACGGACCATTTAAGGCTCCACATCCCATGAAACTCCACATGGGTTGTATTGTAACTCCCCGGAAATTAGTAGACTAAACTAGAGCCAAAAGCTAGGGTTCTCGAGGGTGATGTTGAGAATTAGAGTCGTAGATGAGACTTTACGTGCTTGGAATGAGGGGCTTAGTAGTTGAACGTCAAGGTACGTGTTAAACCTCGTAGCTTAGAAGACCATTTGGAGTTTGGTTGAGCATAGGAAGGATAAATACCAAGGCAAAGGGGCATGCCTAAACCAAGGAGCCAAGGCTGCCCAACCTTGGCAAGCTACTGCCCAAGGGTCCATGGCCACCTTCATAGCCAGTGGTCTTGACCACGGTCCGTGAAGACCCCTTAGAGTCATGGGAGGCAAGGTCCTTAGGCCTAGCTACTACCTAAGGGACCACGACCCATTGGCTTGACCACAGATCGTGGGAGGTCTCGTGGTCTTCCCTTAGCCTCAAAGAGGTTTGCCAAGCTAGGGAGGGTCACTGTTCAAGGGACCACGGGCCGTGGTGCCCTTTACGGATCGTTTAAGTGGACGTGACCCCTGGCAAGGGGCTGCCTAGTTGAGGGGTTTTTAGTAAATTCCTTTTTAAATGATTTTAATTAGGGGTCATTTTATATGGATTTTAAACACCTATATAAGGTATTTTAAGTTATTAGCCTCCAATTTTAAGTCACTTTATACAAGACCCAAATCAAAACCCCAAATCACTCCTCTCTCTTGAAAGACCTCAATTGAAGAAGAAGCTAGAGGTTGAAGCTAAGGTCAAGAACAAAGGTTCCATTGTTGAAGGATTGTGCTAAGGCATTGATTAAGGTATTTTTAGCTTTTCATCTATTGCTTATTCCACCCATAGAGCCCTCTTAGTAATCCACCAATTGTAGATCAACAACCCAATTCTAATTAGGGTTCTTCTTACATTGTTGGTATGATTCCAATCTAGTGGATAATACCTAATTATGATCGATTTAGCTTTGTTTAGTGATAATATGATGAATTTATGTGATTTATATTGTAAACCCTAGTCTAAATTGATGAATGTGATATTTGTGGGTTTATGCCATTAGAGGTCAAATTGAAGGTTCAAAAGTGATTCTCTTAAATCAAGAACATGAGTAGTAATTGTTCAAGGTTAGGAACATGTAATTATGAATTGAACTAGACTTTATTGAATATGATGGGTCTTGACTTGTAAAGATGGAGTTGAGCCTTTATGATGAATTATGACTAAGAATCACCTAGTAATGATTTGTGTGATGAGAATTGCTTAAGATGAAACTTATTACTTGAATTTTTTGTAATCTAGATATGAATGATGATAGAATGAAAAAATATTTGAGAGTAAGGCTTGTAGTCATGAATGTTGAATCACTAGGCCTTTGAGAGTAGAGTCAATGTGATGAATAGAAGTCTAATAAGTGGACTTGTGGTGAAAGGCCTATACTCACCTAATAAACTTTATGAATGCTTGAAAGTATGAAGTGATAGAATCACTTGAACATGGATTGGTTGTCAGGCACGTCCTTCCATGAGAAATGAGTGTTAAGCAAGGCTTAACAAGTAAACCTTGGGGTGTATCCTTGGCTCCAAGTGGATATTGACAATGAGATGGAATGGCACACAAGATAGGTTCCGGACTCCAAGAAGAAAGGAGAGCCACACCTAGTTGATGTGAGGACTATCTAAGTTAAAGGGGGAGGGGGGAGAACTCTTACATAGTAGAGTGTGGGTTTCCCAAAGTTAGGTCTCATGAGATGGAAGCCTTTACATAGTTGAGTTAAGGTTTGTAGTAGGAATCTCCATATCCAATGAACTTAGACATACTTGAAGAAGCATCTCATAGTGTTCTAAAGCATAATTGAACTAAGACTTACTTAATGAAGTACCTTATAGTGTTCAAGAGTATGAATGGACTTAGACATGCTTAAACTAGTATGTCATAGGGTCTATGTAGATGATGAACCTAGACATGCTAAAAGTAGTATCTCATAGGGTTCAACCTAATGATGAACTAAGATGTGCTTAAGAGAGTACCTCATAGTGTTATAAAGTTAAAGAGAGGAAATAAGTTCCAAATCAAGAAGTATTAGTATGAGGACCTAAAAGTAGTACTTAGCATGACTAGTATTATGGGGTGCTATTTGTGCATTGCACAAGTATGACTTAGGGTCATTCAAGAAAGAGTTCTTATAAGTGATGTATTTTAAGATAGGGTTGTGCTATAGTAGCCTTCTATGATATGTTTGAATAAGGATGATAGTTCCCTTTTCCATATGAAGTAAGATAAAGAGTGAGACTAAAGGAGGGTAAGTATGACTATGTTGACTTCAAGGTGATAATTAGTGTGAATGGTATTATGGATGCCTTTCAAGCATTGCACTAGTGTGCTTTGAGGTTTCTTAGAAGTATGATACCCTTATGGTAAATAAGCTTAAGAGTTGACCATGTATATAGACTATGATTAAGATGACTAAAAAGGGGTACTTGGCTTGGGTGGTATTATGGGATGTTATTCATGCTTTGCACTTGTATGCTTTTGAGTTACTTGATAATGGTGCTATTATGATTAGAGATGATTACGAGTCAATTATGCTTATAAGGTGCTTATGTTGAAAGCTTGGCTTATTATGATTATGACTTATCTGCTATGCTCATTAACTATGTCTTATGTTGACTTAAGGTGGTATGATGCTTATGTTGGAGATTATGATATGACTATGATGATTATGCTATGACTAAGTTATTATCTCTTATGCTTATGTCATATGTTGGCTAACCATTTTGAGATGCTCTTATGATGTTTTGCTAGCTTTCATACTTGGTACATTTTGTACTAATGCATATTGCCTACATTCTAATCAAATGTAGGATTTTGGAAATTTAGTTGATTGGCTAGGTTTCTAAGGTGCAAGAAGAGTTTAAGAATTGGTGAGTCCTCATAGCTTCGAGGACAAACCCCTTATTTTTCCTGTATGTCATTTCTTTATGTTTTAGACATTTATGTGGGCTGTGTACCAAATCTTTTATTCAAGAGTTTTAATAGATTGTTTGAGACAAAGTTGTAGTAAAGACTTTCACTTGTTTATGAAAAATGTTTTTGATTGTATGGTTTTAAAAAAGTTTTAAATTTTCCCGAACTTTCTATGATCTTATGTTATGATATTGCTAAGGGCTTGTATGCGACCCCTTCAGGGTCAAGTACTCCATGTTATGTCTAGGGGGTACCCTGGGTCGTCACAAACATGGTAATAAGAGCAAAAGGTTTAGAATGGTTCTAGGATTGTCTCAAACTACGTCTAGTAGAGTCTTGTTCATAAATGTGAAGTGCGCCACATTTATGAATATGAGGCTATTGGATGCTTAGGAAATTTCACTTCTTCATTCTCTAAGTCGTGCTATAGAGTATAGATCTAGTAGGTCTTTCCCCTAACCTTTGCCCTATGGTTTTCTAGGTTATGGCTAATACTAGGGCTAATGCTAGGAGGGATGAGAAAGACAATGGAGAACAAGAGGTTCCTCCACAAGTTCCAAACCAAGCTCCTCCTCAAGTTCCAAATGACCCTCCAATTGGGAATGCCACTCTTGCGGAGTTTAGGGCTTCTATGCAATTTTTGGATCAAACCTTGACGGCGCAAGCCAATAGGGATGTTGTGGCTCCGACAAACCCAATAAGGGGGATGAGTGCTTCTAGAGTAAGGGAGTTTTTGAGGATGAACCCTCTGGAGTTTTATGGCTCCAAGATGGAAGAAGATCCTCAAGGTTTTATAGATGAGGTATATAAGGTGCTTACCATCATGGGCTTGACTACGGTAGAGAAAGTGGAACTAGCTACTTATCAATTGAGAGACATAACACAAATTTGGTATGAGCAATGGAAAAATAGTAGACCGATAGATAGTGGGCCCAATAGAGTGGGAAGGGTTCAAAGAAGCATTCCTAGATAGGTTCTTTCCCCTAAAGTTGAGAGAATGAAAGATGCAAGAATTCATTAACCTTCGTCAAGGAGGTATGAGTGTGAAGGAGTATGGTCTTAAGTTCACCCAACTATCCAAGTATGCTCCAACTTTAGTGGTGGACTCAAGGGCTAGAATGAATAAATTTGTGATGGGCGTGTCCGAATTGGTAGAAAATGAGTGTCGTTCGGCAATGCTTGTCCCTAGTATGAATATTTCAAGTCTCATGGTTCATGCCGAACAAATTGAGGAGCAAAAGCTTAAGAAAATGAATAGGGAAGGGAAAAGAGCTAGAACCGATAATGGGAATATTCCCAATGCTAAGTCTGATGAGCAAGGTAGGTCTAGGTCTAGACAATAATATTCCAGCCAAGACTCTCCATTTCCCAAGCATACTTTCACCGTATGTGGAAGGAGTCACTATGGTAAGAGCCTAGCCGGCATGGATGTTTGCTATGGGTATGGAAAGGATGGGCACAAAGTGAGAGATTGCCTGGTTCTTAAGGCTAAAGGAAGAGAGGGTAAGAAAGTAGACTCTAGTGGTGTTGATAAGGAGCCTAAAAATAAGAATAGGTTTTATGTTCTCCAATCTAGAGAAGATCAAGAGTGATCTCCTCATGTCCCTTCCGGTATGTGTTTATGTTTTAGTAAATTTCTGGATTTCTTGTCTTTTATGACTTGTTATGTTGGACTTGAAGTTGTTTTTATTATGAGTGATGCTTCATTGTTGCCTTATGCTATGGATTATGTTTAGAAGAACTTATGTAGGCTTACTCCCAGGGGGAAATAGTGTGCCTATCTAAGGAGGTCATTATGTGACTATGTGTTGCCATGATTTCCTTATATGCATGTTCATGAAAATGCTTAGGTCTTGTTAGAGATGACTAATGTGCATTGCTTCCTCGTGTTGTAGTGCATTTTGTAGAGTTGCATATAGACTTCATGAGATGATTATATGAGCATGCTTTAGTTTGGAGTTGAAAGATTCCTCCTTGAAATGAATGCTTTTTGAGAGTAAATTGCACATGGGTTCCATGAGAGTATGTTGAGCATGATATAATTAGGAGATGGTAGTTCCTCCTTGAATATGACTAGTTATGAGAATGTCTTGCTTCAATGGTTTGTTTGATGAAGTTCCAACTTCCTTTAGTTGCATTGAGTATGTTTAATGGGAGTTGAAGTTTTCCTCCTTGTTTATGTGCATTAGGTATGCTGCATGCATGATGGGCTGTTAGTCTAGAGTCGTTTCATTTAAGAAATGTTTAGAATCATCATTCGAGGATGAATGTTCCCAAGGGGGAGATACTGTAACGCCCCAGAAATTAGTAGACTAAACTAGAGCCAAAAGCTAGGGTTCTAGATGGTGATGTTCAAAATTAGAGTCGTAGATGAGACATTACGTGCTTGGAATGAGGGGTTTAGTAGTTGAACGTCAAGGTACGTATTAGACCTCGTAGCTTAGAAGACCATTTGGAGTTTGGTTGAGCATAGGAAGGGCAAATACCAAGGCAAAAGGGCAAGCCTAAGCCAAGGGGCCAAGGCTGCCCAACCTTGGCAAGCTACTGCCCAAGGGTCCACGGCCACCTTCACGGCCACCTTCACGGCCAGTGGTCTTGAACACGGTCTTTGAAAACCCCTAAGAGTCATGGGAGGCAAGGTCTTTAGGCCTAGCTTCTGCCTAAGGGACCTCGACCATCACCACGACCTGTTGGCTTGACCACGACTCGTGGCCTTCCCTTAGCCTCAAAGAGGTTTGCCAAGCGATGGTCACTGGTCAAGGGACCACGGGAACCACCACGGGCCGTGGTGCCCTTGACAGACCGTTTAAGTGGGTGTGACCCCTAGCAAGGGGCTGCCTAGTCGAGGGGCTTTTAGTAAATTCCTTTTTAAGTGGTTTTAATTGGGGGTCCTTTTATATGGAGTTTAAAACCTATATAAGGTATTTTAAGTTATCAGCCTCCAATTTTAAGTCACTTTACACAAGACCCAAATCAAAACCCCAAATCACACCTCTCTAAAATATTTCTCTCTCTAGAAAGACCTCCATTGAAGAAGAAGCTAGAGGTTGAAGCTCAGGTCAAGAACAAATGTTCCATTGTGGAAGGCTTGTGCTAGGGAATTGATTAAGGTATGTTTAGCTTTTAATCTATGGGTTCTTCCACCCATAGAGCCCCCTTAGTAATCCCCCAATTGTAGATCAAAAACCCAATTCAAATTAGGGTTCTTCTTACATTGTGGGTAGGATGTGGGTATGATTCCAATCTAGTGGATAATACCTAATTATGATCGATTTAGCTTTGTTTAGTGATATTATGATGAATTTATGTGATTTCTATGGTAAACCCTAGTCTAAATTGATGAATGTGATATTTGTGGGTTTATGCCATTAGAGGTCAAATTGAAGGTTCAAAAGTAATTCTCGTAAATCAATGACATAAGTAGTAATTGTTCAAGGTTAGGAACATGTAATTATGAATTGAACTAGACTTTATTGAATATGATGGGTCTTGACTTGTAAAGATGGAGTTAAGCCTTTATGATGAATTATGACTAAGAATCACCTAGTAATGAGTAGTGTGATGAGAATTGATTAAGATGAAGCTTATTACTTGAATTTCTTGTAATCTAGATATGAATGATGATAGAATGAAGAAAAGCTTTGAGAGTAAGGCCTGTAGTCCTGAATGTTGAATCACTAGGCCTTTGAGAGTAGAGTCAATGTGATGAATATAAGTCTAATAAGTGGACTTGTGGTGAAAGACCTATACTCACCTAATCTACTTTATGAATGCTTGAAAGTATGAAGTGATAGAATCACTTGAACATGTATTGGTTGTCAAGGACGTTCTTCCATGAGACATGAGTGTTAAGCAAAGCTTAACAAGTAAACCTTTGGGTGTATGCTTGTCTCCAAGTGGATATTGACAATGAGATGGAATGTCATTCAATATAGGGTCCGGACTCTAAGAAGAAAGGAGAGCCACACCTAGTTGATGTAAGGACTATCCAAATTAAAGGGGTGGGGGGGGGGGGGGAAACCCTTACGTAGTAGAGTCTGGGTTTTCCCAAAGTTAGGTTTCATGAGATGGAAGCCTTCACGTAGTTGAGTTAAGGTTTCTAGTAGAAATCTCCATATCCAATGAACTTAGACATGCTTGAAGAAGCATTTCATAGCGTTCTAAAGCATAATTGAACTAAGACTTACTTAATGAAGTACCTCATAGAGTTTAAGAGTATGAATGGACTTAGACATTTTTAAAGTAGTATCTCAGAGGGTCCATGTAGATGATGAACCTAGACATGCTAAAAGTAGTATCTCATAGGGTTCAACCTAATGATGAACTAAGATGTGCTTAAGAGAGTACCTCATAGTGTTATAAAGTTAAAGAGACGAAATAGGTTCCAAATCAAGAAGTAATAGTATGAGGACCTAAAAGTAGTACTTAGCGTGAGTAGTATTATGGGGTGCTATTCGTGCATTGCACAAATATGACTTACGGTCATTCAAGAAAGAGTTCTTATGAGTGATGTATTTTAAGATAGGGTTGTGCTATTGTGGCCTTCCATGATAGGTTTGACTAAGGATGGTAGTTCCCTTATCTATATGAAGTAAGATAAAGAGTGAGACTAAAGGAGGGTAAGTTTGACTATGTTGCCTTCAAGGTGATACTTTGTGCGAATGGTATTATGGGATGCCTTTCGTTCATTGCACAGGTGTGCCTTGAGGTTACTTAGAAGTATGATACCCTTATGGTAAATAAGCTTAAGAGTTTACAATGTATATAGACTATGATTAAGATGATTAAAAAGGGGTACTTGGCTTAGGTGGTATTTGCGATGCTATTCATGCTTTGCACTTGTATGCTTTTGAGGTTACCTGAGTATGGTGCTATTATGATTAGAGATGACTAAGAGTCAATTATGCTTATAAGGTCTTTATGTTGAAGGCTTGGCTTATTATGATTATGACTTATCTGCTATGCTCATTAACTATGTCTTATGTTGACTTAAGTTTGTATGATTCTTCTGTTAGAGATTATGATATGACTATGATGATTATGCTATGACTAAGTTATTATCTCTTATGCTTATGTCTTATGTTGGCTAACCATTTTGAGACGCTCTTATGATGTTGTGATAACTTTCATACTTGGTACATTTTGAACTAATGCATATTCCCTACATTCTATTCAAATGTAGGCTTTTGGAGATTGAGTTGCTTGGAGGCTAGGTTTCTGTCACGACCCGGGGTTACACCCTAGCAGTAACACGGCGTAATTGATCCCGAAGGGGTCGCATACAAGCCTAATACCATTCATGAACATTAAAGCATAGTAACATAGTGTGGAATTTAAAACTTTTCTTTGCAATTGAAGTCTCTTATAAAAATGAAAGAGTATCTATGACATTATGTCTCAAACCATCTATTATACTTGGAATAAAACTCTTGAAACACAAATCTTAACGACATAGCCCTTACAACCAAAGTATAAAACATAATAGAAAGACAATATATAACATAAGGTTGAGCCCTAGAATACAATGAGGACTCACCAATATTTTTCTTCTTGATCTCCTATGAACCTAGACACGAGGATGAAATCCAATAACTCCAAAGCCTACACTTGGTGAAAATGTAGAAAGATGGGGTTAGCACAAAAAGTACCAAGTATGGAAGCCATGCACAAAACCATTTAAAACATGCATGAAAAGGGACATTTCATTTGAAATCATGCTTTATGCCATTTTGAACATTATCTTTGAAATAGTTGGAGAATGCAACTAATAAGGCAACTCACACACATTTCATCATAACATGAGAGATTTCATTAAAATAACAAGCATAGTATCCAACATCAACATAATAGAAATCCCAATCTTCACAATACATAGCCTCCAATCATAAAGTAATACAATTCAAATACCAGTATTATCTCATCATTAAGTAATCATCACATAATCAACCCCTAAGAAACACTTGTGGAATGGGTGGTAACCAACATGCATTCACAATGTACAACACAAGCCAATATCACATTCATACTCATTTCATAGTAAAGCCATTACCTTAGTAACCCCTAAGAAACACTTGTGCAATATATGGTTAGAATCCCATAATACTAACCCTACTAAGTACTCATTTGAAGCTACCTTAGTCATGCACTTCATCTTTAGACCTCATTATAATCAATAGTCACAAATAAGGAAATAGTCATGTACATTACTTGAATTATAAGGAAAGTCATGCATAACAACTATCCATTCAATATACATGCATGCATTCAAATCTCATCATAATGCAAAGGAACCATCCCATGACATCCTACTAAGTCTACTTGTGCAATGTGGAAGTGAAGTCTCATACCCCCACTCCTACTAAGTAAACTCACCAAGAAGTCATATTATAGTTCATGTATCATTCATTAACTTCATTATTATAGGGAAAAGTTGCCATAACCAACATAGGCCATGTGATCTATATGGAATCCGGTGTCTGTAAACCCCACACTGAAAGAAAGTGTCCTAGTTTCCTAAGGTAGAAAAAAATGTATAGCTATAAGGTGGATCCACTATCTAAATACCTATGTGGGGACATAGTTTATGGGATAGAGAGATTGCTTCAAGAAACCCGCCCTATTGCATTGGTGGAGGGGCTTCCATCTCATGAGTATCACTAGGATGGCCCAACCTATTGCATTGGCGGAAAAGCCTTTTCCTCACTGTCCATATCCACTCGGAGCTAAGCATTATTTACCAAATTATACATTAATAGTATTTAAATTGTATCTATATGTGTGAAGGAATACTTTTCCCTTCGTTCAATACAATTCATCAAAATAGCTCATAGATTCATTAAAGCTGAGAATGTACTTTCAACTTTAAAATCAACATTAGTATGTGAGTATAACTTTCACACCAAGATCATTTGTTCTAATGAGAATGGACTTTCAATCAACACAATAGGATCATCATGGTCATGTATATTTCAAGCATAAAAATGTGTAAAGGTGCATATGAGAAATATACTTTCAATTAACACCATTGATACATCATAATCATGTTTATGCATGGAGTGTGTGTGTATAATTGTCCTTGCAATGACACTACAACAACATTATCCTCCTAGGCACCTCCCTCTCAAAATGTTCACATGTAAGTACATAATATCACAATCTTGCATCACTCACATATAATGCATTCAAGGATCATAGACCATGTAAATCAACACATCTAACATTATCACAATAAACACAGTCATAACTCAAATAGATCATTCATTTGCATGTATAAGTTCATATATTCACATTGTAGGTCATGTGGGTAAAGTCCTTCCACAATAGTACCATCTACAATTCTACATGCTCAATAATTAAACACCTCCACCTTTTAAGTGGATCAAGAGCTCATACACGATAACTAAACACCTTCACCTTTCAAGTGGATCAATAGTTCATATACAATAACTAATCAACATGCAAAATGGCTTCCTTCCTAAAGCCTCAATATTCATAGTTCATTCCTTTTAGCCCTTACCTTTAAATCCCTAAGAGTCATCTTCATATTATGAGCATTACTCTCAAGCAATACCTCACATGGTCATCATGTAAACCTAACACTCAAGGTAGACTAACCACATGCTTCATTCTTACTCAATTATAGTCATATAGCGTTAGCTAAACCAGATCTCAATACCACTTAACCATGCTTCTTTATGTAAGACCAAATCAAGTTCATTTATGTCTAAAAGATTCACTCATAAGCAATTCATGTTTAGGTGATCTAATATAAGGCAATTCATCAAGAAGTTCATCAATTTTAGAAGGTCACATCTAAACCCTCAATTTGCCTCTTTTATGACATAACCCTAGGCTACATCAATTTCACCCTAGAATCTTAGTTTAATGAAGAATACATGTAGATTTACGCTAATATCAAGTAATTACATCATAATCAACTCACATTCAATCAATTGAATCAACTTCCAACAACATCCATAATTTATAGAAGAGCCATAGCTAGGGTTGGGGAAAACTCATGGATTCTTTGGAATTCAAGTTTAAATCATCTAAAATCAGTATTATCATCAATAACAAACATGATTCAACCTTTAAGAACAACTTTAAAAGGAATCCATGGGGGACTAAACTTCTCAAACCCACTACACCTCTTAAGGTGAGATTATCAAGCAAGCCTAATTCATGAACATCAATGACACTCAATGACCTTACTATCTAAGCACATTATCCCTCACTTGGGTAAGCCTATAAAAACTCTTTACAACATCTCTTCCTTCAATTCTAAGGTCGGAGCAAGTCATAGCTAAACCTTCACACTCATCACCCAATCTGATTCTAAACCATGGAGGATTACACTTCTACCCTCTTTTAAATGAGTTTACTCACCCAACCCTTATAGGCATCACTTAAACACCATTATTCACCCAAATCCAACACATCATAAAACTCATTATGGCTAAGTTGGGTTATACTCACCACCACATATGGCCATAATTAAGCCCATGAATACTAAGGACAACACAAAAGTTCATCATATCCAATTTATCAAGTCACAAAAGACAAGTATTACCGGAATGGAAATAAGTATGAAACACATACCGGGGGTAACATTAGGAGGATACTCTTGTTCACCTCTAGATTGAAGAGTATCATACCTAACTTTCTTCCTTTTCTTTCCCCTAGTGGCAAGTATCGGGCAATCTTTTATTTTGTGGTCACTCCTACCACATCCATAGCAATCCTTTGTGCCGGCTAGACACTTCTCATTATGTTTCTTTTCACACCTATCACAAGTAGGCCTAATCACATAAAATCCACTACCACTCACTCCTTGAGATTTTAGGGTAGACACCTCTTTTTGGTTAAACTTAGGGGGATTATTAGAAGAGCTTTGACCATGAAACTATTCTTAGGAGGAGTCATCATCTTCAAGCCTATCATCTTTGTTCCTCTAGGCCTTTCTTCAAGTTTCTCCTTTTTCAAACCATTGAGCACGAATCACAAGACGATCTATATCCATATCATCCTCAAGCATAACCATCTACACTCCCTTTTATCAAGTTGGATAAACCCGACACAAACTTATTTATCTTCATCTTAGGGTTGGCTACTATGGATGGAGCATATCTTATCAATCTAGTGAACACCCGAGCATACTCCTCAACACTCAACCTACCTTGACGAAGGTTAACAAACTCAAGTATCTTAGCCTCATTCACCTCTAAAGGAAAAAACATATCAATGAACCCATTCTTAAGTCTTTCTCATTCCATGGGGCCCGCTTCTACTGGCCTAGCTCCTTTCCATTGACTAAACCACATTAGGGGAACATCTTTCAATTGGTGGGCGGCTAATTCCGCCTTTTCTATCGGTGTTACTCCAACAAAGTTCAACACCCTAGATATCTCCTCTATAAACTCTAGAGGATCTTCCTCCATCTTTGACCCATAGAAATCCGGAATCTCTATCCCGACTTGAGTCAACCAAAGGAAACCATACCTAATCTTCTCATTTGACATTAAGTCAATAGGAACTCGAGGATCTTGAGAAGAATCCCCTTGATCATCATAGTCTTCTTCAAACCTAGCGGTGCAAGATACTTGAGTAGTCATAACATGTAGATCACCAGATAAGGATTAGAAGAAAGACCCTATAAGGTTAAACTCTATCGCACGACTCAAAGAATGAAAAAGTGAAATTTTTCCTAACATCTGATAGACTCTTATTCATAAAATGTGGCGCGCTTCACATTTATGAACAAGACTCTACTAGATGTGGTTTGAGACATCCTAAAAACCATCCCAAAAACCTTATGCTTTGATACCACGTTTGTCACGACCCGGGGTTACCCCCTAGAAGTAACATGACGTAATTGACCCTGAAGGGGTCGCATACAAGCCTAATAGCATTCATGAACATTAAAGCATAGTAAAATAGTGCAGAATTTAAAACTTTTCTTTACAATCGAATTCTCTTATAAAAATGAAAGAGTATCTATGACACTATGTCTCAAACCATCTATTATACTTGGAATAAAACTCTTGAAACACAAATCTTAGGGACATAGCCCTTACAACCAAAGTCTGAAACATAATAGAAACACAATATATAACATAAGGTTAAGCCATCGAATACAATGAGGACTAACCAATCTTCTTCTTCTTGATGTCCTATGAACCTAGCCACGAGGATGAAATCCAATATCTCCAAAGCCTACACTTGGTGAAAATGTAGAAAGATGGGGTTAGCATAAAATGTACTAAGTATGAAAGCCATGCATAAAACCATTTAAAACATGCATGAAAAGGGACATTTCATTTGAAATCATGCATTATGCCATTTTGAACATTATCTTTGAAATAGTTGGAGAATGCAACTAATAAGGCAACTCACATACATTTCATCATAACATGAGAGATTTCATTAAAATAACAAGCATAGTCTCCAACAACAACATAATACAAATTTAAATCTTCACAATACATAGCCTCCAATCATAAAGTAATACAAGTCAAATACCAAGATTATCTCATCATTAAGTAATCATCACATAATCAACCCCTAAGAAACACTTGTGGAATGGGTGGTAACCAACATGCATTCACAATGTACAACACAAGCCAATATCACATTCATACTCATTTCATAGTAAAGCCATTACCTTAGTAACCCCTAAGAAACACTTGTGCAATGTATGGTTAGAATCCCATAATACTAACCCTACTAAGTACTCATTTGAAGCTACCGTAGTCATGCACTTCATCTTTAGACCTCATTATAATCAATAGTCACAAATAAGGAAATAGTCATGTACATTACTTGAATTATAAGGAAAGTCATGCATAACAACTATCCATTCAATATCACGGATACATTCAAATCACATCATAATACAAAGGAACCATCCCATGACATCCTACTAAGTCTACTTGTGACATACCCCCACTCCTACTAAGTGGAGGTGAAGTCCCATACCCCCACTCCTACTAAGTAAACTTACCAAGAAGTCATAGTATAGTTCATATCTCATTCATTAACTTCAGTATTATAGGGAAAAGTTGCCATAACCGACATAAACCATGTGATCTATATGGAATCTGTTGTCTGTAAACCCCACAACGAAAAAGGTGTCCTACTTGCCTAAGGTAGAACTAAATGTATAGCTATAAGGTAGATCCACAAGCTAAAGACCTATGTGGGGACATAGTTTATGGGATAGGGATATTGCTTCTAGAAACCCGCCCTATTGCATTGGCGGAGGGGCTTCCATCTCATGAGTATCACTAGGATGACCCAACCTATTGCATTGGCGGAAGGGCCTTTTTCTCATTGTCCATATCCACTCGATGTTAAGCATTATTTCCCAAATTATACATTAATTGTATTTAAATTGTATCTATATGTGTGAAGGAATACTTTTCCCTTCGTTCAATATAATTCATCAAAATAGCTCATAGATTCATTAAAGCTGAGAATTTACTTTCAACTTTAGAATAAACATTAGTATGTGAGTATAACTTTCACACCAAGTTCATGTGTTCTCATGAGAATGGACTTTGAATCAACACAATAGGATCATCATGGTCATGTATATTTCATGTATAATAATGTGTAAAGGTGCATGTGAGAACTATACTTTCAATTAACACCATTGTTACATCATAATCATGTGTATGCATGAAGTGTGTGTATAATTGTCCCTGCAATGACACAACAACAGGATTATCCTCCTAGACACCTCCCTCTCAAAGTGTTCACAAGTATGTACATAATATCACAATCATGCATCACTCACCTATATTGTATTCAAGGATTATAGTCCATGTAAATCAACACATCTAACATTATCACAATAAAAATGTATATAGTCATAACTCAAATAGATCATTCATTTGCATGTACAAGTTCATGTACTCACATTGTATGTCATGTGGGTAAAGTCCTTCCACAATAGTACCATATACAATTCTACATGCTCAATAATTAAACGCCCTCCACATTTCAAGTGGATCAATAGCTCATATACATTAACTAAACACATCCACCTTTCAAGTGGATCAATAGTTCATATACAATAACTAAAAAACATGCACAATGGCTTTCTTCCTAAAGCCTCAATATTCATAGTTCATTCCTTTTAGCCTTTACCTTTAAATCTCTAGGAGTTATCTTCATATTATGAGCATTACTCTCAAGCAATACCTCACGTGGTCATCATGTAAACCTAACTCTTAAGGTAGACTAACCACATGCTTCATTCTTACTCAATTATAGTAATATAGTATTCAGTTATACATGCCTCAGTTTATGAATGCATCATTATCAGATCAATTGTTGCATTCTCAGATTGCATGTTCAGTTTTGAGTTATCCATTATATACAGAAACTCAGTCATAATGTGTTAACCACTTAATCTATTGGGAGTAGCATAATATCGAGTTGGACTTGGGTTCAACATACCCATATAGTCCCAGAATTACGAGCCATGTAGGTGTAAGTCCCCTCTGTGGGCAATATCAGTTAGTGATCACGCTAGTCATTCCTCTATACCTTTGGCCGGGTATATTGGGCCCTCTCGATGGGGAGTATACATCGGACTCCACATTTAGCTCATATGGTTTTATTGTCAGTTATTAGTAGCTCCCACAGTTCACTCAGATTCTATTGCATTGACCTCATTTACAGTACAGTCAGTATTCAGTTTCAGCATGTTATAAATTTGGTCATTGCATTCAGTTAATTAGTATTCAATATCTATATCATGTTTAGAATATTTCATTGCTTTATTGCTTTGTTCAATTATATATTATTTCAGTTTTAGTCTATCATGCATGCTTAGTACCTTTCAAGTACTAATGCATACGTGTGCTACATCTTCTCGTGATGTAGGTTCAGGTTCTCAACATCCAAATCACGCTTAGATCGACTCCCGATCTTCAGTTCAACAGCTACAGTGGTGAGTCATCATTCTTCGAGGACCATACTTTTGTTATCTTTCATTTTTTAGTCGTTTAGTTTCAGCTTTGCTAGATTTAGTTGGGGCATGTACCAATATTTTTAGTCAGTTTAGAGGCTTATTTCAGACATAGTTAAATTCAACTTAGTGTTGAGTTAATATATTCTTTGTATTAAACTCATTAGTTTTCATTTATCTAGTTATATTATATGGGTATTCCTCATATTTTCATTTTGTTTATGATTATAGCTTCCGCACAATTTCTATTATTCAGTTTATATTTAGTATGCTCATGATCATGCCAGCAGTGTTAGCTTGGGATCACTTGTGGTCCTAGGTCCCGTTTCCGCGTCTCGGGGGTAGCTCGGGGCGTGACAAACTTGGTATCAGAGCACTAGGCTTAAGTGTCCTAGGATGTCTGAAATGTCGCACTAAGTAGAGTCAATTTCATGGGCGTGAAGTGCACCACATCTAATGAGAGGGAGGCTATGAAGTGTTTTAGGAAAACTTCACTTTCTTGATATTGTTATCGTGCGTAAGGTATGATCTAACTCTATTCTAACTTGACGTTCTATGTTTCGGTGATTATGCCTCCTCATAGAGCTTACATAAGGAATGCTAATGCAGTTCCTCCAGTCCCAGACCTTGAGGTTTTGAATGAAAAATTTTGAAATACAATTCAGCTTTTGGCTCAAGTATGACCAACCAGAACAATTAGCAGGTTCCAGTTCCTACTAATAGAAATGATTGATCAATGGCAGCTAGAGTTTGAGATTTTGTTAGGATGTATCCGCCTGAGTTGTTAGGGTCACAAGTTGGTAAGGACCCATAGAACTTCATTGATGAGGTTAAGAAAATCTTTGGAGTGATGCAAATGACTGGTAATGATAGGGTTGAGTTGGCATCCTACCTGCTTAAGGATGTGGCTCACATATGGTACACTCAGTGGAAAGATCCATAGATTCGGCGGAGGATTACGCCAAGCTTTACATTAATGAGATTGTGAGATTGCATGGGGTTCCTTTGTCTATCATCTCAGATAGAGGTCCTCAGTTTACCTCTCATTTTTTAAAGTCTTGGTACTAAGGTTAACCTTAGCACAACATTTCATCCACAGATGGATAGTCAGGTAGAGCGTACCATTCAAACCTTAGAGGACATGTTGAGAGCTTGTGTGATCGACTTCAAGGGTAGTTGGGATGATCACCTTCCTATTATTGAGTTCGCCTACAATAATAGTTACCATTCTAGCATTCAGATGGCCCTTTACGAGGCGTTGTATGGGCGTAGATGTAGATCTCTATTTGGTTGGTTTGAAGTAGGTGAAGCAACCTTGATAGGACTAGATTCAGTCCTTGATGCTATGGAGAAAGTGCAACTCATTAGAGATACACTTAAGACAGCCCAGAGTCGCAAGAAGTCTTACGCAGATGTAAAAAGAAGGGAACTAGAGTTCCAAGTTGATGATTGGGTTTTCCTGAATGTGTCACCTATGAAAGGGGTGATGAGGTTTGGCAAGAAAGGGAAGCTCAGTCCCAGATATGTAGGCCCTTACCGGATCTCGAAAAGGATTGGTAAAGTGGCTTATAAGTTAGAGTTGCCAGCAGATTTGGCAGCGGTGCATCCAGTCTTTCACATTTCACTTTTGAAGAAGTGTGTGGGTGATCCAGCATTCGTGGTGCCATTAGAGAGTGTGGATGTAAAAGATAGTCTTTCTTATAAGGATGTACCAGTTCAGATTCTTAATCGTCAAGTTAGAAGGTTGAGAAACAAAGAAGTCGCTTCAGTCAAGGTTTTGTGGAGGAGTCAGTCCATAGAAGGAGCTACTTGGGAAGCAGAAGCAGCCATGAAATCTAAGTATCCTCACCTCTTTCCTTCCAACTCCATTCCAGCTTGAGGTAATAGTTCCTCATCAGTTTTTCAGTCATTCATGCGTAAATTCAGTCTTAGAATCATGTTCCTTCAGTTTGTACTTGCATTTTCAGCGTATTTGCATGTTCTTGGAACTCAGTTCAGTCAGAAATTCAGTTCTCAGTGTTTAGTGGTGGGATTGCAGCCCTCTCCCTCAATTTCATCTAGTTTAGTCTACATTCGAGGACGAATGGTCCCAAGGGGGAGATAATGTAACACCCCGTATCTGAAAAAGACCAAAAATGCAGATTTTGGGAAGTTGCAGGTGCAACCTACGGTCTCCACCTACGGACCATAGTATGACCTACGGCCCATGCTGTGGGTCCGTGGTTCACCACTGCAGCCCCTCCCAAAAACCCAGCTCAGAAAATCGGCTAAGTCTCGACCCACGGACATACCTACGGTCCGTAAGTTAGTCCACGGTATGTGGTCGGTGTCCGTGGATCAAGACCCCATTTACCCATCCTCTAATGCAAATGACGGCCGACCAGCACGGACCGTCGTTCGATCCACGGTCCATAGGTTTGACCGTAGGTGAGGGTCAGCAGCCAGTTAGAGGAAAATTTCTGATTGGGTCAACTTCAAATGGTCATAACCCTTAGCACAAAAGGATTTATGTGTCCTATGACCTATGATATGATAGATAAATGAATCATCTATCCAACGCCACCGAGTTTGCTAAATTCTGACCTTTGAGTAAAAAGTTTGCTCGTTTTAGTGAGGCTGTGTCGGGGAGACTTGACCGTAGATTAAACTACGACCCGTAGGTCCAATCCGTAGGTCACTCCGACAACAGTTAAGTCAGGGGTCTTTTGGTCTTTTCCTATTTCGTTGGACCCCTAAGCTATGTCGTTTAGACCCTAAATTATGAGGTTTTAGTCAGTTTAAGCCTAGAAACATAACTAGAACTTACCTAAGTCAAATCATTAATCAAAACATAGAAAATTAGAGCGTAAGAGGAGAAGAGAAGTCAAGAACCCTAGTTCAAGAGCGCAGCAAGGTTCCATCAGTTCCAGCCCCAAAATCTAAAGATTTCTTCGTGGAATTTGTCACCAGGTATTTGGGATTTAACTAGTGGGTTCCTTTCGACCATTAGGTCCCTAGATTTCAGTCAGATTCTTGATTCCCTTATCACAACTAGACCTAGGGTTTCTAGAAAGTCAGCAGGTTATCATGAATTAGTTATTTACATGTTCCAAATTAGATTATCATGTTATTACTACGTTACTTGCATGAATTCAGAACCGTAGCTATGTATTTCTTTAGTTCTTGAATTACACGTGCTAGGTCGGATATTTCAGTTATTCAGATATACATGCTCTAGTTTTGAACGCCACATTATCAGTATATTTAAGCATAAACCTTATTTTGAGTTATAAATCTTGAGAAGCTTTTCTTAAGACAACACTAGAGTTTTAAACTGAGTTTTTGAGAAAGTTAAGATGAGATTTGAGAAAGCGCTTCTAAAACGTGATTAGTATGACAATCGAGTAGGTCATCAATGTATGAACAATATGGTATCTAGATATACCATCAATGTTTATGTAGTATGACTTCCCAAGTCATCAATGATCATAGTATAATATGATTTTGAATTGTTTTCTAAGAAAGAATTTCAAGTATGAGTATCTGCATGTCAGTATTTTGAGCTATTCAGTATTTCAATCATAATGTATTTAGATATACATGCCTCAGTTTATGAATGCATCATTATCAGATTAATTGTTGCATTCTCAAATTGAATGTTCAGTTTTGAGCTATCCATTATATACAAAAACTCAGTCATAATGTGTTAACCACTTAATCTATTGGGAGTAGCATAATACCGAGTTGGACTAGGGTTTAGCATACCCATATAGTCCCATAACTACGAGCCACGTAGGTGTAAGTCTCCTCTGTGAGCAATATCAGTTAGTGATCACGCCAGTCATGACTCTATACCTTTGGCCGGGTATATTGGGTCCTCTCGATGGGGAGTATACATCGGACTCCACATTTAGCTTATGTGGTTTTATTGTTGGTTATTAGTAGCTCCCACAGTTCACTCAGATTCTATTGCATTGACCTCATTTACAGTACAGTCAGTATTCAGTTTCAATATGTTATAAATTTGGTCATTGCATTCAGTTAACTTAGTATTCAACATCTATATCATGTTCAGACTATTTCATTGCTTTATTGCTTTGTTCAGTTATATGTTATTTCAGTTTTACTCTATCATGCATGCTCATTACCTTTCAAGTAATGATGCATACATGTGCTACATTTTCTCGTGATATAGGTTCAGGTTCTCAACAACCAGATCATGCTTAGATCGGTTCCCAATCTTTAGTTCAACAGCTACAGTGGTGAGTCCTCATTCGAGGATGATAATCATGTTATCTTTCATTTTTCACTCGTTTAGTTTCAGTTTTGCTAGATTTAGTTGGGGCATGTCCCAACATTTCTAGTTAATTTAGAGGCTTATTTCAGACATAGTTAAATTCAGCCTAATTTATCTCAGTTATAGTATATAGGTATTCCCCATCTTTTCACTTTGTTTGTGATTATAGCTTCCGTACAGTTCCTATTATTCAGTTTATATTTAGTATGCTCATGATCATGCCAGCAGGGTTAGCTTGGGATCACTTGTGGTCCTAGGTCCCGTGTCCACGTCTCGAGTGTAGCTCGGGGCATGACAAAAACAATCTAAATCTCTTCCTATCTACTTTGAATTATCTCATTGTTCTTCAAATCTTCTTGTCCTCTCTCTTAAAAAAAATTACTAACTCTTCTTCATCTTCAAAACTCTCGATCTCCCAAGAAATTGAAATTCCCAGTTCATTCAATTTCTCAATTCCTCCCCCAGAAGAATCTCCGTCCACACCAATCTGTGGGATTGGTGAGACTAGCGAATCTAATACTCCGCTCACTGAAGTGGTGATGTCTCATACACTTAAATCTGGGGAAATCTTACCCTTTTCTCCAACTTTAGTTTTATCCGGTGAGAAATCCCAACATTTCGAGGCCCAATTAGTTGTGAAGCCCAGTCTTGAGACACCCACGGAAGGGTTAGAAGTTGGGTCTAGAGTTGTGTCATCTACCAGTCTGAGTGGTTATTCGAAGGGGATTTGCCTGAGGGAAAGGGTCTAGAGTCCAACATTCTAGCAGTAGCATAGGAATTGGTGTTCGTACAAAGTTTGGCCTCTCTCAAAGGATATGTTCAATAAACTCTGTTGGAACAAAAGTTGAGATCACCGGAATAGGTCCCTCACAGTGTTCAACCTGTGTTCGACTAAACTCCTAAATCATTTGATGTTGACAGTGAGGAGGAGGAAGAAGAAGAAACTCCTTTAGTTTGGTGGAGAAAAGGTGTTTAATAGGCAAATGTTATAGGTGTGACAGTTCCAGATCTGGAGGTGGATGATACTTTGCATGAGGCTAAACGTGATGATGAGCCTACTAAGTCTGAAAATAAGAGAAAAAGGAAAGGAAAGGGAAAAATAGTAGATTTGCAAACCATAGGATCAGAAGGGAAAAGAAGATACGTGACCAGAAATGAGTCACAGAAATTAATGGGAGATGCCTTGGCTGCAAACAAAGTACAAACAGAAAGAAATCAGAGACGGAGAAGGGATGGTCATATGCCTGATGAGGAACCTACTTCAATTCCTTTACATATAGAGTCAAGTGAGACAGATTCTGACGACATTGCTAGAGCTGTGGTTAAAAGGAAGAATGAAGCAGAGGTTGAACGGGTCAAAGCAAAAGGGGGTCACCTGTTAGTGAAGAAAGTTCTGGTGAAGAAGGAAAGTGTGATTAAAAGGGCTACTATGAAATCGAAACCTGTCAAGGGACCAGGTCCTCCTGTTCAAAGGCCAGTGATAGAAAATGTGTTGACCAGGGGAGAGCGTATTGCAGAAATGGAGAAACAAAAGGTGCTGAATGGAAGAGTATTTGATCCAGAAATTTGGTATGTCTACTCATTTTGATTCTGTATCTCTGCAAAGCTGGGATCACTTGTTTGAATCCCCAGCGCCTTACTTGCATGACCCAGAGGTGCGTGAATTCTATTACAAAATGGAGCTTCTAAGTGATTGAGGGATCAAGACAAGAGTATGAGGGGTTAAAATCTCTCTGAATGTAGAAATCTTGGGCATCATTTTGAGTGTATCTATGGAAGGGATATGGTCCATTGAATGATACAAACCCTCTAGTGAGTTTGCCCAACAAGCCACCAAATGTGGGGACATCAAACGTGCAGGCCTGCCTAAGAAATTACTAAGAGAAGAGAGTACCAGTTGATGTTTGAGTTCATCAACAAGGTTTTGGTACCAAGGACTGAGAAGAGAACTGTAGCATCTGTTGCTGATTTTTTCCTTATGGAAAAATTCGATGAACTTGAAGCCATCAATCTTCCTGCAATTATGCTTGAATACATGCATAGGGTGATGACTTGGAAGACCGCCAAACATGGAATTCCTTATGTATATCAGTTTAACTATGTGTTCAAACACTTTGAAGTACCTCTTGGAAGAGGCGTACCTGGTACTGTCAAGCAGATGTTCTCTATTGTAACCCTTTTGGAGTGTGAATGTGTTGAGGGAAAGGCAAAGGGTAAGTCCATGTGTCAGATTTTCTTGGGCAACAGACATCTCTCAAACGAGAATTGACTGATCTTACAGTTATCCTAAATGGTAAGGAGGTTGAGATTGCACAACTTAAGGCTCAGTTGCAGAGGACCATTTCCAAGGGACCTGGTACCCGTTTTGTGGATGAGAATGAGGTCGAAAAGTTGAGAGTTGAGAATGAGCAGATGTTGAAGACAAATGCCTCACTCAGTGAGGAAGTCCAAGCTCTTAACAAACAAATCATTCAAGCTCATGTCGATGTAAATGAGCGAATGGCCTTGCTGATGAAAACATTCTCTCCCCTTCCCCCCTCCATCCTAAATGTGTCATGTCTCCCTATCATCCTATCTTTCTATCTAACTCTAGTGGCATTGGCTGACGTCTATGGTCAGCTCAGTGATCTAATGATATTGTCTCTTGTGCCCTATCTCGTATGCTTATCTTCTCTATTTCTACTTACTTGTGCATGTACAGTGTGGCCCATGGCCTTGATTTCCTAACGTTTTGCGTCCAGCTTGTGTATGTTTACTACTACTCCTTTTAAATGATGTCAAAATGAGGAATTTGATTGTGAAACTGTTGTGAAATTAGAGTCTTAGTGGAAGAGAGGGTATATGGATGGGAATACTGTTGATAGGGGGAATACTACTGATAGGGGGAACTAATGTATTTTGAATGAATGTTAAATTCATGCGAGGTAGTATAAAGTTTGTTTGTCATCATCAAAAAGGGGGAAAATGATAAGTCTTACTGTTCCTAGATGTTTTGATGATCTCCTCACAAATGCAAGGACCTGGTCCTCTGCAGAGTATGCTTGTCCAGGTCTATGTGCTATACAACTGGAAAGCTATCGCGTCAGAGGTTGGTGAGGTCATCAGTGTACCACACCAATCAGAATGGACGAGGTTGTTTTGTCCAATGGTCAATAACTCTTTATGGTTGATATAGTCAAGATGACAAACAACAAATCACTTATTCATTTAAAGAGATAATATTCAATCTTCAACAAAATAGCAAGGGACCTCAAAGACTAACGAATTGCTTCCTGAACCAGTTGTTATTTTGATTGCTTGTATTTGTACTTACATTGTAGAATTTGTTTCACATGTGTTAGAAACATTTCAAACCTTGGGTGAATCACTGTATCGTAACTAGTGGACGCATACAGTCCAATACAGTTCGAACCAAAAGAATATCCCAATTGCTATACCTAGATCGTACTTCACTTTTCAACATTGTTAAAGCAACTATATGAGACAGCACAATAATCATGAACAATCTCATTCAGCATTTAAAAGAGCAAACAGATCCAATGATCACTACTGTACTAGCAGATATAGAACATATCTTCAGTCCTAAAGAAACAATATCAGTAGCTAGCGACAATGGTTCGTCCAATGGCAGATTGAGAAGCAGAGCTAATTTCTTTCAAAATTCACTGATAGGTCCAGAATATTCTTCAACTAAAATTGGAAATTCAAGAATTCCAAGAAGAATAACCATCGGTTGTCTAGAGAAAGCTGATATGCGTAGAAGAGTTGTGCCTTTCCCGGATTCCATACAAGAGCTACTTGATATCGGTGCTGACAAATTTGGCATCTCTCTCACGAAAACTAACTGAAGATGGTGCACTTATTGAGGACATTGCAGTGATAAGAGATGGAGATCATCTAGTTCTTGTTACTTCATAAAATTAAGCATAACTCAATCGTACATATTTCTGAAATGAATCTGATTGACCTGTAATTTCGTATAGTAGATGATAGATCACTAACAAGGCAATGTAATTACCTTACAGAGGAATTTTAGTCATTGATAAGTAATTGGAAGAAAATGTATAATTTTTTACAGATAACAAATGTTCCTCCTCAATTATATAGAACTAGTGTACACTAAATATCTAGGTATTTGTAGGATCATAGTGGACTTTAAATTTTGTTGTCTCTAAAATTTTTACAGATAACAAATTTTTTGCCCCCTTATCTAACTTTGGTGTTGGAGACTTGGAGTATGCCCCAATATAAACACTCCCCTTGAAGATAAAGGCTTATTTGATTTAAATGCCTGTCCACATATCAGATGTTCTAATTTGGTGGACGAGAAATTGTTAGTGTTGATATTAGTTGGTCAAAACCAGATAGCCTGTTAATATTGATACCGCACTTAGTTTATTGAAGAATTATTCCATTATGTTACACTATTACTCTGCTTTATCTACTACCCTGTGTTAGGGATTTTGTCCATTTACAGGAAAAAAAACTGAGTTAGCAATTGTTTTCGAGTTCTTGCAAGCTCAAGGTTTAGGACTAAAATGATCACTTTTTTATTACATTAAGGAGTATTTCGATTACATGGTATATATAGACTAAAATGATAACTTTTTTGTACATTAAGGACTATTTCGATTAGGTGGTATATATATGAAGGATTAAAATAATCACTTTTTCTGTACATTAAGGACTATTTCGATTACTGATAATATGTCCAATAAATGGTATGCATTTTCAATGTATATTATGAAAATCTTAAGCAATTACAAGAGTTGTAAAACAACAATTAGGATACTCAGTTATAGGTATCTCACATGGAGAAGTTGAATAAATTAAATTGTTAATCGACTGAGTTAACAAAAGATCACTATCCTATGAAACAACGAAAGAAAAACACCTATGTCAGTGGAAATGGTAGAAGAATTAGACGACAGACCACCATAGACTCCGGTGAATTGTCGTCATCACCTTCCGAAGCTTCATCAGAACCTCTTCACTTTTCCTATTGACTTTGGGTTTTCACCACCGTTTGAAAAGAAAGAAAGAAGAAGATCATACTTTGCTCACGCCAAACGTGTTATATTCTAGGTGTTTTGATGATCCTCACAAATATAGGGACCTGGTCCCTGGCAAAGTGCTCTCGCCCAGATTCAAACAAGGTACAACTATAAAGATGTCATGTCAGGTGACAGGTGAAAAGTGCAGTGTACTGCACCAATAGGAAGAGCAGACGAGACTGTCTGTTTTAGTGGCTCACAGATGCAGGGACCCGGTCCCTGGCAGAGTTCTCTCGTCCAGATTTATAATGGTGTACAACTGTAAAGTTGTCCTGTCAGTGGGTTGGTGAAGTCGTCAGCGTATTTCACCAATAGAAACTGATGAGGTTGTTTTTCCAATGGACAATAATTCTTTTGGTCGATATAATCAAAATGACAAACAACAAGAAGATTCATTTATTCAAAGAGAAAGAGAGTTAACAAGTCTTCTCAAGAACTCACAAAAAACATTGCAAGAACCTGGTCCCTGCAAGACTGCGTATGTGAAAAAGACGACAAGACATGTGTCAGAAAAACTGTCACCTCTAATGTGGTTGGTGCACCCCCTTTTAACAACATTTACATAAATTTTAAACTTATACCACAAATTTAAAACAATAAACACAATTACATGTGTCTTTGTTTTTTTTTTTTTTTTTGTATTATACAATTTTGTAATATTTAATTAATTTTTTAAAATACTATTTTTTGTTGTGCTGACATGTGACACTTTTTTCCTCTCCTATTATATATAGATAGATATAGGTTGATACTAAGAATTCTAGAATAATTGTGGTGTTGATATGTGACACTTTTTACTTCTCTTATTATATATAGATAGATATAGATATAGATTTAAATTTGAATAAATAAATAATTGATTAAATTTTATTTGTAAGTTTGTAATTTTTATTTTATTGTTAAATTTAGATTTATAAAGTAAAATATTTGAATTATGGAGTTTTAAAAGGAAGAAGAAAATTCTTAAGTAGTTACCTATATTTTAGGAATCTACTACTGCCCTTTGTGCAACTCAAAATTATAAAGATAACATTTACATAAATTTTATATTTATTCCACTAATTTAAAAACAACTAACCTCAATTACATGTCTTTATTTTTTTTATTTTTTTGTAAAATAAAATTTTGTAATATTTAATTAATTTTTAAAAATACTATTTTTTGTGGTGTTGACATGTGACACTTTTTTCCTTTCCAATTATATATAAACATATATTATCATATGGTAGATATTAAAATTGTAGAGGAAATATATTTGTGTTTTGTATGAAGGAAAATATTTTCCACAAAAAATATTTTTCACTGAGAATGTTTTGCTAGAAAATATTTTTTTGAAATATAAATTGGTTTCTTACTTGTTTTCTCATTTTGGTTGGTGGATGAAAAATATTTTCTAGTGTATGACTAATAGATGAAAAACATTTTTCAAAAAATAATTTTTATTTTTGGCTAGAGAATGGAAATTACTTATTAGTAAAATAGTTTTTGACCCAAAAATTAACCCTGATAATTGATCTGACACCCGACCTCGACACTCAAACCAAAACACAATCTAGACGATCGATCAATGATTCGACCCCGATACTCGACCTAGAACCTGATTCTGACACCTGACCCCAACCCAAGGATCGACCCCAACTCAAGATTTGACCCCAACAAGGTCCAAGATCCAACTCTGATTCAAGAACGAACCCGACCAGAGACCTAATCCCGACCCAAAATCCATCCCTAACCCAAGCATGACACCGACCCAAAACTGGACCCCGACCAGACATCTTACACCAACCCATGATCGATCTCAACTAAAGACCCGACTCCAACTCTAACCTGAGGCCCAATCTTGACCCGAGATGCGATCTCGACCCGTGATTCTATTCCAACACAAGATCCAATTGCTAATCGAGACCCGACTCTGACCCGTGAATCGATCCCGACCCATGATCCAACCCGACTCTGACCCGAGACCCTGGGATCGACCCCGATCAAGACTAGACTACAACCCAAGACCAAGCCCAACTTGAGATCGGACCCTAACCTGAGACCTGACTTAGGCCCTCAACCCCGACACAAGACCCAAAATCCGACCTAGCACCGATCCTGACCCGAGACTAGACTCCGATCTAGGAAAAATCCCAACCCATGACGTGACCCTGACCCTAGATCGATCTTAACCTAAGACCTGACCCTGGATCGATCATTCCCCGAGACCTGACCCTAAATTAGGATCGACACTAACTCGAGACCCAACCCTGATACAAGAACAGACCAAACCCGATAGCTGACCCTGACGTAAAACATGACCCTGACCGAGATTCGACCCCAACTCCTGACCCATGTCCAGACTTACAAATCGATACGGGACCATGACCTAAGATTCGACCTCGACTTTCGACATAGGTCTCGATTTCCAAATCATGATACAACTTTCAAACTAGGATCCTACCACGATATGATACCTAACCCCAACCTGAAACCTAACCAGTGCAATAATTGACCCCGACTCTCAACTTCTAAATCAGGATCCGACTTCCAAACTAGGACCTGACACCCAACCAGACACACGTCTACCGAATCTTGATCAAACTTTGACATCGACACTCGACTTCCGACTTCAAAACCTTGATTTGACAACGACACTCGAATTGGGAACCAACATAGAAATTTCCCCATCTTTGTCAGCCAGTAGTGCCATCAACCTTTAAAGTGGTACATTTACCCCCCCCCCCCCCAAAGAGCAGGTACTACTGCATGATTCACCACCCCTAAAACATCCTTGGTGGTCTGATGCATCATTTTGTGCACAACATCAAAGAGTAGATTGGGCAATGGAAGCATTTCACCTTTGTCAACTCTGGTATGAGCCTCCAATATGGGATCATTTGAAAACCTTCGTCAGATATCCAGGGCTTAAGGTAATCCATCCAATGGAGGTTAATCTTGCTTCACATATAAACACCAAATGTGTTCCCTCAAAATATAGAATTGACGAGTCTCTTCTCTGCCCATTTTGCATCTCATATCACCTTGAAGGAACATGTATGACCAATTGTGTGCCCTCAAAAGAAATATGAGTTCACCTATCTCAGCCTCCCCCCCCCCCCCTCCCCTTCCCCCTCCCCCTTCCCTCACAAAAAAAAAATCAGTAATCACTCTACCCCTAAGCACAGTTCATTACCCAAAATTCATAATCCTAATGTACGAGCATCGAGACTATTCTCTAAGTCATCCACAATTTTCTCATCCTTGATGTCACCCTGAAGCCCCTCCTGATCAGTTTCAGTGTCTCCAAAAGACTCATAAGAAGGCAAGTCACTTTCCCCTTTGTCACTATTAGTGGGATCATCGACAAATCTAGATTTGTGTTACAGCTTTTCAGTGCCTTGTGATTAGGCAGAGATTAGCTATGCAATTCCTAAAGAACTTATGAAAGAAAATCTCTTGAATAGAGTTGTAAGTAAGCACACTTAGACAGAAAGTAGAAGAGAATCTGTAAAATATTATTCAATGAATGTCCTTATGATATGATACAACTGAATTAATAGCTAAACTCTAACTACTTTTCGCTCCACTGCTTTAACTCACAACTAGAATCATTAACTGGAAATGACTTTTGTACCCGTCCTAGCTAATTAGGCATATGTTGAAGAAAATATTGCCATTGCAAATATGGTCCCCAAATGCTTTAGATCTCACATATGCAAGGTTTTGGGAAGGTACTCAGTAGCTAAGACTCGAGCAATAGATGCCATGGCTTCCATCAATATTGAAAGAGATATTATCCTATATTCCATATATAATATACTTCATCACGTGAAGAAGGAATACACTAATGCCATTAGCAAGAAGCAAGAACATTCTAAAATTGTTCAGTCTGATGACATGGTAGCTTCTATCAAGGAAATCAAAGAAAAATAATCTGAAACTGGCCATAAAAGTACAGATATGAAGGATGTTGAAGTAGAACCCGAGCTGACAATGTCAGAAACTAAACATTCCATTGATGACCTTTTGGAGAATCATTGAGAAAATGTAGCTTAAGTTGAGTCTCTGATCAATAATTTGCCATATTGAGGACAATCACCAACTTAGATCAAACATAGGAAGCAAATGGAAAAGATGAAGACAAAATTTATAATGAAGCTGAAGTCTTAATTTCAAATAGAGAAACAAACAATACAATTGTGAGAAGCTCTGAAGTTGACAAACTATTTATCGAAGGGCTAAAAAAGGAATCCAGTGGTTGATCTTATGGTTGTGTTGAGTTTACAAAGAAAATTAAGGGTTATAGCATAATTGAATCACATGAAAAGGCTAATATAAATGAAATTCCCTGATCATTGTCTAGAAGCCCACGACAACAACTATTCTTGTTTGTCTTTTGTCTTTAATGGTACTTGCTTTTGCTTTCCCCTTCTTCTTTCTGAATACATCACTCTACGCTGTTTGACAACAATCATGGAATCTCTAAGAGTCTTTTCACCCTTTGTCAAGTTGTTGTTTCCAATAACATAGGACTATTCTAAGTCTTTGCTTTCACCACATGTCCTTCCTATGTTTGAAGTATCTGCAGCTTCTTTACCGTGAGCCTCTATTTCAACATAAGAAGTTTTAAACGGTTGGGCTGCAGGATCCAATTCCCAGCAACTAGAGGGAGCATTTGGTGCTTCTTGACCAGTGAGCATATATGAAGGGATCTAGAGAGAGAGGCAAAACATCTCTTCCGTCGAATTATGAAAATATTTGGGGTCCAAATGCTGACAGAACACCAACATGAAGCCAAGTACTTTGAACAATGGATGACCTGTGACACCTAATTCCTTGTCAGTGTAATCGCCAAGCACTTCCACCGAATCAAAGTTGTATATCATATTATTCGGGGTTAGCGCATTCCATTTAGGAGACAAGTGCTTGTTAGAGCCTAAATATCCCTTTTTATGTGGACTATTTGGATACCACCACCAACCCCTTTCATTTACTTGACCTTGTATATGCTTACCCTAGCTTGTATATAATTATCTCGTTGATACATTTGTATATGCTCACCTTAGCTAGTATATCATTATCTATTTATGAGGATGAATCTACACTTTTAGAAGTCTGAGCGGCACGTGTCTCACTATCTCCATAGCACCAATACCTCTTCAAAGGAAGGTCTAGTGTTGAAGTAGCTCAAAATTCTTGTTTAGATTATCATTTTTTCTATCAAGTATCTTAGTTTTAAGTGCTTCTTTCACAAGTATAGGAGCCTCCAAGCAAGGAGTTACATCTCCACGAATACCTCTTTAGTGGCACTTAGGCCGATAAAAAACTAGAAACAACTTTACCACAATACTTGCACTTAATTCTTTCTTTTGATCAGTTTCCACACTATGTTCAAAAGAAGTCAAGAATTAAGTGAAACTATTGTGGTAAAGTAGTTTTTAGTTTTTATCGGCTTAAATACCACTTAGGAGGTATTCCTGGAGATGTAACTCCTTGCTTTGAGGCTCCTATACTTTTCCAAGAAGCACTTAAGGCTAAGATAGGTATTCGATAGGAAAAATGAAAATTTAATCAAGAATCTCGAGCAACTTCAGAGGAACTAGTGCCCTCGAGATGGTGAGACACATGTCACTCAGACTTCTCAAAGTGTAGATTCATCCTCACCCAAACTTGTTTCTCTCTTGGCTTCAATGGTACTTGTTTCTGCTTTCTCCTTCTTTCTGCAGATGTCAATGTTGGTTGTTTGACAAAGTTCAGTTTGCTTTTGTTACTGCAGTCATTTTTTTAGCATAATAAGTTACCAATCTTTAGGATGCATTTGATTTTTAAATATTTGTTAGGTTGTTTTAATTGTTGAGATTATTTAGCCTTTTTTGTATGCATATTTTTCTGCATTATGTTATCAAGTTGGCTATTTAAAGTTCTATTATGCTTAATAAAAATATTGAGAGATATTTCAATCAATTATTTTTGTTGCTCCATTTTTAGAAAACACCAACAATGGTATCAAGAGCTTCATTGATCTTATGGGATCTCAGAAATCTTCCAACGAACTACCATACCATTTTTAACCCGTAAGGGCTACCCATTTTAACCCGTTAGGGTTACTATTTTCAATTCCTGCTTTTTTTCAACAAATTTTTAACCTAAAAATATGACGAGCAACAATCTCTCTTTGAATGCCCCAGAAATTTTCACTGTGAAAACTAACCTTTTTGGTCTGTGAAAATAAAATCATATCTTGAAGCCTATGATATGTGGAAAGTTGTAATGGAAGATATACTCTTATAACCTCTCCCTGCAAATGCTACCATTGCCCAAATTAAATCTCATTCAAATGAAAAACCAAAAAATTCATGCCAAAATGGTGGTAATTCAAAATTCAGTCGTGGATTCAATTTTTTCTAAAATCGTTGCTTGTGAGAAGAAAAAAGAAGCTTGAAACTTTTTTTAAAAAATAATATCAAGGAAGTGAACGAGTCAGACAAAAGCAGATTTTGAATTTGAAAATGGATTATAAATCTCTTAGGATGCAAGAGTGAAACTATTGTTTAAGTACTTTGATAAGATATCTTTGATTGTTAATAAAATGAGGTTGCTTGGCGAGGATTTCAAAGATTACAAAATAGTAGAAAAAATTCCTGTGACAATTCAAGAAAGATTTTGACTCAAGAATTTATTCTCCGGAAGAATTTAAAGATCTCTCTACTATCTCCATTGAAGAACTACTTAGTGCTCTTCAAGCATAAAAGCAAAGAAGAGACTTTAGGCAAGAAAATATTACCGGTGGTTCTTTTTATGAACAAAACAGGAATTTCTTTTTAAAAAAAGGTAGTTATCCTCTTTGCAAATACTGCTTTTGGAAAACACACTTGGAAAAATTTTGTTGGTAGAGACCTTATGCAATATGTTGAAATTGCAAACAAGCCAGTCATGTTACAAAAGATTGCAAGCTTATAAATAATCCTCAAGCACAAAGAGTAGAAGCAGAAATCGAGGAGGAGCTACTTTTTTAAAATTGTAGTATCTAAAGCAAAGGAGTGTTGAGTTTGCTCTTAGTTAATGTAGTCATTTTTTAGCATAGTAAGTTACCTAGCTTAAGGATGATTTTGAATATTAAATATTTGTTAGGTTGTTTTAATTTTTGATATTATTTAGCTTTTTTGAATTTTTGTTATGAACATTTTCTGCATTATGTTATCAAGTTGGCTATTTAAAGCCCTATTATAATTAATAGCAATATTGAGAGATATTTCAATCAATTCTTTTTGCTGCCCCATTTCTAATAAATACTGACAATAATCATGGAATCTCTAGGAGTCTTAAATTATGGAATCAAACATAGGAAGCAAATGGAAAAGATGAAGACAAAATTTATGATGAAGCTGAAGTCTTAATTTCAAATAAAGAGACTAAAAATATTATTGTCAGAAGCTCTGTAGTTGACAAACTATTTATCGAAGAGCTAAACATGGAACCTAGTGGTGGATCTTATGGTTGTGTTGAGATTTCGAAGAAAATTAATGGTTATATCATAACTGAATCACATGTCGTGGCTAATATTAATGAGATCTCCCGACATTGTCTAGAAGTCCTCGGTAGAAACCGAGCTTGTTTCTCTCTTGGCTTCAATGGTACTCGCTTCTACTTTCTCCTTCTTCTTTCCAAATATGTCACTATGGGTTGTTTCACGACAATCATGGAATCTCTAGGAGTCTCTTCACACTTTGTCAAATTGTTGTTTCCAACCACATAGGACATCTGTAAGTCTTTGCTTTCACCACATGTCCTTTCTATGTTTGAAGTATTTGCCATTTTTCCCTGAGCCTATATTTCAACATCTGACATCACTCTAAGAAGTTTTAAAGGTAGAGCTGCAGAATCCAACTCCCAACAACTAGAGGGAGCATTTGGTGCTTCTTGATCAGTGAGCATATATGAAGGGATCTAAAGAGAGAAGCGGAACATCTCTTCCCTCTGATTATGAAAATATTGAGCATTCAAATGCTGACGGAATACCAACATGAAGACAACTACTTTGACTAATGGATGAATTGTGACACCTAATTTTTTCTCAGTGTAGTCACCAAGCATTTCCACTGAATCAAAGTTGTATATCATCTTATTCGGAGTTAGCACATTCAATTTAGGAGACATATTCCTATACAGAGCCCAAACATCCCCTTATATGGGGACAACTTGGATAACACCACCAACTCCTTTCACCCACTTGACCTTGTATACGCTTAGCTTAACTTGTATATAATTATCCTATTGATACATTTGTATATGCTTATCGTAGATTGTATATCATTATCTATTTGTGAGGATAATCTACACTTTTAGAAGTCTGAGCGACATATGTCTCACCATCTCGAGGGCACCAATTCCTCTTCTAAGGAAGATTTGGGTGCTGAAGTTACTCGAAATTCTTGATTAAGTTTTCATTTTTTCTATCAAGTATCTCAACTTTAAGTGCTTCTTTCACAAGTGTAGGAGTCTCCAAGCAAGGAGTCACATCTCCACGAATACCTCCTAAGTGGTACTTAAGTCGATAAAAACTAGAAACAACTTTACCACAATAGTTGCACTTAATTCTCGACTTCTTCTGATCAGTTGCCATACCATGTTGATGAATGTCAATTTTTTTCTGGGGTCATTTCCCACCTTTATATTGAGTGTTCTTCAACTGCCAAACTACAATCCATGAGTTGTTAAAACATCTTTAAACTAGAGAGTACCCATAACTAGAGGTTTCAGAATGAACGTTATGGGTACTCTATAGTTTAAAGAGGTCTTAACAACTCATGGATTGTAGTTTTGTAGTTGAAGAAAATTCAATATAAACGTGGGAAATGACTCAATATAAAATTGATATTCAATAACATGGTGTGGCAGTTGATTAGAAGAAGCTAAAAATTAAGTGCAACTATTGTGGTAAAATTGTTTCTGGTTTTTATCGGTTTAAGCAACACTTAGGAAGTATTCATGGAGATGTAACTCCTTCCTTGGAGGCTTATATACTTGTGAAAGAAGCACTTAGAGTTGAGATACTTGATAAGAAAAATGAAAATTTAATCAAGAATTTCTAGCAACTTCAGCACCAAAACCTTCCTTTGAAGAGGAACTGGTGCCCTCGAGATGGTGAGACACATGCCACTCAGACTTCTCAAAGTGTAGATTCATCCTCACAAGAGATTTCAAAATCATTTAGTTATTGCATTCATTTTTTTGGCATAATAAGTTATCTATCCTTAGGATGAATTATATATGTATTAGTGTTAGCATCTGCAGGATATTAAAGAATATCGATCCTAGCTATTAATTGTAGTTTAGTGTAAGCATCCGCACGATATTAAAGATTAATGATCCTAGTTATTAAATTTTAGTCTAACTTATTGAGCATATTATTTTAATAAAATTTCAACTATTCTTTTATACTAATAATTAAAAAAGTTTTTCTTTTCACCTTTCCATACATCTTTTTTGAGAAAACAAAAATCATGAAAACAGAGGACTTGTATAGTAATTTGTGCGTGTCACAGTCCTACAATGAAAAGGATTGCGCTCGTAATACAGGTTTATAAAAAAGTTTCCAAAAACGTAATGTGTAATATAAATTAGGCTCGTTAATGTAATATAATCTTGATATTTAAATATTAAATAGTCTCTCATCTAAAAAAGTGTAAGTAGAATATAATAAGGAAAGGAAAGACGTGTTATGCCTTCAACAAGTAGTCCTAATCCTTTTCCCATAAGAATAATGACTATCTCTTCTATATAACATAACGTTTAGTTCTCACACAGACAAGAGAGGGTGGCAGAGGCCGGCGTCGAGGTTCGAGTGTATTCAATGGAGGATATAAGCTCTCATTATTGTATTAACAGTGGTATTCTTCCTTCTCTTGGCGGCCATAGTGATAGCAAAATTAGGCTCCGTAACTACATCATCTCCCCTATTAATCCCCGTTACAAGGTTTGGGACGCATTTTTGGTGCTTCTTGTTTTCTACACAGCATGGGCATCACCTTTTCAGATTGGATTTCTAGAAAGACCTCAAGGACTTATTGCCATCTTAGATAACATAGTCAATTTCTTTTTTGCCATTGACATTATCCTCTCATTGTTCTTTGTTGCATATCTTGATAAATCAACTTACACTATGATTGATGACCCAAAGCGCATTGCTTTGAGGTATATAAAATATGGATTTATCTTTGATTTCATATCCACTATCCCTTACGAAGCATTGCCTCGTATTCTTCAATCATATGGATTCTTGAGTATGCTTCGTCTCTGGCGTCTCAGAAGAGTCAGTGCCATGTTTGTCGAATTGGAGAAAAACAATAAGTTGAGTTACTTTGGGATTCGAGTACTCAAGCTTGTATGTGTCACTCTTTTTGCTGTTCATTCTGCTGGCTGCTTCTACTACTTTCTTGCTGCTCGGATTACAGACGTTAGTAAAACATGGCTTTCACTGGGAAATCTTCATGATAGGAGTATCTGGGATCTTTATGTAATGTCTATGTATTGGTCCATTACAACTCTTACAACAACTGGCTATGGGGATTTGCATGCTGTCACTACAGAGGAAATGATATTCACCATGGTTTACATGTTATTCGACCTCGGGCTGACTGCATATCTTATTGGAAACATGACCAACTTGGTTGTCCATGGAACCAATAAGACGCAGAAATTTAGGGATGCTATTCAAGCTGCCTCAAGCTTTGCACAAAGGAATAATCTGCCTGTTCGACTTGAAGAACAGATGCTAGATCACTTGTCTATGATGCACAGAACAGATACGGAAGGTCTGCAGCAGCAAGAAACTCTTGAAACACTACCCAGAGCTATTCGATCTGCCATTTCACATCATCTATTCTATTCACTGGTGGATAAGGCCTACTTATTCCAGGGGGTATCACATGACTTACTTTTTCAACTGATTTCTGAGATGAAGGCAGAGTATTTCCCTCCAAAAGAGGATGTCATTTTGCAAAATGAAGCATCTACAGATCTCTACATCCTTGTAACTGGAGCAGTGGATCTTATATCACACAGGAATGGTATGGATCATGTAGTTGGCGAGTTGACGGCAGGGGATGTTTGTGGAGAAGTTGGTATCCTTTGCTGTAAGCCTCAACTTTTTACTGTTCGAACCAAAAGAATATCCCAACTGCTACGCTTGGATCGCACTTCATTTTTCAACATCGTTAAAGCAAATATAGGAGACAGGACAATAATCATGAACAATCTCCTTCAGCATTTGAAAGAGCAAACAGACCCAATGATGACTACAGTATTAGAAGATATACAACATATCTTCACTCCTGAAGAAACAACATTGGTAGCTAGCGAAAATGGTTCGTCCAACGGCAGATTGAGAAGAAGGGCTAATTTCTTTCAGAATTCACTGATAGGTCCAGAATATTCTTCAACTAAAATTGGAAATTCAAAAATTCCAGGCAGAATAACCATCGGTTGTCTAGAGAAAGCTGATATGCGTAGAAGAGTTGTGCCTCTGCCGGATTCCATACAAGAGCTACTTGATATCGGTGCTGAGAAATTTGGCATCTCTCTCACTGAAGTACTAACTGAAGATGGAGCACTTATTGAGGACATTGCACTGATAAGAGATGGAGATCATCTAGTTCTTGCTACTTCAGAAAATTAAACACAGCTCAATCATACATATTTCAGATTGACCTGTAAATTTTGTATAGTAGATGATAGATCACTAACTAGGCAATGTAATTACCAAACATAGGAATTTGAGTCATTGAGAAGTAATTGGAAGAAAATGTATAGATTTTTACAGATAACAAAGTTTTCTCCTCCATTATATACAATCAGTTTTTTTTTTTAGGCACAGCCAAATATATTTCCATTAAAAAGACCTACAAATAGAATATCAAAGCAGAATTGGTTATTCAAGAGAATTTCCACGAGAAAAAGATCATGGTGTGGCTGAGGGTACAATTTAACATAGTCAGCTTTGCATTATGCTTCAATATATCAACGTTATCCTGTTCTCGTCATATCTCAGACCAGAGAACATACTAATCTAGAAGCTGTTAATGTTGATTTTAGTTGGTCACAACCAGATAGGCTGTTAACATTGATACTGCACTTGGTGTTTTGAAGACTTATTCCATTATGTTAGACAGTATTATTACTCTTCTTTATTTACTCGTACTCTGCTTTAGGGAGCAGGTTTTGTGCATTTTAAAAATTAAAAAAAAACTGAGTTAGCAATTGTTTTTGAGTTCCTGCAAGCTCTTTGTTGCTGCAGTTTTTTGTTATTATTCTATTGTTATGCCAAAACCTTTTATAAGCTAAAGGTTCAGACTAGAATCAAATGCCTACTAATCTAAGTTTATTTCTGTAATTCTCATGGCTACAACCTGATCATTAATAAATTCTAATGCTATGAGGAGTTGAAGACCAAATTGATACGACCAGAAGAACGGGAACAAAGAGTAATTTACTAGCAACAATGGAGCATACAATTTCATTGCTTTCCTTATAACATAGTTTTGCTCTTGCATCAACACTCACAGTTGGGTTATGATTTCGAACGCAAAACCATATATTAGTTATTGGTGCAAGTGTTTTCATCAAAGGTAGAAAAAGTTGGCCTTTCTTGCCATCATATAAGATTTGGTTATGGGCCGAGAGGTTTCACTCCCATTCTTTCGATGCTTTTATCCAACTCACTCGAGTTGCTAATTAACTAAACATGCTTTTGTTTACTTTCAAGAGTTACGACTAAAAGGATCAATATTTTCATACACTAAAGACTATCTCAATTACATGGTATATATGGAGTAAAAGGATCACTTTTCTGTACATTAAGGACTATTTCGATTACTTGGTTAATGAAAGGGTAATTTATCATAGGCTCATAGCTAACCTATGAACAGTCAAATTAGACATGGTTTTTAATCTCACGCAACAGATAAACATGCTTATGTAATGGTTATAGGCAATCTAAAGCAATTACAAGAGTTGTAGAACAACAATTAGTATACTCAGTTATAAGCATCTCACATGGAGAAGTTGAAGAAATAAAATTGTTAATCGATTGAGTTAAATTCAAGTCGTTCTCTTGAGTAATGAAACAAAAACACCTATGTCAGTGGAAATTGTAGGAGAATGAGAAGACAGACCTCCATTGAACTCCGGCGAATTGCCCTCTTTATCTTCCAGAAGCTTCATCGGAACCGCTCTTCACTTTCCCTTTTGTGTTAGGGTTTTCACCACCGTATGAAAGGCGAGAAATAAAAAGTAAGGAGATCGATCCTTGCGATGCTGCTCTCACTCCGGCGACTCTCCGAGCTATCGGAGAAGATGATTGAGAGCAGAGGAGAGAAGGGGTTTGTCTCTTTTTTCAAATCGGGTTTGGGCTTTGAGGCCTAATTTGATTCTCTCTTTTTTCATTTTGGGCCTTTTGGCTTTTACTTTGTTTTCTCTTGCTTTGTATTCCGATTTCCTTTTTTGGGAAAATTATATAAACATGACCCTTAACTTGGGTCAGCGGACAACTATGACCTCCAACTTTGAGTGTGCACAAGTAAACATTTAAACTTGCATAATACACGTAGGACACAAAATTGTCATGTAGACGAATGTGTCTATTTGTTCAATTTTATACAAGTTTAAGTGTTGCAGGGTTTAGTTGTCCACTAAAGTCAAGTTAGGGTCATATTTATGTATTATTTCTTTATTAATATTTCTATAGTTTGAAATAATTACGTATTGTCTTACTAAATTATATGAGATTTCAAATCAAATACACCTAGATACATATATTTTTACTACCAAATATAATAAAAGAGAGAGAGAAGTGAGTGAGAGAGGATAACGAGATAGGACAAATGCGAGCAAGAGAATCAGATACATGTGAATCCACAATTACACTTAACTTTGACCTCATATATCTGAGATACGTGTATCTAGATGCATCAGATACATGTATCTGAAGTCTAAATAATATTGAATTTCGTAATAATGAAAAGTGAAGGAAAGGGAGGTAATTTAGGTACTAAACTAGTGGGATTTTTGTAAGTTACCCTTTGTTTTTTGGAAAACTACCTATTAGACATACATTCATATCATGTATATTACTTCTACCTATACTTTTAAATAATTATTTATCTTACAACTATTAAGAGTTTCTACCATATATTGAGGAAGATACACTTTAAAGATGTATTTTTGCTACCAAATATATTAAAATAGGGAGAGATGCGAGCTATATGAGAATTAGGGAGGCGAGTGAGACAGTCATGTAACTCATATACATGCGAACCACACTAGATACATAAATATGCATGTATCTAGGGTGATTCACATATATCTGAGATACGGAATACATAGGAGAGTAGAGAGTGAGAATGAGGAGGGCGAACGAGATTTGTCTATGTATCTTAGATATATGCAAATGCACTTAGATACAATGTATCTAGAACAAATTACACTTGATTTTGACCACATATATCCGGAGATACATGTATCTGAACATAGCTGGACACACCAAAATCTGGTAAGATTCGTAATATTGCAAACTAGAGTGTGTATCTAAGTAATTAGGTTCTAAACTAGTGGAATTTACGTAAGTTTCCTTTTTTTTTAAAAAAGTTATAAGTGAGTGGGTGATCTATGGGTCTATTTGGATTTCCATATTTTACCCACTTTCTTCATATTTATATGATCTTTTAAAATAGGTTAAAACTTATATTACCCATTTAAAAAATATGAGTGGTCTATTTAGTTACTATGAGTTAAATGAACTCCTTCCACTTATATGGATTGAAATTGTCACCCCTATCTATGTTTTTAAATCACTCTTGTTTGTTAGTTAAACATCAAAAAATAGTTAGTATTATTACCTATTGTATTGGCTGAGTATGTTAATTACTGCTAATTAACTTCCGAATGGGTGGTTAACTAACTAACAAATTGATAATTACTGTTAGAATAAAATGACTCTTTTACCCTTACAGAATATGCCTTAGTCTTCAAATTGCTTTCAACGAACTCCCACAACGATTTTATCAACAAATTGAATTTGATAATTTAGAGATAAAAATCAATTACATTCAGAACAAATAAGGGGAGTGTATGAGTTAGGATACATACGATCCAAAATAATAACAAAAGCCATAAAAATATGAGGTTCAAATCCTGGTTGTACCATCAAGCTAAAAACATCGTCGCTAATCAAAATAGTGGTGTGAGTAGTCGCGTTAGCTATTTTTCGCGATATATTTGCTACAATATGACCATCTGAATTTGTGATGTTGCAATTTCGCCTACGAAAAGAACCCTCCACTCTGTAATTTGGCTTCCACTGCCTCTTTTTCATGTCCATGACATTATTATTATTATTCTCTCCCGCAGCAAATACTTGAGCTTGGCATGACGAAGTCGTCATGCTTGCTCCCATCATCGCGAACAAAGATGATGGAGGTCTTCTCATTACGAATAAAGGAGTGGATCCGTCATCATCTTCTCCTCCGCTATATCCATTCCATTCATATTGTAATTGTGCGTTCATCTGTTATATATATATAATTCTTAAATTGATTAATGCTTGAATATCAATACTCATTTGAATTTACCAGTAATTTTCATTTAGATACTTGAACTATAGTTTGTTCTAGTTTAGCACCTGAATATATAGTCATGTATATATTCCAGTTAGTCACACAAAATATGACACTTTCTTTAATATACACATCAACATCAATTGAAATATGTTTGATTTACAGTTTACTGCGGCTAACACGTATAATCAAAGGAAGTGATATATTATACATAGTAATGAACACTTGAGAACACTGTAGAAATTTTAGCAAAAATTTGAATCAGAAGTATCTAGTATCTAATATGAATCATGTATTTAAGAAGTGCTTAAGAAGAACATGTCATAATCTTGAGTGTCTAAATGAAATTGACTAACAAGTTAAAAGGGCTATCGATGTATTCAGTCTTGATTTATAACAAGAAATGAAGATGAAGCACGTACCTGTGGTCTCAATGTTAAGAGAGGTTTACCCTGTGCGTCCATGAGTACTAGTCCGCCGGATCGGCTGCCCCGGCTAGCGATGGCCCGATTCTTCCTTCGGGTATAGTTGTCAACCCGAAAAACTAACCTCCCTTGCTTATTGAACACCGTGAATCCATCCGTACCTTGAAAACTCATACTCGATTTCTTCCAAACCGTGAAGATAGACGGGGAATTAACCTGTGGTCTACTTGTTATTACACGAGCTAGACGAGGAAGAGGAGGAGGAGGAAGACGATTATTATTATTATATTCGCGATCATCGTCTTTGTTATAAACAAGACGTTTGCATCCCAAATTTTTAGGATGATATGATGGATGAATTTTTGACATGTATGCAAGTAAGATGGTTGTAGTATACTTGCCCTTGTTGATCTCTTAATAAACATAATTAGATTAGAACAAGATTATTATAATTATTACTCCTATTTTATAATATGATTAATATATATAATCTCCCTATTTAATTTTTGATCTAAACATAGTGGAAGATGACGAGTCTTTGTCGCGTTCGAATGTGTTATAAACTTAGTACGCAAAATATTAATTAACTATTCTAATTAAGAATTTGGAAGATTATTGGCCATGCTACAAGAATTAATGTATTTATGTGGAAAGAGATACCTATATTATACTCCCTCCATTTCTAAAAGAATGATCTAGTTTGACTTGACACGAAGTTCAATAAAATAAAGAAGACTTTTGAATCTTGTGGTCCTAAATTAAAGTTACGTCAAATGTACAAAATTGTCCTTTAATCTTGTGACCTTAAACATGTCACGTGAAAAGCTAAAATTAAAATGTTACCAAAAAAGAAAGAAGTCATTTTTTTTTTAACTGACTAAAAATAAAATGAGGTCATTCTTTAGCAACTAATTTATGTTTGTTTAATTAGTAATAAGAAATTATTAGTGGATGGTATTAAGTCAAGTGGCTATTAACAATGTTAAATATCAGGATCAAATTGAGGTAGGGCCAGCTGGCCTTATGTCCACTTCCATTATTCCTAGTTACATAAAATAATAATAATATTATAGGTATAGATCTCTCTAAAGTTTATATTAATAAACTAATTATGATTAATGGTATAGGTTAGTTGCCCACTGGAAGAGTAATCCCCCTATATATTTTGGTCGAAAAAATAGGAAGGAAAGAAAGAAGAACACAAAAAATTAACCTTGAGCATATAATTAAGCGCATCCAGAGGAATCTTAGTTGGTTGGTAATCTGAATTCTCGCTTTATTGGTGAGGATTCAATTCCCATGTTGTAATCCACTCCCACATTTCCGCTTCCCCACCTCAAATTTTTAAAGAAAAAAAAAACACATCTAATTCTTGGTTTCTCGATGTTGGCTTCCTAATTATATTATTCACGTTCTAGATATGTAAGGGTGTTGAAAATTTGGTTCTTATAGAATGTGTGGTATGTTTATATGATTTGGTGGTCTCCACCTTTCAAGTTAGTTATTACAATTGAGTTAAATCTTAGATTCAATTCTTAACATAATATAAGAATAAATAGAGATCTTAACATTGAATATTACTTACTGCCTCCCATTATTAAAGAAAATCTACACGTATTTTGGCCCATAAAAAATCAAAATCACCCGTAAAAAACGTAGGAAGAATATATCTAATAAAATAAATAAGAGTATATTCATGCTTACCCACTTCAACAAATATTACTTTTTTCTTGAGTGGAGTACACATAAAAAAAAAATGAATCAATAATATTTTTTGTTGATTTTCCATTCGGGGAGTTTGCATTGGAGCCTCGACTAAATTAGAATTGCGTACTACATGGTTCATGTGGGGTAACGCTCCCAACAAGATATTCTCCTTAATTATCCAAGGTTCGAATCAGAGAACTCTGATTAAATGTGAAATAATCTCATCATTGCACCACAACTTATATTGGTAGAATTGAATATATATATATATATATATATATATATATATATATCAATGACTTATATCAAATATTAGACCGACGAGAAGAAATATTGGACTTGATCTCAGCAAAAGGCCAGAAAAGCAATATGCATCGCCTAAGTTGCTTGGACTCTTCATTTTTGGTGCCGCACATGTATCGACACGATATGGATGTGGGCGTGGGTATGAGATCCGTATCTGAATTGGTCAACCTATTTTGGGTACTTTGACCAAAATTGATGGGGGAAAGTCTTGACAATTTTAATGATTTCATAATCAATACAAAAGAGCTAAGGTGAAATTGAAGGAAATGAAATACATTTTATATAGAAATTTCTATGCCGCTCCTTTTCCTTTGATCTCCTTTTCGGATTCTCCTCAACTTCTCTACACAATATCTCATAATTTAGGTTTTATAACTCTATGTTTAGATATTTTAATTATATTTAGGCGAATCCCCGCATTAATATCCGTACATGAATCTATATCTCCGAATCTTTAAAACTAAATCACGAAGGATCCAATATATAGATTCGCACCCGTATCGACACCCGCACTCGAGTCTGAGGCATGGCAACCTTAATTACCAGCCAATTATTACAATTACAACCACCCTGAAGTCTATGTGCTTATATAGGGTCCTGCTTTCTTATTGGACCAACTCCAATTTGGATTTTACTATTTAATTACCTAATACAGCTTACGCATTTTCCATACTAAAAGCCAAGTTTCTACGAAAAACAAAGAAAATTCTAAAATCGAAATGCTTGAAAGTAGTCACACCTAGCAAGAATATTTCTCTCATCGTTAAGGACGAGAGAAAGTTGCTCGGATGGTAAACATTTCTCACTATTTTCAAATCTAAAGTTATAAGTTCGAGTTATCAAAGGAGTAAAGGGAGGGAGTAAAAAGTAAAATAATTGTTAAAAGTAAATTAAATTGCATTAATTGAATATTTTAAAATTAAAATTAAAATATTAAAAAATTATACAAAAGTATTATAAATTACAATCTTCTCATGTCAATATAGTAAATTTTTTTCTTATAAATTTAATAGTCAAAATTTTTGTAATTTAAATCTCAAGTGAATAAACAAAATATCATATAATTTAGAACAAAAGAAGTAAATATCGAACGATATGTTTATGAATATCTAAGTCCAATGTTTTGACGTTAGTCCTGGTAATTATACATGATTCATGATCATTCTCTTCTTAATTAGCTATATCAAGGTTTTTTTTAGTATTTCATTCAGTGTTCGATATCTATATTGAAATTCAATTAATTTAGATTCACGTTTGATAAGACTTCATTCAGAGGGTAACACTTTATAAAAAGAATTTCATACTCATATTTCAAACTCAAAACCTCTGATTAAGGAAGGAGCAACCTAATCGCATCACATTAGGTATATCAAGGTTAATGCTTTACTCTTGGTCTTGTGTACCGCTTGCGCATTTGTTGTTGTTTCTTATTTGTCTTTACTGAAGGTGGATTCCTCATAAAGTAATAAATTACCACTAGGGCGGCTTAACAAACATGAAGATGTGAAACTAAATCTTAAAAAACTAGATATCCAAATTATGTGACATAATTGAAATTTAGAAAATTATTTTTTTAAAATTATTGTTTTGAAATATTTTTAGTTTTTATTTATCATAATTTATAATATTTTTATATTATTTTTAAATAATATATATTACTTCATGTGTTTTAATTTATGTGGCACTAGAGGTGTCAAAATGGGTTTGGCCCGTTAAGTCAGCTCAATCCAACCCTTAAAATAAGTAGTGTTGAACCTAATTTTTGCCCATTTAGGAACAAGGCTTTTTAGCTCAGCCTTATTTGGCCCGCTAGCCTCATATGCTCAACCCGCGAGCCTTAGAGCCCAACCCGTGGGTTAAAAATATTTATTATACATATTTTAGTAGTCTTTACTTGTAAAGATTTTATCAAAATATATTTAAAAATTATGAAATCAAGTGCAACTCATTTGCATATCTCTTACATTTTACGGCCATTAGCCCACTAACATCAAGTCTACTTTTATTTTTAAATTTTCCATTTCCTCTTTGTTGTTTTGTTTATGAAAAAAGTGATCATGTAATATTTTTTGCTCGGATGAATCTTACGGTGATGTATCTTGACTATTATGTATTTTTGTAAGTATTCATTGAAGTGTGTAATTCATAAATGAATTTTTGTATGTATTGATTAGATATCAATGTTCGATACTCTTAGATAATCTTTCTAAGACACCAATGTTGTTCATTTTTTGGTTGAAGGGTCGACCCGTCCTAACCTGTGGCCCGCTTAGGGCTGGGTTGTGCTACTATTTTATAGGTCCTTTAACTAAAAGGGTCAGCTAGTCCTAACCCATTTAACTCTCTAGCCCGTTAGAGTTGGATTTGGTTGGGTCAACCCATTTTGACAGCTCTACGTGGCACTGATAGGATTTTAAGAGTCCATCAAATTTAAGTTGCTAATTATTGTGATTTTCATGTCATTTTTCAAATAATATATGTTACTTGCTCTATCCTAATTTATGTTGCATCAATAGAATTTCGAGAGTCAATCAAATTTTTTATGACTATTAAAATTTAAACATTTTAAGTTATTGATTATTGTGATTTATAGGATTTTTTAAAGACTTTTAAATATTCAAAAAGGCTAAAAAGAAAAAAAATTATAACAAAAAATATTAAAATTACATAAATACCTTTGACTAGAAACACGCATGTCGATTGAGAGATGCGCTTCTACACTTTTCTATAGAGTAGTAAAGTAAACTAATATCTTTAGTTTTTCTTTAAAGATATTTAAATATTCAAAAAGGCTAAAACAAAAAAATATTATAACAAAAAATATAAAAAAAATATAAATATCTTTGACTAAAAACATATATGTCGATCAAAAGATGCTGCTTCTACACTTCTCTATATAGTAGTAAAGGAAAGTAATATCTTTAGTTTTTTTTTTTTTTTGGTAAAGAAAGAATTTTTACCGAAAGTGAATAGTTATATGACAATATGTTTCTAGTCAAAGGTATTTATACACTTTTATATAACTTAAGACTCCTTTTTGTAAGTCAGTAGGACATCGTAGTAGGATGTACTTAAAGGACTCCTTGTAATATTCAATTTATTCTATTTATGTAAATTTCAAGAAATTTGTATTATTTCTGTTACCTGCTTTAAATAAAGTCTAGGATTTCCTACTACGATGTCCCAATGACTTACACTTTGCACAGGGATGTCATTTTAAAATTTGTAGTCTGAAAACACTTATTGATCATTTGAATAACTAGAAATTACTTCATATATTTTTTAAGGGTAAAAAGAGAATTATTAAATTTAAATGCTTTTGGTTATAAAAATGTGATATTCTTTTTGAAACTGACTAAAAAATAAAGTATATTACTTAAATTGAGATAGAGGAAGTATACCATAGTAGAGCGGGCATGGTTAGTCATCTATTTACCGTGGAATTCTTGTGGAACGTGTGTGTTGTGAACCAAGCTGACCCTGTAAGGGCCTATGAGCTAAAATGGATGAATGAGACTGATTCAGTTCTAACTATTGAGTCGAGTAAAATATTAAAGAGTTTTATTTGGATCCAGACTCAATTACCATTTGTTAAAAAGGACTAGGAGTTTGAAAGAACCGTTATGCAAATTGTTATGGAGTATTTGTATTTCCTCATCCTTTTTCTTTGAGTTCTACTTCTCATCCTTTTCTTCTATCTGTGTTCTTCAATTTCCCTTTTAGTTCTTAAATTCCTTTTGTAATTCTAATTACGAGTTAGTGCATTATGTTTATCGGTTATTTGAGTTAAATTTGTGTTGATCTAGTAATTGAGTTTGTTTCAATGTGGGATGAAAGTAAGGAGGGTATTGGTAGCTAGCCGGGGAGGATCTAAAAGCTCGTTTACGCGTTCATCGTGAACCCAACAATTTTGTGTATATAGATATATATATATATATATTAAGAAATCAACAAAATATTATAAATATTTGACACTGAATCCAATCACAATCATAGTATTAACTTGAGATCGTTGAAGAAATTCATAAATTTCAAATGCTGAATACGTCTGGTTAAGGCTTAGAGCAGAGGAGTAGCACAAGAGGTACAATTACAAGTCTTAGGTACAAAAGCACAAACTCCGTAAGGCTTATTAGGGAGTTGACAGTCTATAAGAAAGCAACAAGGCAAGCTTGTACAGTTGCTGGGCTCTGTCTCTGCCTCTGCCTCTGCCTCCATCTCTGCCGCGGACACACAACACTCGCAAGCCAGACACAGCTGAAAAGGCTGCTGTTGTTGAGACCATAACCACGTCTTAGAGTTGTTATAATTACCAGCTCCTAATTCCATTTCTAGCTCCTGAGTTGCTGTTACTAGTCTGTATTCTGTATCGCGATGCAGGGGCTCTAATCGTTTCCTTGTGGATACTGATAATGATGTCTCATCTTGCTTCAAATCATCTTTATTAGACTCAATACCAGGATTAGTCACATGAGAGCCTGAACAATGTCGTTACAAATGAATTACCAATATACATGTTCAGTAATATCAGGTCAATCAAAGGATATGTAAAACTAAACGTCTCTTTTGATACATTTTACGTATCTTTAGTTTAAGATGCAGAAGATTTAAAAATATTCTTTACTTTTCTAAACCTCGTCCAAGTCAAAATCAGACAAACAAATTGAAACAGACAGAGCTTAAATATAGCTTTGCAACTAAACTACTATCAAAGAGTTAGTTACCTCTAGCTGAAACCATCATAACCAAACAATAGAACAAGATAACAAGAATTACTCGCAGTGATGATAGTTTTACAAAATTTTGAGCAAACGATTTCTGCATGATTCCTGATAGTACGAGTAGAGGAGCAACCACATCAACTGCAGACCAAAAGATAAGAGTAGTACTTGTAAGTTGTATCAATTGTTCCAAAAATTTTGCGAGTTGTAAGAGCAATAAAAAAGCTTATTGGTAAAGTGGTTGATCAAGGAATATATTCTAACTTTGATTGAACTCCATTCTCCATCTACATCTATGACAGTTGGAAAATTCTCTATCACAAATAGAACAAATTTAAACACTTTTATTGATTCCTACAGAATAAACTAAACACTATATCTTAGAAAAATGTTCTGCCTTATCTCCTCTGTTTCTATCTGTTGGAAATAATTATTGGATCGGGTCCACTCATAAGGGACACTAATTAAGCCCATTAACCTTATCCCTTGTGAAGTTATTGGTTTACTGATAATGATCTATTAGTTTAGCGTAATGGTTTAGATTTTTTTATTATCGAATTATCGATTTTTAACGGTTTGACATTTTTTCTTAACGGACAGGTTAGCTGATAACTCGTAGTAAATTAAATAATTATATTTATACCATATGGTATATAAAGTCATTGACTTAAAGTTTAGTTTCTTACCTTTATTTTTGGTTGTCTCAACCTCTCAATTATTCTACAATGTGACAGTGTTTGCTTTTGAACAAGATATATTCTTGTTTCCTAAGTGAATTTCAATGATTTATTTTTTGTGTTAAATCTCAACGGTTAAACCAATAACTGAATCGATAACCGATAATCCAATCAATAACGATAGATAACCGATAATCCAATATCTTAGTGGTTCTATAACAGTTTATCTTGTTTATAAACTGATAACCGATATATCAGATCAATAGACTTCATAAATGAACAGAACCAACCGGTACACAGTCCTTTTATAAGGTAATAATGATACCATGAAGTCTATTTTGACCAGGAAAATAATGAAATTATGAAGTCGATTTATATTGGACAATGATAATGTTGGTAGCATTTTGTGGAAACAATTTTTAACTAACCTATACATACATTGGGATTAAAAATATAAAAGGGAGGATGTTGGAAAATGGTACACTTAATGCAGAATTTTCAGTCAAAACAAAATTTAGTGTAATGATTTTTGGATGTGATTTCTGTCGAGCAGTGGCGGACCTAGGATTTTCGTTCAGGGGGTTCGAAAAATAAAAGTATAAACGTGTAAATAAGTCAACAGATTTTTTTTTCAAGGAAGTATTAGTATATAGTTTATAGGTACAATAAGTTATTTTTGTTACAAGAAATTCGAAACTAACATAAGTGATTACAGTGAAACAAAAAGTTAGCCCTTTAAAATATGTCAAATCAACAATAGAATATTATGGGAGATGATTTTAATATTTGAGTTTTGAGTGTTGGAGAAGAACAAGAAAGTGATTTAGGGATTTGGAAAGTGAAAAAGTTATTAGCATTTAGGAATGGGAGTATGGGACCCTTGAATTTTTTGGGTTTAACATCACATTTTAGCACTTTTTATTTAAAAAAAAACTAAAAAAAACATGAAAATCGGAACTGGAACTAAAATAATAAAAAAAACTTAAAGTAAAAAACTAAAAAAAAAGAACGCTAACCCAGGGATTCGATCCCTGGACGTCAGGCTTAATATTGAAGGGAGCTGCCGCTGGGCTATCTCCTTCACCTTGTCATTGAGGGGGTTCAAAATATATATATCCACATAAATCCAGAAAATTCACCTTATATATACAGTGTAGTTTTTTATCGAGGGGGTTCGGGTGAACCCCTGGACAACACGTGGGTCCGCCCCTGCTGTCGAGTACTACTGACAGTTCTAAAATTGGTTAGAGTCTACGCTAACATATTTAGAGGGTAAGTGAGCGTAGATCGCTATCTTATGGAGGTATAGAGGTTGTTATCAAAGAATCTTCAATATGAATACAACAACTCAAAGTAGGTATGAAATGGAAAAACAACAGTGAAGAAATCATACCAACTAATAGAAAAATAGTAGCAACAACAAAATAGTGCGATAATCGTAATACCATAAACACCAGATGATGATAGAAATCAAAAGTATGTAACATTCCACTATTTACTAATCTTCTATCATAATTCACGACTTTCACACCCTCTTATCTATGATCATGTCGTCGGTAAGGTGAAGCAGTGTTTTAGAACCAACGAAATAATAATAAAATTATTATTTTATAGTCAGAGATTAACCTGCGAGACACGTTCATAGAGACTAGCTGTTATTATAAAAGCATGAATACAAATATTGATTGACCAAAATATCCTTCACCTTTATACCCTTTATTAATCATATAAAGTCTATATAACAATAATGTACAAAAAAGTGAAAGTGCCGGAGAAATTTCAGAATGGTTAGGATATGCAATTGATAGGGTTAACAAAATAGGAACATGAGGTTGGATTTGACTCTCTAAATATTTAATTAACTAATACCGATAAAAGATTTAACACTCTTTGTTAATGTATATAATTATTGCCCCTAAAGTTATTTTTGTTTCGACGGCATGACGACCATGATAATAAATAATATGATTATCGTGAAATGTTATATCTATCCATATTATAAAAAAAATTATTTTTTCAAATAAAAAGACAAATATGAATTCATACATCTCAAGTTGAATATCTATTTAATTTATGGTAAGTCAATTTTCTTAACTTTCTAGATAAAAAATGAAACCACAATGAAAGTATATTTAGTAAATATATTATTAATATTGGCCATATTTGTTGCATTCAGCAGAAGAGGAGTATGCCAGGACACATAATATTTGAGCTACTGTGAATCTCCAAAAAGATAAAGTATTCAGTTTTTTTTAATGTGGTTTGCACAACTCAAATAATCGATATATATATATGTGTTATTTTCTTTGTTCCAATTTATATGATATTAATAAAATTTCAAGAGTCAATTTTTTTTATGTGTTTTAAATATTTTAAGTTATTAATATGATGATGTATAATATTTGTTACATAATTTTTAAATATATAAAAGACCTAGAAAAATAAGATAAACAAATTAAAATTAAGCCACATAAAATGGCAAAAATGCCCTTAGATGCCTGCTTTGGCATCTACACGGAGGGTTACCTTTGCTTCGAACAAGCTATATTCAGTTGCTTACAATTGTGATTTTTGTGCTGGTTCAATTTTATCTCTATATGCGCGATCGTGTATAAATATGTATATACATTAAAACTTTTTTCATAACTTAAAATTAGTTATTTCTTCATAATATATATGTTAAATATTGTTTAAAGTCTTTTATATCCTTCATAATTTTTTTTAATTAAGGTTAAAATTGTAATCATCTAAACATATTATCCAGATTCTTAGAATACATATATTTTTAGACCTACAAGAATTCTTTGTATCTTATATTCCTCTTCGCCTGTGCCTGCACTGCCCTTCGCCTGCACCGCCTACGCCACCTCCTGCACCTGCACAACCTGTGCCTGGGCCTGGACCGCCTGCGTCTTGGCCTGTGCTGCCACCTTCGTGCATATGTCGCACTATATGTTTCTTTATTGTAACATTATTGGACATTTCTTAATTGTTCAAATTTGCAAGTATCAAAATGTGTAAGTGTGGTGAAGTTTCTAGTTGTAATAAAAAAATATTATCTCTATTGTCTTCGATAAAAAAAACTTGTCGTCTCTGGCGCCTTCGTCTCGCACTTCATCTTCTTTTCCAATCTTGTTTTTAAACCTAAATCCTCTCCCGTTTTTCTATTTTGTTTTTATATTTGATTTGTTTTGTTCTTAGGTTTAGATTTATTAACTTCACATTGTATTATTGTTATTTAAAGAACTAAGGATTACTCTAAGTTAATAGGATGTTAGCCACATATTTGAAATATATTACCTTGGATGTTAACTGTCGTAAAGCATTATTTATTGATATGAGGATTTGAATTGTTTAATTCAAAGTTCTAAAATATTTCAGATAAAATATAAATGATTTTTTAATATGTAAGCTTTGTACTTTTTTAAAATTATTATTTATTACAATTTTCATGTGATAACCCTCCCGGTCATTTCTGTGTAAATTCCTTATTTTCGCCATCATTCTTATAGCGACCCTAAGTCATTTATGAGTTTGTTGGGACTGATAGACGTTTGTTTGATTTTTATGTGAGTTTTCGAGACGGCCTCAGAATGCAACTCTAATAGTTTCATCAGCTTCGAAAGGGTAATTTTAGGCTAGTGATATAGTTGGCAAGGACTTCGAGGCTTCCGGTTCGAGTTTGTGTCATTAGCCTTTTTTTTCTTTCCTTTTTTGCTCTTTATGAAGATAAGAATGGTAAGACAACTTCTACCACTCTGTCTGTCTTAAATTATTCATCGTATTTTTTTTACACTGTCTCTTAAAAAATATTAATTATAAGGGTTTTAAAATTAATTTACTCTTATTTACGTAGTTCTTATTTGAACTAGGTAAGATTAATTAAAAATTACCTTATTTAATACAAATATTTCCTCTTTGATTAAGAGTCTGTTTGACATTGCTGCTAAAAACTGCTTATTTTTAGAAGCGTTTGTTTTTAAAAAATAGCTTTTAAAAAAAAACAATTTGTGTTTGGCCAATTCATTTGAAAGGTGTTTTTGATAAGCAATTTGTGTTTGACTAATTTTCTTTAAAAAGTGTTTTTGAGAGTCAAATTACGAAAAAATGGCAAAGTATCGATGTGCTTTTAATATTAAGATTATTTTATAGAGAGGGACTATTTTAAACATCTAATACATAAACTTTAATTACATTTTTAATTTAATTATTTGAAATGTATATATTCAAATTTTCAATCAAGATTGTACATAGATAAATATTGTTGATTTTTTTAAAAAGAAGAATCTTTTTTTGTTATTTATTACCTATTTTTGGATTCAATCTTAGCTATTGTCCTCTTTTTATTTTTACTCTAAAGTTTTAAAAATTCAAACTAAAATAAAATAATACGTAAATTAAGAAAATAATATTTGTTATTTGTTACTTTTTTTGGAGGGTCTAAATGTTTAATTGTTATTTTTTCTCCTTTTTAATCCTACAAAAATATCGTTGTTACTTTTATTTATAGTTCTGTAAAATAATATATAAAGTAATATATACAATATAATATATGAATAATAATAATATAAAACATAAATAAAATAAAAAATTTATTATATAAAAATAAAACTAAAATTCTTGAATAAAAATCAACCAAACTTATGAGATATGTTGATTAATTAATAAGGGATATATTGATAAATATGTATATATGTAAGTGATATTTAGTCTTAAAAAAATTAATTTTCTATTTCTACTTCTGCCTTTTTTAAAAAGCATAAATTTTTAGCTTTTTGCCAACAACAGAAAAACTGCTTCGGCTTCGATTTAAAAGCAGTTTTAAGATTTTTTTCAAGCACTTAATTTCTCAAAATAAGTGTTTTTCTCAAAAAATAAAAATAAATACTTCTGACCTCCCAACAACAATGCCAAACATGCTCTAATTTTGAGTATGTTTTCTACTTTTTCATGTGTTTTAGTTCACTCAAGTAAGATTATAGTATCAAAATTTTGTATGTGATAACAAATTTTATAGCTAATAGGTCTTTTAGTTAATTGAAATACTCTAAATCTTTACATAGAGGTAGAGTCCTAATAAACATTAACTTTGAGACACCAATTTAGGTGCAAACATTATTACATCTTTTAGCAGTATAATAATATTTTATATAAAAAGAGATTTTGAAATAATAAACATTAACATTGTAATACAGATTTAGTGGTAAAACTACCGTGTTTTTAGTCCCTTGGTAGACTTTATCTGTCAAAAAGGGCCAGCTCAGCCCTACCCGACCCAAGCCTCGCTGGTCTGGGAATTTGATGGACTAAAGCGGGCCAACCCTTTATTTGGAAAGGCCTGAAAATGCCCAACCCAATCCAACTCTTGAAGGGCTGCGGGCTGGGGTGGGCTAGCCTGCTTTTTTTATTTTCGAATTTGTCCTAGAAGCGGTAGAACTGATGAAACTACGTGAAACCCTCACAAGGGTTTACGCAGAAAAAATGGGCAAACCCTTTTGAGTTGTACACGAAGATATGGAAAGAGACATTTTTTTGTAAGCAACAGAAGCCAAGCTTATGGAATTGTTGATTTTGTAGCGGTTCAAGGAAAATAACATGCAAATCTGTGATTTAAAATTTTTATCTTCAAATTAAATATTCTATTAAATAGAAGTAATTCATCATCATTCGGTTAGGATCAATCTAAACCAACACATCATATTATGTATATGATTCAACATGCCAACTATTAAACAACTTACACTACTGACTTGACGTATCCGGGCGCTTCATCCAATACTAAGCGTCCACGGTCGTTCAATAGTAATATAACCCAACTAGTGAGTTGGGTTCGAGTCCCAAGGGAGCAGTTTGTAATCGAGAATTAAGAGAAAAGCAAGAAATTCGCTCAAGTCATTTATAACTAAAGACTTATATATACGGAGAAAAATATATCAAATTAAAGGATGACACAAGTGTCAATTATCGAAGGAGTTTTTGTAGTCAATTATTAACTAGAAGCAACAAATAAAATAGAAATATGAATATGGAGACGAGATTCTTGGGATGTGATAGGAATACGGGCTAAAATAAACAATCGGGTAAATGCTATTGATAGTAAATTGCTGTAAATTAGTAACTAAGCTAGACTTTAGTGGGGGTAAATTTTCTCTCGAAAAATTTACCCCGAATCCTCATTAGTAACTAAGCTAGACTTTAGTAACTAAGCGACTCGCCTAATGGTTTAGGCGATCCTCATGCCGTCTTTTCTTCGTTCTTTTCAGCTGCCTTGTTCCTTTTTGCCCAATAGTGTCCATGCTTAGTCTCTAACTCCAAATATCTGAAACTCAAGGATTTTCATCAGTTATTGAGACAAAATATGCATTTGAGGACACTAAATCTATCAAAATAAATCTCTAAAAGAGTCCAAATCGTGGACTCCTCAACACCTCCAACTTAAACTTTTGCTTGTCCTTAAGTAAAACTCAAGTTCAACAGTTCAAAAAGGATGTTTCAAACAGTGCTACACAAGACTCAATCATGAATGCACACAAAAAAACTCAACTTACTCGTGCAAGGATCAATTGTGTACTCAAAGATTCAAGTTGTGACTCACCATTACCAAAGAATCTCAAGCTCACTATACATGCTTCAAATGCAAGTTCAAGCTCAACAAAGGTATTCAAATGCCCTCACACAAAGAATGATTCCATATTCACTCAATGGTTCAATCATTTAAAGTTCCGGAATCAAGATCATCAAGATCAACAATCACACTCATAAAGATAAACACAATGCATAATTTCACCCATAGGTTTGCCCTTATTTTCCAATCGACTTTTGCTTCAGCTCATTCAAGATAAAAAAAGGTCTTTCCAAGGCTTGTAATGGAGCTGAGTGTAATGGTATGATCATTTAGGCTTATAGACTGAAATCCTCATGAAATGTGATGTGAACAACACTTTCTTTCCTTCTCTTTATCATTTTCATTCAAGCTCAAAAGTCACCTCTTATTCATCTTCTATGGGTCATTGGAAACCCCATTTTCATTGTATTTCCACAACCTTATTCCACAACTTTTTCTTTCTTCCTATTTTTTTTCTTTTTCAATCTTTTTTTTTATATGGATGGGTTCCATTTTTTTTCAAAGCATGGGCAAAAGGGACTTCTTTGCATTTTCTTGATTTGCCTTCTCTTTTCACCACACCCCCAACTTAGGCTTTTGGCCTAAATTGGCTATTCAAACAAACCACAGATCATGAGGATTATGGGTAATGGGTCAATAAAAGGTAGCAATGCTATCAAGTTTCGTCCAAGAAAAGGTTAAGGCTCAAAGCGTGCTCAAAAGAGGTTCACACGCTCACAAGGTAAGCCACAAAAGAGATATAATGTCAAATTGGTTCACACTCTTTAAAGTTGCCTAAGATCATCTCAAGAAATTGCATCACTTAGTCAACCGGACCAACGGGGCAAATTCTAGGTGTCATCACACATGGTTCACGGTAAGCTCATCACACAAGACATTGACACCAATATCAAACAAGACTTCACACTTTCGCTAGTGTGCAATGTTCATCACAAGAGACTCAATTCGATACTTGGCTAGTCATAATGAGTTATAAAGAGTTTACATATTGTTTATGCAACTTCAATTTGCCTCGTCATAGCCGCACATTTATTTTTGTTCAATTATGAGCACTATTTGAGTCATCGGTATCGATCAAAACCGGTACTCAAATTCACAAGAGAACAACCACATTCAACACATACAAGAGGTGGCAAATTTTTTTGAAAAGGTCAAAAATCATTTACAATTAAAAGCAAGGAGCCATAGGCTCAAGCATCCACAAAAGCAATGTAAAAACAAAATTTGTAGCTCAAAGCTCAAATATAAACAAAACAAGAATTACGAATGACACACAAAAGGTAGGCCTCACCCCACCACAAATAAAAGCATTTGTCTTCAAATGCAAATAAGCTAATAATATCCAAGAATCAAAAGAAATAAAGATAGAGAGGGAAGTAAAAATGTGATCTTGTCTACGCAGTCGCTCCATCTGTCTGGGCATCGATGCTCGATGCATCAGTCTGGTCTTGGGAATTAGTGCCCGGAGTTTCTTCAAAAGGAACAATAGCACCAAACTCACCAGGAGTTGCTACAGGTGTGTCCGCCAAAAAATTCCGAACAGCTGTATAAAGTCCCCGGGCCCATGAAGGAATAGAGGAGTCTCATGGAGTAGTCTTCCTTTTAGAAATAGGCCTCTTGCCCTTACCTTTGTTTCCAGGTGAAGGTTCTTGCTTGCCATTCTTGGAAGGATTCGACCTCCCTTCATTTAATTGGAAATTTCGTGCTCTTATCTTTTGGGGTGGCGCGATTTTCCCAGCAACTTTTGGTCTAGCCATCTTTGCAAAGCATTGAGACAAAAGTTAGGAAATATTCGAACAAAGGCACAGAAAATCAGTTTTAAAGCTATGGCAATTTGGCGATGGGAAAGGTCTTTCGGCGAGCAAGAATTAGCTCCCCGAGAGTTACAATGCAAAAAGAGTTCAGGGGTGCAGACAAAGGGCGATCAAAAACATTTTTAGCGAGTCGTCGAGTGCCCTCGGCGACCTCAGGCTTCTCGCCAAAGATTACAGAACCAACATCAAATAAAGCATGAAATTGAAGGCGAGATGGGGATATTAGGCTAACCGCCGAGTGGTTCGACAAGCTCAACCCAGCTCGCCAAACGACCCAACGTGCCTACTTTCAACCCAACTTCTCGAATTCAACCCTGCAACCCCTCAAAAACAAAATCAAAACATGCACAACTCAAATTCAAACGAGACCTATAACACCCATTGCCTTGAGATACTTAGACTTTTCCCAATTTTGCCGAATTTGGTCAATTGATGACATTTGCCCTTAAGAATGATGGCACCTGCTCTATTATTAGGCAATTTTCATTGTTTGGCACAAATCCGAGATACTCAGACTTCACCCAACTAAACCCAACGACATGCAAGCACAACTCACAAAATTTAAATCATTTCAATGCACAAAAATATGGGATTTCAACAATCAAAACAATACGGGCAAGATTATCAGCTTAAAATAGGCATTCAAACATACTAATCCTATCAGAGAGGCCCAACACATGACAATCAAGATAATAATGTTGCAAATAAGTACAATTTCGATAAAAATGAACTCGGGGTTTGGAAAACCATCTTTTTATGCCGATTAAGATAAGATTGAAATGTTAGGCGGCAATGTAGTCCAACTTCGAGCACCAATCAACAACTAAAATACTTCTCGAAATGCGACAATATATAAACTAAGGTGCATGTGTGAGTTTGTGAATATTTAAAGAGAGGGAAAGTGAAAGAGTTTGAAAAATATAACCTTTTTGCCTTAAAAACCGTCCAGTGTTTGCCCATTCGGCGACATTAGTCTTACTTACCGATTCGCTCGGCGAAGCATCGAGTCGACACTTACCTCACTAAATTTTACAGGACTTCCAGTTGATTTGGAGATCCAAATGGCGGACTATATCAGGGTCGCCGACTAGGTTGGCGACTCGCCAATAATTTCTTGGTTTTCGCCGAAAGTTACAAACTCCAAGTGAAATTTGTCTTGAGTCCAATGCGGTTTGAGTCGGGGTCGCAGACCCTTTCGGCGATGCGCCGATTGGACCTTTTTCTCGCCAATTTCCCTTTTTCCGAACACTTTCCATAGGTTGACCTGCACAAACAACACACCATTATTCCAAACAAAGAAAGATAAACAAATAAGAAAACTTAGGCTACTTCCCAAGCAGCGCCTTAGTTAACGTTGCGGCACGACACAAGTCCACCTTCAAACCTCATTCTTGGGGTTAGCCATAGTATCACTAGGCAAACCCCCCTGCTCTCTCGGGTTGAGATGAGACAATATATGACCCATTTGGGTGTCTAACTACGTGATCGACATTGAATGAGAGGTGACGGTCTGGCTAAGGGTAGACACATCTTCTTTCATTTCTTTTTAAATCTTGTCTGACCCTTTAACTTTGTTGAGGATACGAGAGAGTATATCATCAGACCTACCACCATCTGAATCCTTTGGTTTTTGGCGCCTGTGGGGAGGTACATACCTATCCTTTTCCCCATCCTTCCAATTAGGATTACAATCCCTCCATTCACGATCTCAATCTTTCCAACCTTCATACCTAGCCCAACCTTGGTTACCACCATGCCTCAGGTAATTTGAACGATAACCACCGCCTTGGTTGGCTAGAAAATTTACCTCTTCTTTATATAATACCTCAAACTTGGACTCATCCAGATTAGCACACCCGACACCCACGACATTGACACTTTGAGCACTAGCTCCCATGACATTTTTAGACAAAATATCAAGTTGTGTCATGATCTTGGCCATGTTTTGGTCCCTCTCTGGGTCCTTCTCCATCTGTTCCTTAGTCATCTTAAACATGAGAGGGGAGACCTGGTCTTCACGGGTATACCACGCCCTGTTTATGGTAGTCACGCCATCTAAGAGCTGAGTAGTTATCACATAAGGTTGTTGCATTAAACCTCTCGGAGAAAGTTTGTCAGCAACACCCTTATTTACCGAGTCAAGACTCTAGTAAAAATATTGCAGCAACACGTTATCAGGCAAGCCATGGGTTGGGCATTGAAGCACCAACTTCTTGAATCGCAACCAAGTTTCGTGTATTGGCTCACTCTCTAGACGCTTAAAGCTCTGAATGTTGTCCAGAAGAGTCATCATCTTCGAGGGAGGGATAAATCGCACTTGAAATGCGATGACCAACTCCTCCCACGAAGTGATTGATTCATGCGGCAATTCAGCCAGCCATTTGCATGTTTCTCCCATCAAAGATAATAGGAACAACCTCAATCAGACCGATTCTTGGGAGATATTCTTGATGGAGAATGGTCCGCATACATCCACGAAGTTTCTAATGTGCTCATAGAGATCCTCATGAGCCACACCACTGAAAAGCCCTTTTAGTTGCAAAAGTTGCAACATAGTACTCGTGATGTGGAACACCGCATTTCCTTCGACCAGAGGCAAGCGAATGGGACCAATACCTCCCATGAGATGGGGGTCATTAGCATGAGGCTCGTTGACATCGTTTAGGTTTCCAATGTTATCTTGATGGCTTACTTGGCTGTCGTTGCTGCCATTCACACTCATACTTCCTATTTTATTACACAAACAAGCAAAACAAAACTGAAAATTAAGTAAGTATCACAACAACTAACAAGAGCAAAATTCAACTTAAATAAAAATTCTCAATTAACACCACTCCCCGGCAGCGCCGCCATTTTGACTTGATGTATCCAGGCGCTTCATCCAATACTAAGCATCCACGGTCATTCAATAGTAATATAACCCAACTAGTGAGTTAGGGTCGAGTCCCAAGGGAACAGTTTATAATCGAGAATTAAGAGAAAAGCAAGAAATTTGCTCAAGTCATTTATAGCTAAAGACTTATACGAAGAAAAACATATCAAATTAAAGTATGACACAAGTGTCAACTATCGAAGGGGGTTTTGTAGTCAATTATCAACTAGAAACAGCAAATAAAATAGAAATATGAATATGGAGATGGGATTCTCGGGATGTGATAGGGATATGGGTTAAAATAAACAATCGGGTAAATGCTATTGATAGTAAATTGTTGTAAATTAGTAACTAAGCTAGACTTTAGTGGGGGTAAATTTTCTCTTGAACAATTTACCCCTAATCGAATCGGTTTCTCTCGAACACCAATAAGCGGCAATAAAGCTCAACTTCGCCTTAGTCCATTCACTCTCTCGAGCTGAATGTGTGGGAGAGGGTTTATGATTCACTCTCTCGAGTTGAACCCACGACAACCCAATAATCAAATACTATTGATTTAGTAGTTTTGGTTTTAAAACCTGTCTCTCGAGCAAGTCAAAAACACAAAGATAAAATTGTATTTGCAACTACAACCTCATTCAATTCAAACACAACTACTAAATGAAATCACCTTTAAACAACAAGTTAACTATCTATCAGTAATACCCAGCAGTAAATTCAACCCATATTCACATAATCACACCCAAAGAATTGGGGTTTTAGCTAGACTTAGTAAAGAGATAGAAATTGATACCAAAAGATGTTTCCATCAAATAGGTAGGATAGATAATGTCTTTACACACGTCAAAGAAGAATAATCTTCAATACCCACTTTCAATTGCTTAGAAAATGGAAATTTTCAAATCTTCAAAGCTAAGGAACAAAGTCTCCAAAACTCTAAGTTCTAAAAATTGGTTTCTGAATTGTAAAACTCATTTCTAAACTAAAAATTTAAACATGTACTTATAGTTGTCAAAAAAATGTGCTGCGAAGGACCACCCGGCGCAGTTGTTTGGGATCGCTGATCCATTCAGTGATCCACCCTTTGGTTTGGTTCATCACCTTTCTGCATTGGCCTTCAGCAAATTCAAGTTTTGTAACGTTGGGCGATGAAGTACTGCATCGCGGAATCGTTCGGTGACTCGCCGACTGCTCCTTTATCTCTCCGACTCAATTTTCTCCTTCAAAGGCACACTGGAATATTAGGCGAGACCATATCCATTCGGCGACTCGCCTAATGGTTTAGGCCATCATCAGGCCGTCATTTCTTTGTTCTTTTCAGCTGCCTTGTTACTTTCTGCCCAATTGTGTCCATGCTTAGTCTCTAACTCCAAATATCTGAAACTCAAGTATTTTCATCAGTTATTAAGACAAAATATGCATTTGAGGACACTAAATCTATCAAAATAAAGCCTAAAAGAGTCCAAATCGTGGACTCATCAACTACTACAAAAAAGTCCTTTGGTGGAAATTATTTAGTGGCAATAAACTACTTGCCACTAATTTATTTACTAAGTTTAAATATTACCGACAAATGTATTTTAGTTTGAAAAAGAAACCTTTTTATCGACAATTTACTCGAATGGCCTATAAACAAGTCAACTTTATTTTTACTTCCCTCCAAAACCAAATTCTAAATATTTTATTTCCCTCGTCCCTGTAGGTAATTCCTTTCTAAATCTTTTCTTTTCAATTAACTTTTTTTTTCAATCTCCTTTCTGATTAACTTTTCAATCTTTCTTTTGTTTTTTGATTACCTTTTCAAAGTTCAATGAATATGAAGATCAAGGAATCGATAAACAATTATGTGTGAACGTAACGAGTGAGTAACAGTCAATTTAGGGTAAATTTCTTGAACTAGATCGATTTTTGTCATGTATTTACATAATTTTAGTTTCATATGGCATAATACTTATCTAAATTTCACGTTCATTTTTTCCAGGCTTGTTTCAATATGGATCAATCTTCATATTAATCGTCTTAGTTCTTATTGGAGTAAGCAATCTCTCTTCTTTAGGTCTTTTTCAATTATACAGTGATGAGTGTCAGTTTGATTTTTAATTTGGTATTTGTTTTGTACTGATGACGTACTTATAAGAGTCTGGATTTAGCGAATTCATTGGTTCTCATTATATTGCTTGTGATTTAATTTCATTAATTAATTTATACTAAAATATGTTCAGTATCTGCGTCTAGAGGATGAACCTCAGAGCCTATTTAGTGTTTGATAAAATGTCATAACAAAGATTGTCAATTGAACAATAATGAAAAATGGGTATGGTGTAGTTCTTTATTGTTGGAATTATATGGCCTCCTTAATTCAGTAAAGGAAACACGTACTTACTACATGTTTTTTAACGTTTGATAATTTTGGGAAACAATCTTGTAAATAATAATCAGTTCACAACTTCAAACTACACAACGATTACACAACTACGTAATCTAAGGAATTATAAACTCTAATCACTTACTACCCAAGACAAAAAAACCCGGTTTAAGTCTTCTAAAAATCTTCCAAGTTGCTCACACTTGTTAGACTCTTCCTACACTCAACACTCAATTGTAGTCAATAGCAATTAACTACAATCTTACAAACTTTTTTCTCACAAAACTCGTAGCACCCCAAGTAATATACAAAACCCTCTCAAAAACTCTTTGATAGTGTTTTGATGAACTCTCTATGTAAGTGCGCAAACTTCTTTGAAGAAGTTATTGCCATATATATATATATATAGATTTATACTCCAATCCAAAACCTATTTTAACTCAGACTCCTTCTTGACTTCAACTTCCTCTCCTACTTGACTTGGACTTCCTCTTTTACCTAGAACTTGACAACCTACGTGTTATATACTCTACTTTCTACTTCATTCAGTTTACCTATTCGATTAAGAAAACCCTCTTGATTGCAAACTCCTTCTTATGCTCATATTAGATGAGCTTATAACACGTTGACACAACCTGTTCTATGCACCTTTGACATTCTTCAAAACACTTACCTTATTACACCTTACAAATTCCCCCTTTTTGACAATGGCAAACTATATTGCATTGAACATGTGAACAGACAGAGATACATCATGCATTCTTCCCCCTTTTGACATCAGGAAAAAACTGAAAGAAAGACCAATACACGCCATAACAAGCAATAATATCACAATAAACCATAACAAAAAAGAACTACCAAACTTAGTCATTAGTTACATCACAGAATAAAACACAAAAAAAACCATTATCCACAAAAAGTTAGAAATGCACACTATAGACTTAAAAAAGAACCCAGAACACATGACACTACTCATATAGGCTGGTGGTTAATCAGAGGGTGGCACAAGAGAGGATGAGGGTGAGGATCCCTTAGATAGCAAATAAAAGATGCTCTTTAGATGCCCTGAATTAATGTTCCTTCCATTTGCCAATGCCTCTTGAGCCTGAACTAGTTCTTCCTTTACTTAGCAGTTTTCTGCGATCAACCTCTCACATTCCATCTCATGGGTTATACGGGGTTGATCCAGCTCTGTAGAGTGAGCAGCTCGTAAGTCAGCTAGTTCCTTATCCTTGGTAGTCAAAAAAGCCTTTAAGCGTTATACTGGTGCATTTGCTTCCCTTTTTGTAGTAGGTATAGTTGTGTGATCCACTACTCCTAACACATCCTTAGTGGTCTAAATCTGCCACTCCTTAACAGGGACACTAAAGTAATCAAATATATCCCCCATCCCGAACCCATAAACAAGTCTACGTTCCTTTTTATCTTGGACACATAAGCTATGTATATGGCTAAGAATCATGTTAGGCAAGTTGATTTGGATCTTTGACAGTAATAACTCCATAAGGGTGAGATCCAAATAATTTGCCTCTGTTCGTTTTTGCTTTCTAGGAAGAACAATTTTATGCACGACATCAAACAACAACCGATGCTAAGTTAACATGGCCCATTTATCCACTCTAGTGTATTCTTCCATCATAGGGTCATTTGCAAACCAATGGGATATCTTCATGGCTGATAAAAGTCCTTCCAGAGGAGGCCATTCTTTCTTAACATAGTGGCACCAACCCCTAGTATGGTGGATAAAATCTCAGCAGTTAGTGTGAATAAAGTACCACAAACAGTGCTTGAAATAGAAGAAGTAGACCCAGTGGCGTTGACATAGAATTCCCTTGTCTCTTCCCTACCAATCTACACCTACGAGTTCCTTGAAGGAATAAGGCAGTCCACCCTTGGGCTTCTAACAGGACCAGTAGTTCACTCATGACACCACCCCAAACCCAGTAACAACCCGACCTTGAATCGCACTTCTTTTCCCATATGACAATACCCTAGCCTTATGTATTTCAAAGTTAACATCAATCTCATAATTTTCTACTTGTATCTTGGAACTTCATTTAGACATATTTCTCTTTCATTTTATACCCTTCTTGGTTTCATTTATGTCATCATCAATCTCTATAAGATTTGAAGGAGGAACAAACTTACTTTTCACCGGACGTATTTTCTTGATAAATTTAGCAAGCACTTCATCCCGAGTACGCTGCACCGATCGAGTCACTCGAATCGGAATCTCCGTTAATGGGTCAAAAGTGGGATTTTCTTAAGACTCAAGAACAATCATAGCGATGGGTTAAAATGATGTTGTGAGAAGTCGTGAACGAAGCTTTTTTGGAATCAAGTAGACCAATGGAGTGTTATCTTTACATCATAGGAGATATATATGAGCTTTTTCCCTTGACGATTTTGGTTCTCCCTGATAATAAGCATTCGTATTTTCACCGGAACCGAACTCCAAGCTCTGGTTTCTTTCTTTCCCCCGGATTGCAGCTTCTTCCATGAAAGGATATACAAGATGTGTTACACCAAAAGCGTCAATGAAAATTATATAGGGTAAGATAAATAGACCTTCTTGATTCTCGAAGGGTATGATAGCAAGGTTGTCATCTTTGTACAGTGATAGAATGATTGGGGAATGGTTTGTGATGATTTGGGAGTGAGAATGAAGATAAAGAACGGGTTTTTGTGGAGAATGAAGAAGAATGAGCATTAATTTGAGAATGGTTACTGGGGAGTGGAAGGGTATTTTTTGAAGGAGAGGAACAGATTGATTTGATGGTGAGGTCAGCTTGATTTGATTTTTTGGCGGTTTAAATCATATCTTTCTGACAGGTAATTTAATGAGGGAACGAGTAAAAGTGCACAAGTCATAATATTTTGGTTCTCTTTAAATAAGTATAGTGGGTATACCTTTCAGTGTGAGATGATAATTTTTGAAGTCCTAATCCTTGAGTCCCTAATTACCTGAGAATAGTGAATTCTTTAGTTACAATTAATTATGAGTATTAAAACTTTTAACAAATAGCATGTAATCGAGGACCATAGTTTACTACATGAGCAGAAATACGTAGGCAATTTTTATCATCTCTAATTCCAACATGTTCCTTTCAAAGTGTTCCCTTGCTAATGCCTTGGTGAAAATGTCAGCAATTTGTTGTTCAGTGGCACAAAAATTCATGGAAATTAGCCCCTTTTCTACGTTGTCCCTTAGAAAGTGATGACGAATATCTATGTGTTTTGTTCTCATAGGACAGGATTCTTTGAAATGTTAATTGCGCTTGTGTTATCACAAAAGATTGGGACACACTCAATGCTGAGACCAAAGTCACTGAGTTGCTGTTTGATCCATAATAGTTGAGCACAACACGAGGCGGCTACTACATATTCAAATTATGCGGTGGATAATGCAACCGAATTTTGTTTCTTTGATCCCCAAGAGATTAAATATGAACCTAGAAAGTGGGCCATACCTGTGGTACTTTTTCTATCTGCTAGATAACCAGCATGATCCGCATTAACATACCCTACCAAACTAAAATTGCTCCCTTTTGGGTACCATAGTCCTAAATCAGTGGTTCCTTTCAAGTATCGAGGAATTCTTTTAACTTCTTGGAGAAGAGATTCTTTGGGGCTGGTTTGAAATCGAGCACATAATCCCACACTGAACACAATATCAGGCCTGCTGGCTGTAAGGTACAAAAGTGACCCAATCATACCTCTATACAATTTTTGTTCCACAGCAGAACCTGTTCCTTCCAGGTCTAATTTTGTAGTTGTAGCTATTGGGGTATCGATTTGTTTAGCATCTTCCATTTTGAATCTTTTGAGTAGTTCTTTGACATACTTTTTTCTGATGAATTAATGTACCTGTAGGTGTTTGCTTTATTTGAAGCCTCAGAAAGTAGTTTAATTCTCCAATCATGCTCATCTCAAACTCATTGCTCATAAGGTTGGCAAATTCGATAGTAAGTGCCTTGTTTGTCACTCCAAAGATGATGTCGTCAACATACACCTGTACATTCAGTAGATCCTTTCCTTTGTTTCTGAGAACAAGTGTATTGTCAATTTTACCTCTTGAATAGCCATGGCTTAGGAGAAACTTTGACAATCTATCATACCATGCCCTTGGAGCTTGTTTTAACCCATAAAGAGCCTTATCAAGCTTGTAGACATAATCATGATAATCATTGTTCTCGAAACCAGGGGCTTTTTTAACAACCACTTCTTCCTTTAATAGCATATTCAGGAATGCACTTTTTATTTCCATCTGATACAGAGTGAACTCCATGTAAGCTGCAAATGCTATGAGTAGTCTGATTGCCTCCAGTCTTGCCACAAGTGCGTATGTTTCATCATAATTTATCCCTTTTTCTTGATTGTACCCTTGAACTACTAGCCTAGCTTTGTTTCTTGTTATTGTACCATGTTCATCTATCTTGTTTCTAAACACCCATTTTGTACCTATTATAGTTTTGTTTGATGGTTTAGGCACAAGATGCCAAACTTCACTTCTTTCAAATTGGTTCAGTTCCTCTTCCATGGCTATGATCCAGTCAGAATCTTGGAGAGCTTCACTGATCTTCTTTGGTTCCACCATGGATAGGAATGCGTTAAAGGCACAATGGTTTTTCAGCCCTGGTCTGGTGGTTATTCCGAATATCAGTAAGTATGTTATCCAATGGGTGTGATCCTTGGTATTTGTAGTCCTTTAGGACCAAATTTGGTTGTCTTGTATCTTGACCATCAACTAGCTCTATTTGTTCTCCTTCTGGCACCCTTTCTGTGTTCTCTTCTTGGTTATCATGTAAGTCGACACTATCTTTATTGATTGTATCTAAGGAACCTGTTTCTTGTACCTGTTCATGTACAACTTCAGTGTATACCTTTGATAGTACTTCATTTTCTTGCAAGTCTTGGTTAGACATAGTATTGCTTTCATCAAATATAATGTGCACACTCTCTTCCACACACATTGTTCTTTTGTTGAGTACCTTATAGGCTTTACTATGTGTAGAGTACCCTAGAAAGATTCTTTTATCACTTCTTGCATCAAATTTACCCAAAAGATTTTTCCCATTATTGTGAATGAAACACTTACACCTGAATACTCTTAGATGAGAGATGTTGTGTCCATGAGTGTTAGCATTAATGATGATAGTTTTTCCTTAGAGAAAGATTCTAATTTGTCTTTGAGATCAGATATGGTCACCTCTTTTTCTTCAGAGTTTGAATCAAGTTCATAGTCTGACTCTTCCACGGCCATTAGGGCAATGTCATCATCTTCTTCTTTATCATAGTCGTTTGAATTCATTCCCCAGGAAGCATACATAGCTTGTTCCTTTTCTTTTGTCCTTTTCTTGTTTGCAAGTTCCCTTTTCTCCTTTTCAGCTCTTTCTTTTCTCTACTCTACTTCCCACATAAGACAATCCTTGATTTGATGATCAATTTTACCACACTTATAACATCCCCAATTAGAGGTTTTTCAGTGTTTTTCTCCTTATTTTGTGGTGCCTTTTTTCCAGAATTCATTCCCTTTTTTAAAAATCTCTTAAAGTTTCTAGTAATTAGTGCTAGCTCATCATCATCTAAAGTTGATTCATCACTTTCAGTTGCTTTGAGACCGAGATTCTTCTCCTTGTTTCCTTCACTTCTTTTATCAACATTCATCTCATAAGTTTTGAGATTCCTACCAGTTCATCCAGAGTCATGTTTGTTAGATCCTTGGCTTCTCTAATAGCAGTTACTTTGATTTCCCATGATCTAGGTAGTGTTCTTAGTACTTTATCAACATGTTCCCCAGTGGTGTATATCTTTCCTAAAGAAATTAACTCGTTTACCACTGTGGTGAATCTGGTGATCATATCTTAAAGTGATTTTCCATTTTTCATCTTGAATGCTTCATATTCAGAGCAAAGTCTAGCGATTCTGAAATTTTTTACTTGAGTTGTACTTTCATGAGCATTCAAGAGAGTGTCCCAAATTTGTTTTGCAGAAGTGCAACTTGATATGCGATTAAATTCATCAAGTCCAAGTCCATGTACAAGAATGCACTTAGCTTTTGCATATTTTTCCCAACATCTTATAGTCAGCGTCTCCGTATTGTTCCTTAGGTTTTGGAACACCGTTTCCTTCACTATCTTTGATGGTTGGAATTTGAGGTTCATTAGTAATTCTCACCCATAGTTTGTAATCCTCATCTTGAATGAAGTCCTCCATTCTGGCTTTCCACCATGAGTAGTATTGACCATTGAAGAGTGCTGGTGTGTTGACGTATTAACCTTAACCATGCCCAATAGAAGGTGCAGAATTTATTGTGATCTTATCTTGGGTCCTTAGACTCTTATTAAGATACCCTCGCTCTGATACCACTTGTTGTAATTATGACCTCCTTAATTCAGTAAAAGAAACACATACTTACTGTCACGCCCCTAGCTACCCCCGAGATGTGGACACGGGACCTAGGACCACAAGTGATCCCAAGCTAACCCTGTTGGCATGATCATGAGCATACTAAAGATAATAAACTGATGCGGAAGCTAATTCATAAATAAATCTGAAAAGATGGGGAATACTCATATACTATAACTGAATATATCAAATCTGAGAGTTTAATACAAAAGAAGTATCAAACTCAAAACACTAAGCTGAATCTAACTATGTCTGAAATAAGCCTCTAAACTGACTAGAAATGTTGGGACATGCCCCAACTAGGTCTAGCAAAACTGAAACTAAAGACTAAAAGCGATAAAGATAAATATGTCACTAGTCCTCGAAGAATGATGACTCACCACTAATGCTGCTGAACTGGAGATCGAGAATCGATCTAAGCGTGATCTGGATGCTGAGAACCTGAACCTGCATCACGAGAAGATGTAGCGCACGTATGCGTCAGTACTTGAAAGGTACTGAGCATGCAGGATAGAGTAAAGCTGAAAGAACATATAACTGAACAAAGCAATAAAACAATGAAATAATCTGAACATGATATAGATACTGAATACTGAGCTAACTGAATGCAATGACCAAGTTTATAACATGCTGAGACTGAATACTGACTGTACTGAAATATGGTCAATACAATAGAGTCTGACTGAACTGTGGGAGCTATTAATAACCGACATAAAACCACATGAGCTAAATGTGGAGTCTGATGTATACGCCCCATCGAGAGGACCCAATATACCCTGCCAGAGGTATAGAGGCATGCTGGCGTGATCACTAAACTAATGTTGCCCACATAGGGGACTTACACCTACGTGGCTCGTAGTTTTGGGACTATATGGGTACGTTGAACCCTAGTCCAATGAATTAAGTAGTTAACTGGTTATGACTGAATTTCTGTAAATACTGGATAGCTCGAACTGAACATGCAAACTGAGAATGCAACAATTAATCTGATAATTATGCATTCATAAACTGAGGCATGTATAACTGAATACTGAAATATCTGACCTAGCATGTGTAATTCAAGAACTAAAGAAATACATAGCTAGGGTTCTGAAATTCATGCGATAAACTGAGCAATAACATGATAATCTGATTTGGAACATTTAAATAACTAATTCATGATGATCTGTTGTAATTCTAGAAACCCTAGGTTTATTCATGATAAGGGAATCAAGAAACTGACTGAATTTTAGGGACCTAATGGGCGAAAGGAACCCACTAGTGAAATCCCACATACCTGGTAACGAATTCCATGGAGAAATCTTTCGATTTCGGGGCTGGAACTGAAGGAAACTTGCTGCGTTCTTGAACTAGGGTTCTTAACCTCTTTTCTCCTCTTAGCGTTCTAATTCTTCTAAGTTTTGATTAATGAATTTGACTTAGGTAAGTTCTAGTTATGTTTCTAGGCTTAAACTAATTAAAACCTCATGATTTAGGGTCTAAACGACATATCTTAGGGGTTAAACGAAATAGGAAACGACCAAAAGACCCCTGAATTAACTGATGTCGGAGTGACTGACGGATTGGACCTACGGTCCATCAATCAATCGACGGTCCGTCGATCGAGTCTGCCTGACAGGGCTTTACTAAAACGGGCATAACATTTTACTCGGAGGTCGAAATTTAGCAAACTCACTGGCGTTGGAAAGATAATTCAATTATCTATCATACCATAGCTCATGGGACACACAATTCCTTTTGTGTTAAAAGTTATGTCCATCTGAAGTTGACCCATCAATATTCTTCATCTAACTAGCTGCTAACCTCACCTACGGTCAGACCTACGGACCGTGGGTCTGTCCGTGAGTCAGGACTTAGCCAACTTTCTGAGCTGGTTTGGTGAGGGGTTGCAGCGGTGAACCACAGACCACCAGCACGGGCCGTGGTCTGACCTACGGTCCGTGGATGGTGACCGTAAGTTGCACCTGCAACTTCTAAAAATCTGCATTTTTGTCTGTTTCGAATACGGGATGTTACACTTACTACTTGTTCTTTAACGTTTGATAATTGTGGGAAACAATCTTGTAAATAATAATCAATTCACAACTTCGTATTAATTATCGCAAGTTCAAACTACAAAACGATTACACAACTACGTAAACTAAGGAATTATAAACTTTAATCCCTTACTACCCAAGATAAAAACCCCCGGGTTAAGTCTTCTAAAAAGTCTTCCAAGTTGCTCCATTTTTTTAGACTCTTCCTACACTCTACACTCAATGGTATTCAATAACAATTAACTACAATCTTACAAACTTTTTCTCACAAAACTCGCAGCACCCCAAGTAATATAAAAAAACCCTCTCAAAAACTCTTTGATAGTGTTTTGATGAACTCTCTATGTAAGTGCGCAAACTTCTTTGAAGAATTTATTGCCCTATATATATATATATATATATATATAGAGAGAGAGAGAGAGAGAGAGATTTATACTCCAATCCAAAAACCTATTTTAACTCAGATTCCTTCTTTACTTCAACTTCCTCTCCTACTTAACTTCGACTTCCTCTTTTACCTAGAACTTGACAACTTGCGTGTTGTATACTCTGCTTTCTACTTCATTCAGTTTACCTATTTGATTAAGAAAACTTTCTTGATTACGAACTCCTTCTTCTGATCATATTGGATAAACTTATAGCACGTTGACACAACTTGTTCTATGCACCTTTGACATTCTTCAAAATACTTGGCTTATTCCACCTTACATTTATGTATTTGAAAGATGAGATATCAGTTTCAATAATTCACAGGTTGAATTTTAATTTCTTTATTTATGAGTTAGAGTCAAAAATTGTTTCATATATTAAATTTTGAATTCAAGTACCTTTAGCTAAAAGAGGTGGTCGAGATGTGTTGTTATTCATATTATTTTTTTTAAGAAAGTTATCACATACAAAGAATAAAGTTTGAATGGAAAATTTTAACAAAAAATTATATCAACAAATCATCTTTGAAGTATTTTCTAGGAACTAGAAATATAAAGAGATAACACACACAAATATACAGTGACTTTAGGGAAATTTTGATGGAGAATATACGGAGGATAGGATACTGATTAGAGCAATGATGTTGCAGACAATTTTTTTATATGTTAAATTCTCAAAAAGTACTTTTCTTCAATATTGATTAGTTTTGTATAAGTTTTAATGTGCTTAAATTTGAATCTCACTGATTCCTTTTAACAGGAAAATATTTAGGTTAGCTTCTTCAAGATTTTGTGTTTCCTCTCCAATTATATTGCCATTGGAAAAGGAAGTTGATTTCTAAAATTTTACAATATTAGCTTATATGTGTATCAAACACTATCATAAATCAATCATCAGAGAGATTCTCTATGTGTGAGCTAAAAAATTGTAGTATCGTATCAACTTGATGGTGATTTAATTTTTTCCTCTTTCTGCTATTTAAAATTGTGACCGAAGCGAATTAAATTATAGCAAACTATATGTTGTGTTGTTCTGTCGAATAGTTATTTCTCCACCAGCAATGCTTATTCTCCACATCATCTTGTATGCTACTTTGAGGTAAATTGTTATATCCAGTATATTGTATTTGCTTACTAGTGGTTAATAGGAGAACAAGCAAAAGCATCAAGAAATTTCATGTCCTCTTACATGCTCGTACATTCCACGTACTGAGCCATTTGGCCTGCATCTTTTCATGATGCAGACACAGGTATTCGGGATCATCAACAGGAGATTTGTTGATACATCCGGAAGTTCGAGTTAGCTATGGTGAGCCTCCTTGTTTCTGGAGGATTTCATTTACTTTTCAGTTTAGTCATGATGTCGTGGGTCTTGTCCGATTTCCATCTTTACCAGTTAGAGGCTTCATAGATAGTCAGTATAGTTGAGAAGTCTGTATTATTCATTTATTTTATTAAATGTTTTAAAGACTTAAGTTGCCTATTTTATGGCAAGTTGAATATATTATTTTTATTCTAAGTTGTTCATTTGAGTTAAAGTTTCAAAAAGTTGAGTTTATTGAATTTTATTCAGTTTTAAGTTTTTGTATGCTTAAGTTTGTCTTCCGCTTGTAGTCAGCCAGGATGAGGGTTCGCTTGGGGACCAGCAATGGTTCTTGAGTGCCGACCATGTCCAGACTCGGGTCGTGACAGACATGTGTGTCCGAAAATTTAAAAAAATACAAGAAGTAAGACTCACACTTTCTCGATGTGCGACGAAACCAGTACTTGACAATAAAGTTTGTATTTGTACAACATACATTGTTAGTAATTATCCAATATCATTGACAAGCTTTGTTCTTATTTTTATTATATAGGCTAGCAAGGGCCTAGGTGAATGTGAATGATCGATGAAATTATGGTTGCTACTCTTTATAAAGGCTTATTTGTGTGTTGTTCGACGGGATAAAATATTTACATATTATATTCTTCTTACTATCCGACACTTTGAAAATAAGAAAATTCATGAAGATTGTATATATAAACATAAATCTTAACTTATAGCATTGTCAAGAAGCTTTCTGGAATATTGGATATATATGAATTTCGTAACATCTTTTAATATTATATTTTTTCTTCATTAGTCAAGTATTTACTACATGAGACACATGTACTGATCATTTAACTAACTCTATCTGTTTAAGATTGCTCTAAATTTATTCTTATATTGATATTTTTATTTTGTTGCTTAATTGAAGGAGGCTCAACAATAACAATTTTAGTGGAGATATTTTGATGCCTCTTACCAGTAACTTCTTTCAAGTACTATAAGAATAAAACTGGCACTCATTTTTATTATATGTCAATTTCGATAAAGCTGTCACACATTCATCGCAATGCAGTAATTTGTCAAATAATTGTATTTAACAGCATCATGTTCCAGTCAATGGTTTATTTTAGCTTTTTATTTCTATCTGGTCTATGGAAAGAACTATTTTATATTTAAGTTGTGTCACTAGAATAGTGCTAATGAAATTTTAACATCTTAGTTTCTATATTTCAGGTTAGCGAATAATCAATTGGATTATTCCTCCAGCTTCTCCAACTCATATTTTCCCAATGGCCATTCTTTTCCGGCTTTGTTTATATAATTTATGTTTTTATGGGTTTAGAAATTGTGTTATCTTCATTACTTTCCCTTTTTTCTATTTTGTTTGGTAAGAGACCTTTACACTAGATCACTAAAAGTCAGGACTTGATTAAAGAAAACACTAGAAGTGATAGGATATTAGGAAGATGATGAAGGGCTGACTGCTTTAGAGGAAGAGATAAGTGTCATGCCCCAGATTCAAGGGGCACAACTGGCTCCTAATGACAAAACTCAGGCTCGAGCCGACCTTGCTGAACCATTTGCTACTGGCGTATGGCAGCTACACGCAATCAAGAAAATAAACAAGTATATATCGGCTTAAAATTAAGCCATAGGCCGCCAAGCCCCCGTAAATAGATCCATAAAAGAAACAATTACTCCCAATGGGCCGTCGAGGCCACCATGATCTCTATACCAAAATTGAAAGCAGGTATATATCAAGACAATACATCAAACAACTAACAAGCTTCAGCAAACCAACAAACCAGGCCAGGATGGCCATAACGTAGCTATAAACCCCACACACTAGTCTGCAAGACTCTAAAAGTAGTCAAGATTGGCGGGACAGGGCCCCAGCCTACCCATAAATATATATACAACAAAAGCTAACAAACCTCCCAACTCTGGCAGCTCCGGAGGAAAGGGGCTAGCCAATGGATAGAAGTCAATCCTGCTGCTGAGGAGGTCTACTGGGTCGTCTGTCGGGACCTGCTGGTATGAATGCAATACCCCCAGGCAATGGGGCATCAGTACGAAATAATATACCAAGTATGAAAGGCAATATACCATGAGCAGGTATCCTAATATACAGGGAGTAATTCGATAATTAAATCAAGGATAAGATAAGTGTACTGACCTGCTCCTAAATCTAAAAATATCAAAAATAATAAAACAGCAACCTAACCAAGCCCCCATAAGCTTGGCAGGTACAAACAACACACAAAACCACCTACCCAGGCCCCCATAAGCTCGGCAGGTACAACAATACACAAGACCACCTACCCAGGCCCCCATTAGCCCAGAAAGAGACAATTACTATATATACTCCTATCTGTAGTCCCCAAGCCCCGTAGGCAATCACATAGCCCTCTTAGGCAATAATATAGCCTCATAGGCAACACATAACTCTCTTAGGCATCAATATAACTTATAGACAACTCATAGCCCTTTTAGGCAACAACATGGCCCTGTAGGCAATACATAGCCTTCTTAGGCGTCAATATAGCCCTATAGGCTACTCATAGCCCTTCTAGACATCAATATTGCCCCGTAGGCAACTCATAGCCCCATAGAAAACTCATAGCCCTTCTAGGCATCAATATAGCATCATAGGCAAAACATAGCTCTTCTAGGCATATGTCACATTCCTACAGCTAACCACAATAGACCCAATGGCAACACTAACAATCCAATAGGCTAAAAGCGAGATTGTCAATCAACTTAATTCATGGAGAAAAAAAAAGTTGTGACTGACGGTTCGACATTGTCAATCAACTCAATCCATTCTCATGATGAAGAAAATGTTCAGGAACGAGGTTAAAATAGTAAGGCTTGTTAATGAGTTAACAAAGCTTAAAGTTTTTAATAATTTGCTAAGTTTGGCAGACTTGACCAAATAGTGTATCTACGCGATGATACGGTTAGAAATCACCTATGTGAGTATGAAGTGTAAGCCGGTTCAAAAAGAATTATTGTCAAAAGTCTATTCTCTATACACTCATTAAACTAGGAGGTGTTCATGGCTGAAACGAACACAACTATAAGAACCATAAAGGGTAAAGGGTTAATTGTGTGGCATATGGTTGTTTAGGTATACACCAAAGCTCGATGGTTTAAAGATGTCACATTTATCGATTGACCGAGTATATTCGACATATGTTCACTACAAAAAATTCAACGGGAAACCTACTTATCCAGATGCAATTGATCCTTGCTTGTAAAGTACACACTCGTCCGTGCATTCCTTCATGTTATAATCATTCCCCATTCATGTGGGGGATTGTTGGGTATATAACAAAAGTTAATGAGAAATGGAGGGAAGATGAAAAGAAGGGAACTTGAAAAGTTCTCTTATGCTTTAGTAAAAAGGCATTTCTCCCTCATTAGTGGTGGAAAGAAAAATAGAAGTATTTAAATAGAGAAATACTTCTATTAGTTATTACAAGGGTTGGAAAGAGGGACCCCCCTCGCGTCGTTGTTATCGTTGCTCGCTCAGCTTCGACTTCGACTTCGACTTCGACTTCGGCTTCGGCTTTGGAAAATGATCGAGAGAGATTATTTTTTGGGTAAAGTTTGTTTTAATTATTTATTTAATAAATTAAATTAAATGGACAAAACGTTTTAATTATTTAAATAATTAGCCGAAACGTCTCGACCTGTCTCGGATCCGCGCGACCCGTTTTATTTAAAACACTTTCTTGTTTTATTTGAATTTCCCGTCATTGGAGATGACTGTTCTGAAAGGTCGCAACTTTCAGGAACAGCCATGACCGTTTGAAAGGTTTCAAACTTTCATGAATGGTCGTGTGATTTCTGAAACGTTGCAACCTTTTGGAATCAGTGCTTCTTGGCTATAAATACCAGTGATTCTTCAAAATTTTCACTTACAAAATTTATGACTTCTTCTTCTTCTTCTGCACAAATTTTATTTGTGTACTTTACTACCGTTGAGTGGCTCGCTGACACCAGGGTTTTGCGTATCAATACACTGGTGATTAAGATCGTTCTATCTTGGGAGGATATATTTCAATTCAAACCTCGAATACTAGAGAGGAATAATTTCCTTAAGGGACACTGTGCATTTAGTGGGCTCGATTTTCTTTCCATTATGTTTTGTTCGTGTGTTACATATTCTGGTACGTTTTACAGCAATTAGTTTTTTTGTGTAAGTTAATTTCTATTCTTTACTACGTGATTTAAATTTTGCAAATTTATTGTATCTGCAAAGTTCCTTGTTGTCAGTAGTATTATTTAGAATACAGATTGAGTAACACATTTTTAATACGTTATTTTTTAAAGTATTGTATTTAATTATTTAACATTCACATAATAATTTATTCTTTTTATATATTATTAGTAAACGCGATATGCACATGAAAAACACATACACTTAATTAATAGTACTATATTAAAAGCATGAAGGTCTTTATAAATGTTAACGGACTCTACAATACAAAAAATTGTCATTTACTATAATTTATTATTTAATTATCTTTATAATATTAACTCTTAAATACCCTTCGGGATGGCCCAGTGGTTTGGGCTTGGGACTTCCATATTGGAGGTCTCAAGTTCGAAACCCCTTGCCAGCAAAAGCAAGGAGTTTGCCTTCTAGGTCGAGCTCGTCGCACCAGGCTTGCCTAGTGCGGGTTACCTCTCCTATGTGGTTTGTGAGCTATTGCATAGGAGCGGGGGTTTTACCCTGTGCGCACCCAAAGGGTAGCGGCTGCGGGTTTCCCTTGTCATAAAAAAAAAATATTAACTCCTAAACTATATGAAATATGTGTAAATCAAAAACTCCTAAAATATATTTAAAAAACTCTGAAACTACCTTATTAGACATACATCACTACTATATATACTAATATTATCTTTACTTTTAAACAATTACATATATTATCACTTTTAGTATTTTATATCATATATTAATATATTATTTGAAAATACTATTAGATACCCACATTCCTTAAAACTATTATTGATTAATTATCTGCTTAAATAACTCTTTCACTCCAAATCAATCACTATCTCTTAATTTTCCCCTCCCATGTTTATCACTCAATTATGTCTCCTCATTTCTGATTCAAGAATTTCACCTTACAATTTCATTTCAACAATAGTTAATCTACTCTCTTCTTCTCAAGATATCATCCCCACAAATTCTCCTGAACCCAAATATCATTTTGTATTGTTCATTTATCACGAGTTCCAATCACAGTAACTGCTACAGAGAAAACTTTCAATTCATAGTGGGTCTTGATTGTTTGTCTCCGAAAGAAATGGATCTTAGTTTTGATTATGTTATGCCACAGTGCAAAAGGATCAAAGGGAATAGTATAGAGAGTTTTTGTTTGCTGGTGTTCTTCTAAGACTTTCTTTGGTTACTGTGATATGGATGTGGTAGTACCAATATTACTTTGATATAGCCCTTGAAACATGTGTATCCAATAAGTAGTAATCTTAATTAAGATCCAAGTTGTATTTTTAGTAATGGGGTATCTGAACATGTATATGTATCTACTATTTATTAAATTTCGGATACATGATTTTTAACAACACAATGATATTAATGATACGACAGATACTCTACAGTCGTGATTTGTTCATAGATTCATGTGTTTCAATTACATCTCATATTTAGATACACATAATTAAATGTATATGCTTATTATGTATTCGAGATACATATTTTTGGAGATAACGTATGAAATTTAGATACACATAATTAGATGTATATGCTTCTTCTTTTTGTATATTCCATATTTAGATACACATAATTGATGTATATGTTCACTATGTATTCGAGATACATGTTTTTGGATATAACATATGCAATTGATACTTGATACATCAAATTCATACTAGATACATATAAAAGATACATGAAATTAATATATATATATATATATATATATATATATATATATAGAGAGAGAGAGAGAGAGAGAGAGAGAGATACATAAAATTAATACTAGATACGTATAACAAATACATGAAATTAATGCTAGATACTTCTATGATACATATGAATGTACTTGTATGGCACTCATGTATCTAAATGTTTAGTTTGTTGGATACATCATATATTGATAATAGATACATCAAATTAATGAATTTATTATTTTAAGAGTAATAATTTGAAATTAATCAAATTACATTACCAAGATATACATGTTTTTATCTTATATTAATAATTTTAATGAATTTACTATTTCAAAGAATAATAAAATGAAATTAATTATCTATGTATTTTGAAAATCCTCAATTACTCCTCTAATTAAGGAAATAAGTTACAACTAATTAATTTAAATAAATAAATTTTGTATCTCAATTTTAAAATTCGACAGATACATGTATCTCATGGATTCAGACTCATGTATCCTAATCATAAAATATGGTAGAGGAAGTAATATTTGAAACTATTGAGAATCTTAATAATTAAGACCTAAACTAGTGGATTTATGTGATTTGCCCTAAAATAAATATATTTCATAACAACTTGGTTTTGAATGAAAACAAGAAAAACAAAAGAATAAAAGGAAGAAAACTAAAAGTTGAACATAAAGATCAAAATTAAGAAATTTATTTTTCGAAGTTTGATTGAACATGAGAAAGCAACAATGCATTAAAGGGAGAAAATTAAAAGTTTAACATATAAAACAAAATTAAGAAAAAAAAATTCTCAAAACTTGGTTTGAACCGAAAAAAGCAAAGTACATAAAAGGAATAAACTTATATAATGATAAATGATTATTGCGTCTAAAAACAGATCTTAATTAAAAGGGTACTTGTATAAATTTTTGTTAAAAATATTAACTTCTCCATTAACTTTCTCTTCGTTGAAAATATGTTCACAGTTGATAACCATATTATCCATAAAAAAAATCAAAAATATATAAAGACTTTATAATATATATAATTACCATTTATTTCATAATTACATTGTTAATATTAACTTCTAAAATATATGGAATACATTTAAATTAAAGATTTCTAAAATATATGAAAAGAATCCTGATAAAATTAATATACTTTTTCATAGCTTGGTTTAAATGAATTTTTTTTATACATAAAATAAAGAAATTTAAAATTGAACATAAAGAAAAAAAATTAAGAAAAAACAATTCTCAAAGTTTGATTTGAACAAGAGAAAGCAACAATGCATAAAAGGAAGAAAATTAAAAGTTAAACATATAAAACAAATTAAATTAAGAAAAAAAATAATTCTCAGAGCTTGGTTTGAACGAAAAAAGGAGTACATAAAAGGAAGAAAATTAGAGATCCAACTTATAGAAAAAAATAAGAATTTTTTTTTTAGATTGCAAAATAAATATTAAATATTGATGATATGATAATAATTCAGAGGCAAAATTATTGTGTTGTTAGCCTTTTATTAGATGACTTTTAGTTTTATTTCTATAGGACTTTAAGGTTATCATCTTCTCATTTACCATAATTTTATTGAGAGAAAGAGTTTAGGCTTAAGTCATGTGTGACCCCTTAAAATTGACCGTATAATTCACTTAGACACCTCAATTGAGGCTAGTACCTATTGAACATTTTTATCTATTTAAACTTTGTTTCTATTAAACACTTTTCAATAATCAGCAAAAAATGTAAAGTGCGTGTGACACACTCTCGATGACATGACAAAATGCTTAAAGAAAATACGACATGTGGCAAGTGGGCCCCAAAAATTATAGAAAATGATTTTCAAACTTTAAAAAATAAAATTTATTTCAAATACATTTCAATCTTTTTTTCTTATATATAAAAAGAGAAAATGGCTAAATGACCCCCTAATCTATTAGTCAATTCTCAACTACACACTTATAATTTACGGGGAGTCCTATTACCTCCCTAGACATTTTAAAAGTGGATTATATGCCCTTTAAAAGGTCATATTCAAATTTATGGTGAGTGGTGTGTTGCACGCGTGGTGCCATGTAACATATATGGTACTTTTATTATATAAAAATATTATTATTCTTTTTATTTATTCTATTTCCCTTCTATGTTTTTTCTTTTCTTTCCCAGCCAGTTTCTTCTTTTCTTTTTCCTTTTTCTTTCCTTTTCTTCTACTAAAATTTTTCTGCCATTGAAGTTGAAATTCTAAGTTCCATTTGTAACCTCAAAAAATGTAGTTTCTTAATCTAAGTTCCCAATTTTCTTATATAACTATTTCAACATGCAATATTTAGACCTTTTTTAAAATTAATTTGTGGATATCATACCATTGGATATTCATCGGCTTCAAAAACTTTAATATCTTGATTTGGAGAAACAATTTTATCAGAGATATCCGTCGCCAATCGAAAATTTGACGGAGCTGTAGATCTTATATATGCATATGAATTTATTTTTCCGGTAAAAACAAGAACATAGTCAATCTTGAATATCTTGGTTTGGTATTTAATGGGTTTTCTCTGGTGAGAATATTGTCGGAGTTTGGAAAGATTAAAAAAAAAGAATATTTGAATGAAATCTAAATTTAATTGGTGAAATCCTTGAAGTCTTGAGCATATTGATTTGGCTTACAATAATCTAAAAAGAGAAATTTCATTTGGGTTGTTCATGTTAATGAATTTGTGTTGATATACTTGTATAGTAATCAATTTTTGGATCTGATTCGAATCTGGGTTTCTTCAATTTGTGTCTTGTTGTAGTTGAAGTAGTAAAAATTTAGCTGCAGAAGATACTAATTTTGACCTTGATGCTTTGTTAGTTTTATTTGCTCAATTGGGTTTTCTCTATATTGTTCAATTTCATGTTCTTGTCCTTGAACTTTTGAGCACTTAGCTACGGAAAAGTGTTGATTTTTAATTTGATCTTGTGTTATTCTAATTTTCAAAAAGTCGATTTCTTTTGAGAAAAATAAGGAGGTAGCGTCACTAGTAATAATTATTAATAGTATGATGATTTCATACTTTTTTTTTCAGGCAACTTAAATCTTGTGGAGTGTTAGGCAACTTATGTCTGGTGGAGTGTTGAAGAAATAGAGAAAGAAGAGGAAGAAAGTAAAATGAAAAAGATAAATAGAGTAAAAGTAAATTGTAGCATAAATAAGATTAAAAGATCAGAAAATTAATATGAAAAAGAAAAGTGAGAAAGTTTGCCTCTCACTCTCTTTGAGAAAGTGAATTACACTTTCTTTGTCAACTCAGCATTAGGAAGCAAATAATTCTACTGTAGTTGAGAATTGACTAATAGATTGAAGGGTTATTTGGCCATTTTCTCTATATAAAAATATTGAAAATAATAACACATACTACCCAGCCCCATGCTACCCCACCCCCTTTCTTCTTCATCTTCTTCCCTAATCTCTGCAACATTTCATTTCTAAACCATAATAAAATTCAATATCTTAACAAATTATTTATCGATTCATTTTTTAAAAAATAAAATAATTCATACCTAATATGTGAAAGAAATATATAGAGAGAGACACATACAAGAGTGATGAAGAAACGAAGTTTGTTGACGGATAATCATTTCAAAATCGATTGCAAAAGAGAAATCAAGAGGACTCAAATTAATTTTATCGAATTCTTTGATATTATTTTTTATAAGTTAAATGGGTTTACATTTTAATTTTGAGTGGTGATGTTTGTTTGAAGATGGCCGAAAATGGAGCTACCGGCTAAATTTTTTACTCCAATGTCCAAAAATATTCTTTCTTCTTTCGCTTTTGAAGATCCAATGCATTTGTCTTTAAAAACCTAGTTGAGGTGAAGAAGACGACTGAAAGAGGGGGTGGGGGGCTTTCTCTTTTTGCGATTAAAAAAATTATTGGTTTAAAAAAATTTCAAAAAAAAATCGTTTAAGTCATTTACGATAATAAGAATCAATGGAAGAAGAAAAAGGGAAGTTTTCTTGAAAAAATATATTTAAAAAATATGATTTTAGAAATCTTCACGCGCCAAAGAAAAGTAAAAAATACTTTTTCTGTCATATCAGCATTTTGTGTTTCATAGGTATACATTTTGAACAATTTAGGTGTTCAATAGGTACTAGCCCTAGTTGAGGTGTCTAAGTGAAATATACGGACAACTTGAAGGGGTTGTAGATGACTTAAGCCAAGAGTTTATTATTAACTAACACAATTTTAAAGCATGCATTAATATCGTTAGAAATATTGATTAAATTTTTTCTACTATAAACAAAATTATCATTTATTATTTTCGTAAAATTTAAAACTAAACATTTAATTTTAATTCCCTAATATTTAGGATTTCTTTCCATTCATTTTAATTTAAAGAGTCATTAATTGATAAATTTAACACGTAATGTGACTTCTAGATGGACTTCAAACTTTAAAGACTAATCAAATTCTAATTTATTTGCTATTTGTTTGATAGAATTTATAAATATTTTTTTTCCCCATTAATTTATCAAAAATATATAGGCTATTTTGCATATGAATTGTATTTATGATGAATTTTTTTTTTGGTAAACACGGACTCTTTAATATCTTATAGTTTGTTTGATAAATTTTTTAGAAGATTAAAAGTGTTTATTTATCTTTAAATTTTTTAAAAATAAAGTATTTGGTCAAGTTTTTGAAGGAAAATGATTGTTTTTATGGAGTAGCATAAGCTTAAAAAATAGTTTTTCTCATAAACTATTTTAAGAAAGTTAACTTAGAAACAATTTTTAAAAGCTCGGTGAAACACTACCAACCACACAAAACTTATTTTCAAAATTAATTGATGAAAAATAATTTTTTGAGAAAAAGGTCTGAAAAATATTTTAATTTTGGCCAAAATTGTTGTTACGATATCAAACTTTATGGAGGACCTTTTACCCCCTGCACTATTTAATAGTGTATTTTAAAGATATATACGTGTCCACATGGACACATTACTATTTATAATGATGCAATATTTATGATGTTTGTGGGCACATATATACTTTTAAAATACATTATTAAATAGTGTAGGGGGTAAAAAGTCATTTCCAAAGTTTGGTATTATTACAATAATTTCGGTCAAAATTCGGATATATTTCATACCTTTTTCCCTAATTTTTTTTCTCATCAAAAGTACTTTATTTTAAAAAAACAACAATAATAACTTATTCAGGTAGTTCCACAAGTGACGTTTAAATAGAGTAGAACGTACACAATTTTATCTCTACCTTCATAATATACAAAAATGTTGTTTTCAATAAATTCTTGACTCAATATTTTTTAAAATAAAAAATAAAAAAATTTAGAAATAAAATTGAATTTCGAAAATTAACCAAACGCCAAACATTTTTTAGTATTTCATCAAAGAATAAAAACTTCATATCTTTTTCTTCGTAAATTGATTAATTTACTTTTTCTTTGACCGCGGTTAGTATATTTTTAATATTATTTTCTTCTTATAGCCCTGTTTAATATTATATTTTGCTATCTAAAAATAACAATTGTTTCACTACACATATTTTTTATTTGAAATATTTAGGAGTTATACAATAGAATTAAAGTACCATTATAGTGCTTATCGCCAAGAGTTCTAATAAATTTGTAAAATATCGATTTTATATTTTAAGACTTTTTGTATATGTCTCTTTTATATAATTTTTTTCTCATTGTAGCTAAATGAACTCATATCTTTAATGTAAATTATTTAATATTTTAAATTAGTTAACCTGACTAATATATTTAAGTATTGGATATATAATTAAGAGAGTGAATCATCTTCTATTTCATAGATAAAGTTGATATCTCCAAGGCAAATATGAAAATTTTAATTTAGACGTCTGGACAAATATTTGCACTAATGTTATATCGAATTATATTAGTAAAATTGTATTACTCATAAAAAAAAATTAGCTTTAGAAAAGTGTGCAGGAGAATTTTCAACTATAATTAATTTATTTTCTTTCAATAGAAGTATGTGGTTGGTAAGCAATCTCTGAGGAAAGTAGACAAGTCATTCTGTGCTTCCAAATTGTTTGAAGGTCATGTCAAGCTCAGGATCTACCAACATAATATATAAAAATAATTTAAGAAAATCCAACATAAAATATTAATAATATAAGAATTAATTATGAGAAATTTATGTATAATATATAGATTCTTTTGTTATTTTGTACATGTATTAGTTATGTGAGTTTTTGAATTGCTACTATATTGTAATCGGTGTATTATATATTATACATTGTAAATAAAAGGTACCAAATATAATATTACTTATACAAAATTTAATACATATATAATTAAATAAAAGTAACTTCTAATCAGCTACCTAACGACCCATTTTAAGGCTTAATCACACATTTCTTATTATATTGGAGATCTGCATACCTCTAAAGCTCTGTATTCTTTATATGAATATATCTTTTACTTTGTGATTTTTAGATAATATATTACTCGTTATAAATCAATTATGATAACCTTTTTCCCTTCTTTAATAAAACAAATCAAATATATTATTAAAACATCAAGCAAATCCTAACACCTTAAAGTCCAACATCCATATGACATAGAGGAACTTTCAAAAATAATGATGTTTTGAACTTTAATTATCAATCACAATGGAAGTTTTGCAAATTATCAAATATAGTAATAATTTACTTAATAGAATTTGTGATACAGTGTATCGATTAGCTTTATATTTGTGATAAATCAAATCAAATCGATTGATGATACATAAATAACTAACACATACATAAAAAAATAATATATAAATTCATTAATAACTAATCCCTATATTATTAATACCTACGTGACTTTAAGTCTTTAACCAGCTACTAGCAACCCCTAATTGTTTGTGTACACATTGCATAGAGAAAAGAGTGATTCAAGACAAAAGATAAACAATGAATGATTCCTTGTAGACTTAAAACATTGCTATAGTCTTTGCCTTTGGAATATTAGTTGGTGATAAAAGTCCAAAGGGTCAACGTCGTACGTGGAAATTTTAGTATACTCTTCTAGGGTATTTACAAAATTAGAAAAATCAAATAATTCCAATCTCTCCGGGTCCTCTAAGGCGGTCTTAAATTTTTTACTCGTGTCCCTTTTTAAACTTGACGAACAAGATTTATTTAGTTAACTAAAAACTTCAAATGGGCTCGTTTGGTCGGAGAACAAATTATTTCAGAATCAGTTATTTCAGGACTGTTATCTCACCTTCAATGTAAAATAAAAATAATATTTACAATCCCAAGATAACTATTTCCTAAATAAGTTATCCTGTGATTTATCTTAATACATATGAGATAAATTCATCCTAAAATTAATTATGATATTAGTTATTTCTTATCCTTCGTACCAAACAATCGTTTAGGTCTTTCTACTTATATATATATGGAAAGCTTTAGTTACTCAATAACCTATGACATATTCTCCAAAACCATGCAGCATAAGAAAATTGTTATGTTTTTTTCTTTTTTCATGTGTTTGCTTTTAATCTTGAGATCAGTCAACGCCCAAAACACCAACAACAATACAGATAATTCTACTACAATCACAAAAGCTGCTATCATCACAAAACCAGGATGTCCAAAACAATGTGGAAACCTTATAGTTCCATATCCATTTGGAATTGGTTCTAATTGTGCCTTAGACCCCGTGTTTGAGATCGAATGCAACGTCACAACACCCTTCATAGGTAATAAGTTTCAAGTCTACCACATCTCCGACTCAGAAATGCGCATATCTAACCCCGTGTTTGGTTTGTTGCTTCCTACCTAATTTTGTGTGGGGTTTAAAAGTCTACAAAAAAAACTTCTTTCCAATTATACCCTTGAGTTATTATGAGATTTTTTATTTCATGTAATTGAGTCAAGGTAGATAATTGACGAACAATTTTTTTTTTATAGCCTTTAATTATCACCATGTTCACTATTTTATCACTTAAATTATTTAAGGGTAAAAAATTGTCATCTTAATAAATTGAAGTTAATATCTCAAAAGGTCACACAACTATAAGAATTTATAGAAAAAAGGTATTGAACATTGTATTACATCAATAAAATCATTCAACTTAGGACTTTTATCATACAAAATCATTTTTATCATAAAATAAAAAAATAGCAAAATAAATTAAACTATTTTTTATACTCAAGATGTTTTTAAATAGCAAAAATAGCTCTTAAATTCGTGCATCAACATTAGGAAATTAGTACGATTATAATATTTAATATTAATAATAATTAGATTAAATAACTCATATTTTAGCTACAAATAACTCTATTTAAATAATAAAGTTTGTAAGCTAATAGATTTAAATACATTTATTAGTACAAATATAAAACATAAAACCAAGAAAATAAACAAAATGAAAGGATTTGAGTGGGTATTTTTGTCTTTACATATATTAATCCCATGGTATTAGATTCATGTATTACTAATACCACCAAATGAAAGGTATTAGTTAGACACCCTATAATACCATGGAGGGTGTATAACTAATCCATGGATTATTTATACATGGGCCCAAAATTCCTACCAAACATAGTACTACATAATACTACACATAATACAAGGACTATTTCTCCTAACACTCCCTACCAAACGACCCCTTAAGAACCTTATTCCTCCTAATTTCTTTTTTTGTTGCACTTGTATAGTTCTTTTCATGTTAGTTATTACTGTTTCTATTTTATGAGTGTTCTGTAAAATTACATTATTGCCTTGTCGCGTCAAATTATTGGAGAAGTCGTACATTTATTTTATAAGTAATTTCTTATTGGTTAAATCGAAAATCAAATCTTTAAGAACCAAAATCAATTAAAAAATATCTTATTGATTTGGTTACTAGTTTAGCATATTTAAAAATTGAAAATCAATAAATCAAACCGAATAGATCGACGATACATAAATAACTAACACATACATAAAATAATATATATAAATTCATTAATAAGTAATTCCTATATTATTAATACTACGTAACTTTGACCAGCTACCCAACGACCCCTAATTGCTTGTGTACTTATTGCATAGAGAAAAGAGTGATTCAAGACAAAAGATAAACAATCAATGATTCCGTGTAGACTTAAAACATTGCTATAGTCTTTGCCTTTGGAATATTAGTTGGTGATAAAAGTCCAAAGGGTCAACGTCGTACGTGGAAATTTTAGTATAGTCCCTCTTCTCGGGTATTTACAAAATTAGAAAAATCAAATAACTCCAATCTCTCCGGTTCCTTATCCTTAGTACCAAAAAATCGTTTAGGTCTTTCTACTTATATATATATATATATATGGAAAGCTTTAGTTACTCAATAACCTATGACACATATTCTCCAAAACCATGCAGGATAAGAAAATTGTTATGTTTTTTTCTTTTTTCATGTGTATGCTTTTAATCTTGAGATCAGCCAACGCACAAAGCACCAACAGCAATACAAATCCTACTACAATCACAAAAGCTGCTATCATCACAAAACCAGGATGTCAAAAACAATGTGGAAACCTTATAGTTCCATATCCATTTGGAATTGGTTCTGATTGTGCCTTAGACCCCGTGTTTGAGATCGAATGTAACGTCACAACACCCTTCATAGGTAATAACTTTCAAGTCTACGACATCTCTGACTCAGAAATGCGCATATCTAACTCTGTAGGCTGGAGTTGTTACTCATCCGATGGAACACTTTTACTCCCAGATAATCCTGCATCGTTGAATTTAGGAGAAACACACCCTTATAGTTTCTCCGACCTTAACAAATTCACCGTCGTTGGTTGTGATGACTTTTCTGTTATAGGTGCACTTAACTTCGCTAGTGCTTGTATCTCTTACTGTCGTAATTCTAGTGATGCGGTTATTGAAGGAACATGTAATCATGGAGATGGTTGTTGTCAAGTAGAAATACGAAAGGGCATGAGATCCTTCGAAACAATGATGAGAACCATTAACAATCACACAGGTGTTTGGTCTTTTAATCAATGTGGCTATGCGTTCCTTGGTGAGGCTAGTCGTTTTAAATTTCAGGGATTGATGGATCTAAATGATACGAATTTTGTAGAGAGGATTAACCATAATGTCCCTATCGTGCTAGATTGGACCATCGGAAATCTTACTTGTGTTCAAGCAGAGAAACGCATAGATTATGCTTGCCTCGATAATAGCCACTGTGTTAATTCCACTGACAGTATTGGTGAATATCGGTGCAGGTGTAACCTGGGATATGAAGGCAATCCATACATAGGTCCGGGCTGCCAAGGTAATTGAGTTGATATCCTAATTACTTTTATTACTAGCTAGAAAGTGATTTTTTTTTTTTTTTTTTTTTATTAAAGAGAAACAAAGTATAAGAAGAAGTGATTTAATAGGTTAAGTTGGGTGGTAGGAGAGAAACTGAAATTCCTAGGTCATTAAAATTAAAAGTTTTTTAAAGACAAGAATTCTCATTAGTCAATTCAAGTTACATATCAATCCAATTTTTAATGGATTGAAATGAGTTGAAGTAATGAATGAGCGGATCGATGACCCGCCCAAACCTAAACGAATTGGACGAGTTGAATTTGATTTTACCACCTCTACATACGACAATAGGGTTTTCCCTATTTCTTACTCCACTATCACTAGAAATAAAAAAGTAGTACCTTTTCTGCCTGATTGAAGTGTGGACCTAACACATTGGACGTGAATTTATTCAATGGACCAATCGAGTCAGATTTGAGCTGATGTAAAATGAATTAAATGAGAATGAATAATATATTTGAATCAAGCAGTAATTGATAAGGATAAAAATGGGTAAACTCCTTACTATTTTTCCCTTTTAGGGTATGTTTGGTATGAAAGAAAATATTTTCATATTTTTCTGAAAAACATTTTTCTGATGTAAAAGAAGTTTTGAGAAATATTTTTTCACTTTAGGTATGAAAGTCATTTTTCTTAAAATTAGAGGAATATAAGTCCATTTTTAAAAACACTTAAATCAATCAAAATGAGAAAATTGAAAGAAAAAAAAATAAAAAACATTTTCTTCATAAACACACACTTAATTAAAATGCATGTTACTAGTACCTAGCTAATACCATGGATTTCTAGGTATTAGCAATGCAATGGTTTTAATGCATGCATTAATATGATAAAAGACTCAATTGCCTCTCAAAACCTTTTTTACATCTTTTCCACCGTAAAAAGTGAAGGGTGTTTTTGTAAATAATTTGTTTAATGCAATACATACTATTTTTAATGCATCAAATCAAACAACACATTAAAATAATCTATGTATAATTAATACAAGCATAACTAATACAAACACTACTATTCTTATACACTCTACTAAACGAGCAGTGCAATTGGTGGATGCCCATGACTATGAGTATCTGTTTTATATATTTTATAAGAGCTAATATACGTGTTCATCCATATTTGACCACTTTAAATGATTGGATAGTCAACCATTAAGAATACATTGGGTCGAGCGGATAACCATAAAATTTACCCATTTTGTCACCCCTATTCATCACTAACGCATTGATCATTCACTCTCTCCAAAATTAGTACTCCCTCCGTCTCATTTTAAATTTTCCCTTTTAGCTCTTTTCATGCTCATTATGAATAATAATATATATAAGGTATACTTTATTAAATTATTTATATTTGTTAGATATTTTTTGAAAATTGAGTTTATTAAAAAGAAAATACTTTTGAATGCAAATTAAAGGGTATAGTTGGGTCTATTGTCAAGTTTAACCTTGAATTCCTAAAATGTCAATTGTTTTTAGATTACTCCCTCTGTCCGATAGTATTCATAGTTTGACCATGATCTTTAAGAAATTACTCACCTTTATAAAGTAAGAAATGTTTTCACTAAATTACCATTAGTTTATTATTAGTATCAATTTAATGTAGTATTTTTTGGCTATGTAAAAGCTCATCGATCTAAATAAAGATAAATTTGAAAAGAAGAAAAAATAATTTTTTTTATTATTTATGGAACTATTTACTTTAGATTGAATGCAAAGCTAAAAACACTATAATTGAATGTGAATCTAAAAACACAACTTCCTCCGTCCCAGTCCCAGTTTATATCACTCACTTTCTTTTTTAGTCAGTCTAAAAAAGAACGACATAATTCTACATTTAGTAAGAATTTAACTTTAAAATGTTCATTTTACACTTATTTTAAATCACAAGTTTCAAAAATTATCATTTTTTTTCTTAAACTTCGTGTTGAGTTAAACTAAGTCATATAGATTGAAACGGTGAAAATATTTCTCAAAGATAACTTTAAGACATGAAAGTCATCTTAGATCATTTTTCAAAAGAGCTCTAACTTTGATTAGGCAAAGAAACAACTTCAGTGAAAAACATGTTACTCAGTGAGTTCACCCCAATTAGCTAACTTGTTAGCTAGTGAACCTATGTAAAAAGATAAGATATAAAGGCAAAGCGCGAGGGATTAATGTGGTATATTTCTCTGTTTTGCATGTTAGATATTGATGAATGTCTTCATTCGAGTACCAATATGTGTGAACACAAATGCACAAACACGCCAGGGAATTACAGTTGTTCTTGTCCAGAAGGATTCAGTGGTGATGGTCGTGGTTGTATTGCACCAAACTCGAACTATGAGTTCCCATGGATCAAGTTTTCTATTGGTAAGTTTCTCAAAAATTGAACTTGTTTATTAAAATGATTAAAGGAATTCATCTCCTTTAAATTTTGTTGTTATAAACACAGGTATGGGAGTCGTCTTTATATCCCTCGTGGTTGGGACAATTTTTCTCTATTTTTGTATCAAGAAACGAAAACTCATTAAAAGTAGGGAGAAATTCTTCCAACAAAACGGTGGTTTACTCTTGAAACAACAAATCTCCTCTAAAAAGGGTGGCATCGAAGCAACCAAAATTTTTACAGCTGACGAGTTGAAGAAGGCTACGAATAACTATGCCAGTGATAGAATTCTTGGTCGTGGTGGAAATGGAATTGTCTATAAAGGTATTCTACCTGATAATCGCATAGTTGCAATTAAAAAATCTAAGTTTGTGGATGAGAATCAAGTTGAACAGTTCATCAATGAGGTACTTATTCTTACTCAAGTTAACCATAGAAATGTAGTGAGACTCTTCGGGTGTTGTTTGGAAGATGAAGTGCCTTTACTGGTTTATGAATACGTTTCTCATGGAACTCTTTACGAGCATATCCACAACCAAAATGGAGTCCCATGGTTATCTTTGCAAAATCGATTGAGAATTGCTTCAGAGACAGCAAGTTCACTTGCTTACCTTCATTCATCTGCATCCATGCCAATAATTCATAGAGACGTCAAATCCACTAATATATTATTGGATGATGTTTACACAGCAAAAGTGGCGGATTTTGGAGCTTCAAGATTAGTCCCTCTTGACCAAACACATGTTGCTACATTGGTTCAAGGAACATTAGGGTACTTAGATCCTGAATATTTCCACACAGGTGAATTGACAAATAAAAGTGACGTTTATAGTTTTGGAGTAGTTCTTGCCGAACTTTTAACAGGATTGAAACCTATTTTGAGGGATACAAGTGACAAGTACAAATGTTTGGTGGAGCATTTTATCTCGTCGATGAACAAGAATAACATATTTGAAATTCTTGATGATAGAGTTGTAAGAGAAGGAGGTGTTGAGCAACTTCAAAAGATTGTTGAGCTCATTAAGAGTTGCCTTCAGTTGCACGGGGAAGATAGGCCTACGATGAAGGAAGTGGCTATGGAACTTGAGAGTTTAAGAAAGTTCACTAGCCCTTGGACTAATGAACACGTACATGAAGATCATAATGAAGTTGAATTAAACGATCTGTTTATAATTCCAATTGATTCTAATACAGGTATCGACAACTTCTCTGGACAATATCCCAGCTCCTACACAAATAATAGCCTCTTCTTGGGACAATATAGTTCAGATAAATCTTCATTACTACTCAATACAAATATCCCGCGGTGATCCAAAATAAAATGTCAATATGATAATTAGTGATGATATAATTTTCTATGTTTTGTAAGTTTCTTTTCTGGCTATCTTTCTTTCATATTGAATGTATGTTGTTATGTATTTTATTTGCTTTTGAATTTAATCATCAATATATTGTTCATTGTATTAGTGACAAGAGTTGAAGTTAGTAGCTAGATGTTTGTTGTGATTCTAAATTGTCACATAATTCCTATAAGATTATTCCTTAGTTGACAAGTTGAAACCAACACACTTGGTTCATATCCAATGCTCAAACCAAAAATAAAAAATGGTTATTTAACTTTCAGTTTAGGGTTAAGTTTATTTTTCATGTGCTTTAATTTGTTCTACTATGAAATATTGGGTTCTTCGTCAAGATGTATTGTTACAAATATTTTTGTGCAACAAGCCTTCTTAACCAAATTGCTTGACAAGTTGTAGAAGTTGCTACACCACTACACCATATATGTTAAGCCTATGAAGTTGATAAGGCCACCACTTCCTGCCTCTTTGAAATTGCTCCAAATCCAAAAGCAAACAAGAAACCAAGCGTCTCTTTTTGTCATCAATGTTGCATGCGTAGTCACTATTAGTAAAACCAGTTAATGTGAAATTTATTATTTTAGAATATCAAATTAAATTTCAAGCTCCGTTGTCCCAACGATATATTTCAGTATTCTCTTTGCAGCTCCAAGGTGAAGCTCTTTTAAATTGTGCATAAATCTAGATACGGCGTCAACTGAGAAAGAAATGTATGATCTTGTATGATACAAGTAGTTCAAACCACTAACCATACTTCTAAACTAAGTTGTATTTAACCATCATCACGACACAACTTCTCATTAATATTCATCGGAGTAGAATCAGTTTTATAATTAACCATATTAATTTTTTTTCAAAAGATTTGTTGCATAGTTTCTTTGTGAAAAAAATATGCCATCACCTCCCTGTTTCACCTCAAGACAAAAGGAAATAATGTAGCGACTAGAATCATACATTTCAAAATTCTTTATCATGCAGCCTTTAAATTCAATGACGATAGATTCACTCAAACCCATATTTTATCATATTGTCAACGTAAAGACATACCCGCAAAAAAATCATTTTAACTTCTCGTTTTACATCATCAAGATTAGGTTCATTCTTACTTCTTTCAAAATCATCTTCGTGGAAATAAGAGTCAATCTTGAAGTATCATGCCTACAAGGCTTTATTTAAGCCATAGAGTGCCTTTTTAACTTGTAAATCTTATCTTCTTTGATATGAACTACAAAACCTTCAGGCTGTGATACATAAACTTTCTCTTCCAAATCACCATTTCAAAACGACAAATTTAATATCAAATTGGTACACTGGTCAATTTAAATTAGCAGGCAAGGCTAATAAAGGTTTCACAGTTTCAAAGCTAGCAAAAGGAGAAAAAGTTTCATTGAAGTTGATATATACCTTGTTGTTGGGAATAAACTTTTGCGGTGAGCCTTTGCCTTGTGTTTTTGGATGTTGCCATCTGCATGATACTTTGTTCTGAGCACCCATTTGAACCCAATATCTTTCTTTCCTTCTAGAAAATTAACCAGTCATCTTTCATAGCTTTGCATCATTTATCCTCTTTCTTAGAAATTTCAAAGAAAATAGAATCCGAAACAAGTAAAGCAAAAGTACATATTATCAACATATTTGGAATTTGATTTTTTATCCTTTGTTAATCTTCTTAATAGAATTGGCTCAGTTGAAAATTCTTTCAGTAGTGGAAACGTTTCTGGTGCATGAATTGATGGACCTTTCAGAAAAGGATCTGTTATATATATGCTCTTGATTAATAATAGCATCATAAGGCAATAACTGAATAGTTGAACTTTCACTCTCAGGAATAAAGTTCCAGCTTTCGTTTTCATTAAACACAATATTTTTACTGGCTATAATTTTGTCATTCACTGGATTGTATAGCTTATAAATCTTGAATTGTGTGATATATTCAATAAAGATCCATTTTTCATCAAGCTTATGTCGACCTTGTAAATTTATCAAAGCATAAATTACACACATATAAGTAGTTTATCTTGGAACTTGTTAATTGTTATACCTCTCCAAGCTTCATTTGGTTTTTGGTTTAAAACTGTTTTGGTGGGCAAAATATTCAGCAAATAGACACCAGTAGAAACAACTTCATCGCAAAAACACTCCAGTACATCTCCAAGTTCCATCATTCTTTTGCTCTTCTTGACAACTATGTGATTATTTCGTTTGGCTATACCTTTTTGTTATGATGTATGAGGTTGTGGGCCTAAAGAATGGTTTCAATTTGTTCTAAGGTGTAGAAAATCCATGTTTATGAGGATTTTAGGGTGTAGACCTTGAGCTAATCTTAAGAATGTTTATTCTTGATATATTTATCATAATTCACTAGTATAACCATGGAATTTATAGTTCTAGGTGAATTATTAGTGGAAAACCCTAGAATTGGTGGAAAAATCATGAGGTTGACCTAGGAGTTGAGATTTAAGTCATTATATGCAAACCCTAGGATTTGCATATAATTAATCTTGATATATTTAAGTCATTTGTGATTGATTTTGCATTATACTATTATTTTAGACCAAGAATAAGTTGAAGTTTCACACAAGGAGTCAAGGTTCGCGATCAGACTTCTACAACAGTTTCTTGGCGCCCAGGTAGGCTAGGTTTTATTAATTAAGTAGTTAGACATGTTTTCTACTGCATGGTATGTAGATTGATGGGAGGTTTTATGCTTAGGCCTTCGGGTATGGAGTCTGGATAATTAAATATTGTTGTTTATTGTTGTTAGGGCGGAAAAAGATAATGACTATGGGTAGTTCTTTAGTTCTTGATTGTTAATCTTGAGTTTCCTTTATTGGGATGCTTTGATGTTAGTTGTAAGGTTATGTGTTTATAAAATTGTTGGGTTATAGCCATTTCTGGAACTTGTGGTAATCAAGAGGAACTAAATAAACGAAAATAGTATGGATTCATGATACTAGGGAGGTATGTCCCGGGGAATGAATATGTGTACTCATAATGGGACTTAGTATTGAGCCATTGATACATAGGTGATATTTTGTGTTGTCCAACACACACACATGCACGTGCACTCACACACACACATATATGCATGTTTACTGCCTAGTAGTATTATTTGTGCAATGCATGGGATGGGAGAGAGACATATGCAATGACATCATGTAGTTAATCTCATGTATTAGACTTGTGATTCTGACTTGTGGTTTTCAAGTGGTTTTGCTCATTTTGCTATGTGATTATGCATGATTGTTTGTGACTATTGGTTGGATCAAGTACCACGCTGGTACAAGATATATAGTTTGGCTTGGATACCACACTTGGTATGATTATATATGGTTAGCTTGGATACCACACCTAATATGATTATATACGATTGACTTGGATATTATACATGATATAAATATAGATGGTTAGTTCAGATACCACGCCTGTTATGATTATATATAGTTGGCTTGGATACCATACATAATATGACATTTAAAGCTTTGGTTTGAGTTTCATGAGAAGACCATGTATGCGATTGAGGTTCACTACTAGAAATTTGACCTACTGCCACACATTTTTGGCGACACATTTACAACTGTTGCAATATATTATCTATTGCAACGGTTATGACTGTCGCAATATATCAAGGGATCAAATAGAACAATAATTAAAAATAACCGTGGCATCATTCTTACAATCGTTGGTATAGATTTTCTAAGGCAACACACTTTACAAACGTCGCACTAAAAGACTCTGTGGCAACGGTTATTTTAGTGAAAAAAATTATTTAACTTGACCCGTGAATTTTATTCCCCAAAAATATATTTCCCTCCACTACTAGACTTTAGCTAAAGTGCCATTTATTTCATTTAGGGTTAAAATTTTGGTCTTCTTCTTCCAAAAGGCCGATTTCTGAAAAATGGAAAGAATAACGTGAGCTCCGGTTAGTGGCGTTACATTTCTTCAACAAGCTCCAGTCTTCTTCTTCTTCATAGTGAGGTAGTCTTCTTCTTCGGTTTGACAAGTCTTCTTCTTCATCTCCATTGGTCTTATTCTCCAACAGTAATCTTCTTCGACCGCAAGCTTTTGCATATAAAGGTATACTATTTTTAAGTTTCCTCTGTCTACTCCATTATTTCTAAGTTCCCATTGTCTCTAATTTGTTATGCATATAATATTTTGTATAATCTGAAACTCCATTGAAGGGTTTCTCAAAAGTCTTAAAGAATAACAAGTGGGTTTGTTTGCAATTTATGTTATTTGTTCCAATTTAGGTCAGCGATGTAATCTATTTGTGGTTTTGAGTTTGTATTTCTAATTTGTTGAAGATTTCTAAACTCTCTGTGAAAGTTCATTAAGAAGCTTTGTTTCAATTTTATTAGTATCATCTTGAAATATTGATTTTTCTCGTCCAAAATACAAAGATTCAACCTCTTAAACAGGGGTTATTTTCAGTTTTTTCTCAGATTGGAGACTCTTTTGCCTTTCGAAGCTCATCGAAATCGGCTCATGGTCGTGGAAGCTTGTGGCTAGCTCGTGCTCAGTGTCGCTACTCCAAAGAAGGTAAATTCCTTTTCGTTGGATTTCGTTTTCAGTTTTTGGAATTATAGTTTAAACTCTGAATACTCTTTTATATGTTCTAGTTCCTTAGTTGAAATTTTGATTAATTGATCGATTTATGTGACTCAATATGTTAGTATGCTACAATCTTACTGATTTAGTTTGCTTTCTTTACTAGTTGATGCCTTTTCTAGTTCTCATTTCTGTTCCTTAAGGTGATTTGTGTTCCTGTTTGAATTTCCTTCAATATTAAGTGTGTTTCTTATAATCTTATAAAAAAAAAGTGTGTTTCTTATATTAATGTGTCTAAATGTGTTTATGTTTTGAATCATATACTCCTTATTTGATTATTGCAGATGTTGGTCTTGTTCTCTATAATGTTACGGTTCGTATGTCAATGGATATAAACATCCATTATGACTAGTTACTATTTTAAAAGACCGGATATTTTGACTTTTTTCTGAATTAGTTTTCGAATTTGGCCTTCATTTTAATATCCAAGTTAATCTTGTTTTTAAGTTCAGACTGTACATTTTTCTCATTTGTGAAAGCCAGATCTTGTTTAAGGCTAGAGGACTTTTGATTTTAACTCTTTTAGTGTAATCAAGATTCTGTTTAAAAATCGTTTAAGCTATAACATGGGCTGGTATTTTCTGTGTCTTTGTTTGTTGTGAATAGAGTCAGCACTTCGTCTAAATCCGTTTTTGATATCTTTCGCATGTGCGAGTTCGGGGCTTATTATAAGTAGAATTTAAAGTTTATTCTCTTGTCAATTGAATTTGTTGGCCTGGTTACATGTTTCCAGCAGTGTGAGTTATGTTCTTTGTCAACAAGCATTCTGGGTTGTTTCTGCTTAAGGTCATTTATTTAAGTGTCATTGCTTCTGATTGAATTTTTGAAGGATTGGTTTAATATGTATTTGGTTAGAGTTCAGTCGTTTGTGCTTACCAAATTATGAAATCTGATAGTTTATTAATCTTGTTATTATTTTCTCTCGAATTGGTCAGTCCTACACTTCTTACATACTAGACGATTAACTGTATAACATTAGTTTGATTTCATTTCTTATTCCATATTGTGGCGGCCCTATACCTTATATAAAGTCCTTGGAAATTGCATATACAGATTTCTAAAGTTTTGAATTTGCTAAACTCTTCTTTGTTTAGCTTCTGATGGCTTTTCTCTTAAAAATGACATTTTATATTTAGGGATCTTTTGAGAATTTGATGTTGAACCTTAGAGTTTCAGATCTATTTTTTTGGTAAACTGATTAGGAAATGCTAACTTGCACTTGCAAGTCCTCATGATGTATTAATATTTAGCTTGTAGATTCTGATTTACCTTATTCAGCTACAAGTGACTCATATCATTTGGTTGTCCATTTACATGCATTAAAAACTCTTTACCTGTAAATTTTGTTGTATAAAGATAATGGACTGAGTTTTGTAGTTGATGTAAGATCAGCTTATGAAAATGAAATCAAGGACGAGCTCTTGAAATTAAGCATTAGGTAAGGTTATGTACAAGCATTGACAAAAAAAATGCTAGGTCTGGACCGTACAAATAGCCTTATTTGATTTACTAAATGCAAAAAAATATTGATTCCCATGTTCCATTAAATTTTCAGCATGTTACCCACTGTGAATTTGTTAAGAAATGACTGATGAACTTGCTCTAATTTTAAGAAAATCAATCAGCATTCTGGTTTTTCAGCAAAATACTAGAAAACTTGCATTCATGAATCATTTAACTACACTAAATATCTATTGTTTATGTTTCCTGTAGAAAATTCTTTCACTAAGGCTAACACTAAGTTATTCAAGATGAAAAAGTCAGATTGTGTGCTAGTTGAAACTATCTGATCTCATATTCTGGAATCTTTCTCATTTACTGGTGCTAGGTGCTTGATTTACTTCAAAGTAGCATTAGATGTAGCTAAAGGCTTGCATTTCTTCTTCTGCTAGTCCATCACTTGCTGACATTATTAGAAGCATTAGATGTACTACCCTTACAGTTAAGTTAGGATGCTTGTTCAGAACTAATGTTCCATCTCCATTTACTGCCTCATTCTTGTTTAATGCTTCAAGACTGATCACTTCAACTTCTAATTTATCAGCTCTAAGAATTAATTTTTCTATTTTTCTATTAATACCATCTGCTGCAAATGGCAAGACTACTGAAACCAAAGCGAGGGATAACCTATGTTTAGTGCACGTAGCCATTTAGATAGTATGAAGTTTCAAAAAACTTGGAGTAGATCCACATGATTTTCTTCTAAAAAGAATCTCTGTTTATGTATAATTGCACTTTCTTGCTTTATGCTCATTTGCTATTGTCACTTTTAGGGCTGGGCATAAACACCGAAAAACCGAAATACTGAACCGAACCGAAGAATTTTGGTATTTCGGTTTCGGTATTTCGGTTTTTGGTTCGGTATTCGATATGAGTTTTTGTATTTTTCGGTATTTCGGTTCGGTTTTCGGTATGAATTTTTGTATTTTTCGGTATTTCGGTTTACCGAAATATATTATATTATATTTATAATATTATTAATATTATATTAATTAGTAATATTAAATAATAAAAATATAGACAAAATTAGGTCAAACTTCACTTTTCAGCTTTTAGCCTTTTACTTTCCAAACTTTTTTTTCAGATTTTTGTTTTCAATCTTTTCTTAGCAGTTAGCCGCACATCAGTCACTTTATTTTCCCACTTTCCAGTTCCACTTCCCACTTCCGGCGACTGGCCGATCAGCAAAAAGCCAACGACGACCGACCGACCAGCACGCAGCAGGCCAACACGCAAGCGACACCCAGTAGGCAGGCAGCACGCAGCACTGCAGCAGCCGACCAGCAGCACGCAGCAGCCACCGGCGACCACCAGCGACCGACCAGCAACAACCAGCCACCGAACTAACAAAAACCGAATCGAAATAATATAAACCGAAATAATAAAAACCGAACCGAACCGAATTATTTCGGTTCGGTGTTCGGTACACATGATACAAGAACCGAAAACCGAAAAAACCGAAAAAAAAAACCGAAACCGAACCGAAATACCGAATGTCCAGCCCTAGTCACTTTTATTGTTGTTGTTGTTCCATCAGAAAGTTAGATTTATGCAGTTCTACTGATAAAAAATGTGCCTTTTAAGTTCTTGGTGATTATTTGTTCAGATTTGAATAGGTCAACAAGAGCCTTCGAAAAGAAACAAAAGAGCAAAAAAAGAACTTCTCTAGACCTGGATCATTATCATTCTTAGCAAATAAAAAACGACGATTATTGACAACAAATGAAATTGTTCAAGCTATAGAGTCAGAGAAAGGACATCTTCTAAAATTAATTGAAGAACAAGGTATGAAATTGCCCATTTGATATATTTGATTGGAGGAATATGGACACTAAAAAGGATTTATGGGATTACGCCAAGGTCTGAAATTTTCAATAATTAAATATATGTCAAAGTATTTTGCATCTGTTGGTTAATTGAATGACATGAAAGTATAGGAGAAATATATTATTCCTGAAGTTGCGAAAAAATGGACTTTGGTAACAATTCAGGAAGCTTGGAGAAGGCATAGAAGTGATTTGAAGATCAATTATTATGACCCGTATGACAATGATGAAGTTCGAATGGCAAAAAAGCCCGGTCATATTCCAGAATGTCAGTTTAGAGAGCTCCTCAAATATTGGAAGTCTGAGAAATTCAAGGTAATTAAAATGTATTTCAGAGTCTGAAGCTGACAACTTTTTTATTTTTCTATTCTCTTCTGTGATAGTGTTGTTGTAGCTTGATTTTTTCAAGGTGATATTTGAGCGTGCGACTCTAAAGTAACCTAATTTTTCTATTATCTTTCGTTGAAGCCATATGCGATTCACATAGAAGTAGAGAGATGATGTGTATGGATCAATATGTATCCTCCACTGATGTTCATTGAGTGGGATTGTTATGTCTAGCTCATTGTTAAGTCGAGAAGAATAATCAATTGTATCACCTAAGTAAATTTCTTGTACTTTATCAATTACTAAGACTGAATTTTGAGTCTTCCAATAAGATACATTCTATAAACAAGAAGCAACTTGAATGGAGGATTGCCAGAAATGCATTTGTGCAGACTTTTAGCTAGAGTCTAAACACTAGTATAACATTCAAATTTTACCTTTTGGTATTACTTAGAAAATAAGGAACATTGTCCTTGTCTAGAATATTCGGTAGCACCATAAGCTCTGAGTTTACATTATTCATTTATTTATTTTTTGCAGAAAATGTCTGAGACAAATACTAAGAATTGAAAAAAGCTGATGAACCCACACACCGCTGGCAAAAAGAGTTTTGCTTTAGTGCATAACAAATTGGTGTGTTCTCTTATTTATTATTGATTCTTGACTTGTTATTTAAGCAGTTTTTGGAATTTAATTATTTTTGTGTGACTAGGAAAAAGAAAAGGAAATTGTATCAGCTAAGGAGATCTTTGTGGTCACAAGAACAAGGAAACCTGGGTGTTTGTACAAGACCTCGAATAAAAACACAACTAGTAAAATTGTATCAATGTTGTCTATTTAAGAGTATTTATTGAGATCAATTATGTGTTCTAAATTTTAATTTACATGGGTAATTGTTGGATATGCTTTGTTAGGTTGAAATGGAAGCGATTGAAACACAAATGGACACAAATGATCAATCTGTTGATGCATTTTCAGCCGTCATGGGTCCTGAACATCTGGGACGTCTAAGACTATATGGAGTGGGGGTTACAAAGACTATATTGAAAAGAAAAGCTGGAAATTCTGACCATTTTTTAAATGCCACAGATGATGTAGTGCAACAAATGCAAGAAAGAATGCAAAAAATGGAGAAACAAATGGAGGAACAAAAGAAATTAAACTATGCGACAAGAAGCTCTAACAGATGTAATTGCACAACTTCAGAATGCAGGATTAATTGATCATAACATACTAGCTGCATTGTTCGTTCCTCCTCCAAGAGAAGCTAGTACTTCTGCACAAGCGGCTGATCAAGGTTAGATTAACTAATTTTCTTTTTCAACTTCTTCATCTTCTTCTTGTTTGTCTTCATCATTCATTACAAGTGAGTTTAAATACTCTATTTTCTTTAAGTTTTACAATGTCAAGTTACCACAAAATGGTGTGAAATTTATTGCTACTTGGTAGGATATAAGGAAATAATTAACTAATTTTATGAATTTTATTTTTGTGAAACTTGATGGAAGAAAGTTGAGATCTATGCAATAATGACTTGAGTGTAATGGTCATTTTTTTTTATATTTGTGATGTTGATCTTACGTTTGACATCCCTATATCTAGGCTCTTGTTGGTTAAGTACTTCATGATATTAGTGATTCTTTGAGTGATTTAATGGTTACCTTATTCGATGTTACTACTTATTCACCTTGGAGTGGTCTACGAAGATGGTAGAATGTCTTCTTGTAGTTAACTATTGTATGTGCTGCACCTTGTAGAACCTATTTAGCATATTATTTCCTTCAAGAAATAGTTAAATTCATTGAGTACAAGTTTACTGTTCAAATGACAATCTGCAAAGGAACAACCATTGTGAATGCATGACTATCAACTTTCACATCTTCCACTATCATAACTTAATGTAAGCATTGCTAAACTGCTTTGTGTTTTATTGTAGGTGATGAAATAGAAGGAGATGACAGGAGTACTAAAGAATTGACCTAGGAATTGACTGGATTGATGTTAATTAACTTTAATCATCTATGTTCTATAAATATTTTGATTTTGATGAAGATTGAAAACTGTGGTGTGTTTCACCCTTTTTGAACAGACAAAAATTATTTGTATATTTTGCTATTATTGATATTACTAACCTCTTTGATCTCTGATTGAAATCTTGGTAATGAATAGTTTCTTCTCATGATCGAATTGTGGATTTTATGTCCTATTTTATTATTGTAATAGCTTTATAATATTAGTGGCAGTAGATCAATAGTATCTGTAGGAAAAGCCTAATAATAAATGTAGCAATAGCCTAATATTAATTGTGGCAATAGCCAAATAATGATTGCATTATCCTATAATAACCGTAGCAATAGCCCTAGAATAATAGTCGTAGTAGTTTAGAACTGTGGCATTATAATATAAAAACTGTTGCAATTGACTAAAATGGTGAGAAAATTGTAGCCATAACATGAAAATAATTGTTGCATAAACATTTATTGCAAAGGTTAAACACCGTCCCAATAGATTATTGACCGTCGACAAATACTTAAAGTGTAAACCGACGGAATAGGGGCTGCTATTGCTACGATTATTTGAACTGTCGGAATTAATCGTTGCAGCAGACCTATTGCTACGCGATCTGTTGTAGCGGTTGCCTAAACCGTGGTGTTAGAGGTACTGCAACGGTGTAGCAGCCTATTGCCACGGTAACTGAACTGTTGCACTAGATCAAATTTCTAGTAGTGGTTCCATGAGAGGACCCTGTAATTGCTTTGTGAGCATAGAGAACATGTTACAGGCATTGGTTGATTTCAGGTATTAGTTGATTTCATGATATTGTGACTAGGAGTCTATGTATTCGTGATTGTTGTTACATGTGGTTGACATATGGTTATGGTATTGCGGGTTGTGCATATAAATAAAAGGTGAGGACTGAGAGTCTGGGTTATATTTACTTGTGATGGCTGAGGTATACTAAGGGCCCGTTTGGCCATGTGATATGATATCATGATATGGAATTATGATATGGTATCATGATATGGAATCATGAGATGAAATTGAAGGTTTGTTTGGACATGCGATATGTAATTTTTGTGTTGTATATTTTCTCATAAACATAAAAATCCCATAAGTTGTAAAACTATTAAAATAGCCCCAATTGTTTATTCAATCTTATCAAATAAACAAAAAATTATAAAATTGCACAATAAATTATTGCAAAGTTATTTGTTTTCCACTTAAGTAATTGTTTCATCTAACTTTAATTTAATAAAAAAATTGAACATAAATTGTAGTGTACTAGTCTTTAATATAATCCTCCCACATAGTATGAACAATTTCCTCACGTTAAACTTGCATTTCTCGATCATGTGACCGAGAAGACGAACCGACATTTTTACTTTGAGCCATTTGTTGGTCAATATCCTCTGCAACTATATCTTCATGTTCATAGACCATAAATATTTTATCACTACTTTGGTATTCTCGCAAATAATTATGTAACACTGCACAAGCTATGACAATTTTCACTTGTGTATCAATATCATAATGGTTCATGCGTTGTTTCAGTATTCTAAATCTATTTTTCCAAGCTCCAAAAGTCCGTTCAATCACATTGCGCAGAGATGAATGCCTATAATTAAATAGTTCTTTGGCATTTTGAGGCTCTCTTTCACTTCCTCGGTAATCTTGCAAATGATAGCGTAGTCCTTTGTATGGAGCTAAAAATCCTTTTGTGTTTCGGAAACCAGCATCAACAACATAATATTTATCTACCAAAAAACATTTTATAAAGAATTACTAAAAGCATATGTGACGTAAATGAGACAACTTTGTGTAAATAAATAATATTTATTCTAAGGATGTAATTTAAAGTTACCATGTGGCGGAAATGGAAATTGTGACGTTGGTTCAACAAGTGCATTCTCAAGTACTTTACTATCATGTGCAGTAGCTTCCCAACCAGCAACAACAAAGGTAAATCGCATATCAAAATCACAAGCACAAAAGACATTTTGTGATGTTCTTCCTTTGCGATTACGATATGCTTGTTGCACCGCTTTAGGAACCTCCCCTTCTATATATGTTCCATCAACCGCACCAACACAATCCTACCAAATAAAAAAATACATCAATATTAGTTTAGTGAACATAAAATAAATTGGAAGCATTATAGAATGCACTTCATAAAAATAATGTTTGTAAGAGTAATAAAAATAGTGCTTCCAAGACAATGCAAAGTCATAAAAAAAATATTATCTCTTTAAACAAAGTTGATAGGAAATATGTAACTAAATACTAATAACTTACACATAAAATATAAATGTTCACTTATTAAGGCCATAAAATAAAATTATTAATGTGATTGAAATTTTACCTTAAACCAAGGCCAAAATTGAGTATTATGTCGAATTTTGGAATGTACACCAGTCATATTTTTTGGTTGTATAAATGTTGGTGCCATCTTGCTAATTGCCTCGGCAACTATTTTAACATGCCGGTTAATTGTTTCAAGTGAATGTTGAAAAGTTTCACAATCGTGAGGTGTGAGTTAAAGTGACTATATGTTGGTGAGAATAATAAATTTTATGTTGGTGAGAATAATAAATTTTAAAATGCAATGATGTGATTATAAATTTATTTACATAGGAAACAAATGGTTAGTAGATATAAATGTGGGGTTCTTTTAACAAAATATAAACTCATGGATCAATTATTGTATTAAAATATCTCAAATCATGATATGGAATCACCATATAATTCCATATCATGATTTTTGGAGAATATGGTATCACCTCTCATGATATGGAATCATGAGATGGAATCAGCATAAAATCGCATGTCCAAAAGCTGATTCCATCTCACGATACCATATCGTGATATGGTATCGCATGGCCAAACGCCTACTAAGTGTTTATTGACAATTAAGTCTTTAGGGTTATTCTGCATAATTGTTTTAACTATTGGGTTGAGTTTATAAGGACTTAATTCTTTAATGGTTTCTAAACTCTGTTTCTAATTGTCATGATGGGGTTGGTTTAATGAAATGGTGGTTGTTAAGTTAGACAGATGACCGGGGGTTTGGTGTATGGTTAAGTGTTGTGATTGCTCATGGTTGTCAGTTAATGGTCATCCATAATGCAAGTAGGTTGTCATGGACTTTATTAAATGAGTGATGAATGTTTAATGGTTGTTATGATGTTTATTGTATTGTTTGAATAACTGTCTATGTGTGAATTATACTTTGCCTGAATGTTTGCATATGTAGGAAGTGTGATTACTTGTATTTCTATGATGTTGTAGATAAGAAAAAGTCGTGACTCGGTTATGTGTCATGAATTAATGTTTGTGTAATGTGTCATGAATTATGTGTCCAGTCTTAAATTTAATGGCCATGAGGAAATGTTTGTATTATAATGTCTAGGTATGATCTTGGGATTATTTTAAAACTGCATGGTCTTACCGTTGGTAAGAATGGTAGGAGAACTTAATGATTTATGATTGTGGAGAAACTCCCGTTTCAGGATATCCGGGATTTGGTAAGGAACAATGGGGAAAAATAAGTTATTGTTGCATAATAGCGAGATTTGTTGTTATGAAAGGTTTTCTTATAGTGTTTAATAACTAGTTTTTAAATAATGTGATGTTGAGTTCTTGTCTATGCATTGCTAGGTTTGATCCTGGAATTGTATTAAAGACTAGTGGTGAAAGAAATCAGACTTAAGTAGAATTTTATATCAAAACTTAATTGGTAAAGGAGATTCCAACTCAACTTTGTGCTCTAGGGATTCTTGTGACCTTAATTCATATCCAAATCCATTATGACACTAAAGAATTGACCTTAATACCTAAGAACAATTTAAGAATCACCCGATACAATCTTATACGGAAATGAAGAATGATTTGAATCTTAGCTTAGAATTATTTGGAGTGTTACAGGAAAAACCATTGATATCACCGCAAAGCTTTCCCATCGAGATAGCACAACGCGAGAGATAACTTGTGGTTTTCTGTAATCTCATAGAACTCAAAGTAGCGTTCAGCCTGAGAAATCCATAACTCTTGATTCTCGCCACAAAATTGTTGAAATTCCACCATGGTAGGTTCACTCGTTGGAAGTTTTCCAACCAACTCATGTAACATTGAATTAATTTCAGTGAGATCCTTCGATCAAGTATCCTTCAAGACCTTAATTGAATCTTTGATTTTTCGAGATATTTGGTCCTCCATTGAAGACCTCTGAATGAAAGCATCAATGAAACAAACCAAATTCTCAAATTATTATATAATCATTTTTAGCCAAATTACAACGACAACACTTAAGCTATGGAATTACCATGGAAAATACTGAAATAAAAAGTAAGTACAGATAGAGATAAAAATAGGATGAGAAGCTTAGATCGTAGAAAAGAGATGAGAGAATCCGATAGTTTCTTCACGATATGAATAATTCTCCAAAACCGCAGACGACAACCATTTAAACTCTACTCAACTTGCATCAAGCAAAATCAATATTGGGTTGTCTAATTCTTGGGCCTCTTTGTGGTTTAGCCTCAGGCCCAACAACTTGGCTAGCCGTGTTCACAACATTTATTATTCCAATTATGATTGTGTGACATTATGTAACGACAAAGAACATAACAATATATCCAAATATTGTATTTATTAAAATAATATAGCACGATACAATACAAACCGCTATGAAACAATAGGTAACAGCAATCCAAACAAAGTGTTAGACATTATCATGAAGTCTTTGCCTTTAGAATGTAGCTAGTCCCTCTTCTCAGGTCTTTCCAATTAACTCTCCTTTATATGTATGAAAAAGTTTTACTCAATTACATATACTCCAAAATCATGCTGCTCAAGCAAATTTCTTTACTTTTTTCCTTTTCAATGTCTGCGGTAATCTTGAGATTAGCCACAGCCCAAATCACTAGTAATTCTCCTTCCAACACCACCACAGCAATCACCAAAGCTGCTAACATCACAAAACCAGGATGTCCAAAACAGTTTACAGTTTCTCAGACCTTGACAAATTCACCGTAGTTGGTTGTGATGACATTTCTTTTATAATTGGATCTAACTTCGCTAGTGGTTGTATTGTCTAACTGTGGTAATTCTAGTGATGCGGAGGATCATGTAAGGACGGAGTTGGTTGTTGTCAAATAGAAATACGAAAGGGCATGAAATACTTCATAACAATGACGAGAACCACACAGGAATTTGGTCTTTTAATCCATGTGGCTATGCGTTCGGCCAGTCGTTTTCATTTCCGGGGATTGAAATGATACGGATTTTGTAGACGACAATGTCCCTATCGTGCTAGATTGGACCATCGATCGGAAATCTTACTTGTGTTGAAGCAAAGAGTATGCTTGTCTAGTTAATGGATTCCCACACTGACAGTATTGGTGGATATATATCGATGCAGGTGTAACCCGGGATATGAAGGCAATCCATACATCAGGCCGGGCTGCCAAGGTAATTAACTTCATGTCCTTGCTTTTACTACTAGCTAGAAAGTGATGTGTCACTCCTCTCTTCTTAAGTAAGTCATAGGTTTCTATGTCATTATATACTTCAAAGAGAGTGTAATTAATTAGTGCATACTCCATATTTTATGAGGGATAATCTGAGTTGACTCACTTTTAAATGATTATATAACTAACCTATTTAAAATAGATTGAATTGGCGGATAACCATAATTTTAACTCATTTTGCCACACTTAGCTTATTCATCACTAATACATCGGTCATTCGCTCTGACCAAAACTATTACTACTCCCTTCGTTTCATTTTAATTTTTTTTCATGTTCATTAAGAAAAATAAATAAATACTTTATTAAATTATTTCTATTTGTTAGATATTTTTTGAAAATTGAGTTTATTAAAAAAGAAAATACTTTTTAATGCTAAGGGTATAGTTTTCAATTGTCAAGTTTAACCTTGAATTCCCAAAATGATACTATACTCCCTCTGTCCAATAGTATTCTTAGTTTGAGCATATACTCTTTAAGAAATTACTCACCTTTAAAAAGTAAGAAATGTTTTCACTAATTAACTAATTACTGTTAGTTTAATATTAGTATCAATTTAATATAGTTTTTTTGGTTATGTAAAATTTCATTGATCTAAATAACAATAAATTTGAAAAGAAAAAAATTAATATTTTCTTCACTATTTATGGAATTATTTACTTTGGATTGAATGTAAAGCTAAAAATACTATATAATTGAATGTAAAACTAAAAACACTACATAATTGAATGTAAAGCTAAAAATACTATTCCCTCTGTCCCAGTTTATATTGCTTGATCTTCTGGGACACTTGATCTTCTTGCTTTTACTACTAGCTTGAAAGTGATCCTTCTTTTTTGTTTTAATAGTAAAAAACAAATGCTTTAATAGGTAGGGTCACAATAATTGGTAGGAATCAAAATAGTGATAAACATCATTGGGACACTAATAACTAGAAATTAACTCAATAGTGCGTAGTGCTTTATTTGCCTTATTGGAGCATGGACCCTAACACTCGAGGTGAAGTTGACTCATCACCTAAACAGCGGATCGAGTTAGATATGGATTGGTCGAAAATAAATCAGATGAAAATGAATAAAATATTTGACTCAATCTATATTTAAGACAAGTAAAAATGAATAAATCCAAAAGATAATATAGATATTCATATTATCCATAAATTATCTGACCAACCAAATTATTATTTTTTCTTCTTTTAGGATGTGTTTGGTATGAAAAAAATATTTTCACGTTTTCCGAGAAAATATTTATCTAATTAAAGTAAAGTTTTGAAAAGAAATATTACTTACTTTTTGTAACATCCGGCAATTTGAAATAATTATGAAGAGGCTTAGAATTGGAAATAGTCATTTTGGAAAGGAATTCAAAAATCTGGAAATTTGGTTAAGTGTGGGAAAAAAGTGAGTTTATGGCCAACTTTGAGCAGTCATAACTCCTAGATCAGGGTGATTTAGATGTAGTTCCAGTTATTTTTGGAAAGCCCTTGGAATTAACTTTCCAACGCCACCGAGTTTGCTCGATTCCGAGTTCGTATGAGGGAGTTATGCCCTTTGGAAGTTGGGCAATTGGCAGGGAAATCCGTCCGGAAATTTTAAGGGTATTTTGGTCTTTTCCCTAACCAATTCTTTTGGTGTTAGACTGATTTTTATATCAGTTTGTCCCATTTTAAGAGAATGAGAGTGAGAGTGAGAGTTAGGGTTCTTGAGAGAAGAGGAGAAGAAGAGGAGAAATGAGAAGAAGAAGCAAAGTTTCGTCAAGGATCGTCGTGGATATCGTCGGGGGTGATCCCTACTAGGTATGTGAGTTCATAGTGTTAGGATTGGTCCTTTCCCCCACACGCCAAACTCGTTTTATTTTCAAGAAAAGATGGGTTGTGTTGTTGAAGTAGTTGGTTGTGTTGTTGAAGTAGTTGGTTGTGTTGTTGATGTTGTTGAAGTTCTTGTTGGTTGTGGGACATGATTTGGTTGTGTGTTTGAGTTGAATCTCTTGTATGTCAAGGGATTTTATGATCCTTAGTGTTTGGGGTTGAAACCTTTGAAGTTAGGGTGGTTTAGAATTGGGAAAAAGAGGGAAAAAAGTCGGGTTTTCTGGGGAAGGGGCTGGCGCGTCGCGCCTGCCAGCGCGCCCCAAAAGAGACTTTGAAGTCCAGCCTTTGGGGCGGCGTGCCTAGCAGAGCACCAGCAGGCCCCTTCTGAGCTTCGAGGGCTGGCGCTCTGCGCCTTGCAGAGCGCCAAGGACGCTACGTTTCCCCATTCATTTCACCCTTTCTCATGCATGTTCCTTGGTATTGTACCTATGTTTCCTAGTTGTTTCCAACACTCCAAGGTATGTTTAAATGTCAAGAACTCATCCATAAACGTGGGATCATATACCTTCAATCCGTAATCCAATTCAAGGCAAGTTAGGATCAAGTCAAAGTGAGGTTAAGGGTCAAGTCTAGAAGTTAAAGAAGTGAGTCAAAGAAAGTTTACAAAGTCGTTAAAGAGTCTTTATTGAACGTTCTAACTTCGTTTTAAGGTTCAAGTTTCAAGTCAAGTAAAGAGTATCGAGTTTCAAGTTAAGTCAAGAGTTTAAAGTTGAGTTCATTTCTCAAAAGCTACTAGGGAACTAAGTATTCCCAAAGAAGTTTATAAATGTTTTCACATTTGATTAAGAGGGGAATCATGTTTTCCAAAAGAGCCTTTGGGTTAAGTTTCGAGTAATTACCTCAACTAAAGCAAGATGTGTTTAAAAACACTTATGAGCCAAAGTATTTTTGGGAGTAGTATTGAGCACCGAATTGGGGACACGAGTTCATATTAACTCAACTCTCCATAAGAACCATGCGCCAACATGGGACTTGACGGGTCATTCTTTTTAGATGATCACGTAAGATTAAGCTAGTGGATCCACTAAGTTAAAGTAAGGTCCTATATCACGGCAAGGTATAGGATGGTCCTTGGCCAACGTGAGGTAAAACGTTGTATCATCACTAGTGCTCATAGTGGTGGTTGTCGGTTAAAGAATCTCCCACTAAAGTTATATTACTTTTATATAAGTAAAGTTGAGTTTGTTATTGTTTTATCATTAACGAGTTGAGTTGTTTACATTGTTTTACAAGATATATATATATTGCATGTGTCTTATTTCTTCATATATTGAGTTCAGTTATTCATGAGTCGAACAGAGCCAAGGTAAGTGTTCTCCTGTACTTCTTTCAAGCTTGAGTTGTGGTTTAGCTTTCTAGCTCGCATGCTCGTACATTTAATGTACTGATACCAGTTGGCCTGCATCTTATTATGATGCAGACGCAGGTTCCCAGGATCAGCACCCAGCACGCCGTTGATCCATTTGAGCACTCCAGAGTCAGTAGTGAGCCTCCTTGCTTTCCGGAGGACTCGGTTGTTTTGCTCTCTTAGTTTTGTTTTATTAGGATGTTGCGGGGTCTGTCCCAACATCCATCTCAGTATTATAGAGGCTTCATAGACAGTCAGTCAGATAGTTTTGAGTCTCTCATCTATGTATATATGTAAATATTTTATTTTGAGATTCGAGTTGCCTTTTTGGCCAGATTTTATCAGTTGGTTGTTTTATAACCTTTCATTGCTTTGAGTTATGTTGTTGAGTTAAGTTTTCGCAGAGTTAAGAAAGCCAGGCCAAGGGTTCGCTTGGGGGCCAGCAATGGTCTTCGGGTGTCGGCCATGTCCAGGGTGTAGGCTCGGGGCGTGACACTTTTTATGAGAAAATCATTTTTTCTTGAATTAGAGGAAAATAAGTCCATTTAAAAAATATTTTTTCAAAATATTTAAATCAACTGGCAACTATTTTTTAAAAACATTTTTCTTCACACCAAACACATCCTTAATAAGTTACTTTTTTTTATAGGATGTTACACCCTTACGTACTTTAAGGGGAGTGCAATTGATAGATACTCATAATTTATTCATATTTTACGTGGATAGTATGTTGATCCATATTTGACAAATTTTTAAATGATTAAATAACCAAGCCATTTAAAATGAAAGAAGAAAGTTGACGTTTAAGATTATTTGTTGGTAAAAATTGAAGGGAAAGTAAATTAAAAAAAAGATTATCTAAGTTTAAGGCTGATGTGGTGTTTTTTTAACCTATCACTCATCTAAAAGAACTGAGATCACTTGCTATGATATATGGCAAGCGAGGGGTGTTTTAAAATTCAGTTAGTCAAGTAGAAAAATGTTTTTAAGAATATCAATAGTTTATGGACAAAATTAATAATTCTCGCTAAGTTTGAAGGTGTTTTCAATACTTCTCTTCTTCAAAAGGACTAACTTTAGTGAAGAACATGTTTCTCCCAGTGAGTTCACCCCAATTAGCTAACTTGTCAACCACCATATTTCCTTCTTTATGGCGATGTAGGAATATATAGTTCCCACTAGAAGTGAAGTTCCATGTTTGTAGAAGAATTTTCATCACTTGCCAAGAGGGGTTGAGTTCCTTGTTGATTATGTGGATGATGATGCTAAGATCTTCCATATTCATCTTATAAATCCTAAGGTTTTCTACTAGTTCATCAATCGTCATGATAGAGACGTCCTTAGCTTCTTCTTCCTTTTTAAATGGTAGTGGCTTTTACATCCCATTTAGTTTTGGAAAGGACTCTCAGAAATTTATCAATCCGTTCCTCAGTAGTAAGAATCTTTCCTAGTGATGATAACTCATTGATTAAAGTGGCGAGTCGAGTAATCATTTCTAGCAGGCACTCACGCTTCTTCATTTTGAAAGTTACATATTGAGTGAACAACATGGACACCCTAAACTTCTTGACCCGACTTGTTCCTTCGTGGGCATTGATCAGTGCATCTCATAACTGTTTAGTTGAAGTACAATTTGAGACCCTATTGTGCTCATCTGGTCCTAAACCGCACACTAGAACATTTTTGGCCTTCACATTCTTTATGAGAGTTACAAGATTTTCAGCAGTGAAATCTCTCCTTATTTTTGAAACTTGTTCTCCTTGCACAATTTTCATCGGAATGGTTGGTCTTTTAGTTATCCGATCATGTAGTTCGTAATCTTCAGCTTCCATGAAATCCTCCATGCAATGTGTGCCTTCCGGCAAGTAAAGTGAAATAGATTGTTTTTTGTCCTTCACTATGCCCAATTGGTGGTGTTGAATTCATCATGATCTTATCTTAGGTATTTTTCCTTCACAAGATAGTCTTTCTCTGATACCAATTGATATTCTACACTACCTTGAATCATGTTGCTTAACTGAACTTTTTCAGTTAAGTAAAATGGGTTGCCTAGCATGTTTCAACAAAGTAGTAAAAGCAGTAAATTGAGAACAAACTATTTTACGTGGAAACACCTGGCTCACAAAAGATGTAAAAACCACAACCTGTAGAGTTCATAAACTCCACACATGCACAAACCTTCCAAGGTATGTGTTTCCAAGTCTTAGAGTTGCTACCAAATTGAAAACTATAATCCTACTTCAGTTACATCAACACTCAAACATAAAGAAGAACTCCTAGGACATAAACTCTGTAATAGGACCTGGTTCTTCAAAGTGTTTCTTCGATATTGAGCAGTACAATGAAAGCCAATTTGCCAATTGCCTTTTTGCTCTGTAATAAGTGCGTGAGTATTCTAAATCAATTCTCGTCTATTTAAGCATAACTCTTTCATAGAGTTGTTATTCACAACGAACTCCTCTTTCATTCAATTTCTCTTGTCTTTGAGTTATGATTCAAGTTGGACTCCGACTTTAGTCAAACTTCTCACTTCATTGGTGTTGTCATTCAGCACTTGTTTGTTTACTTTAAGAGGTCGTTTGGTGTGATCGATAAGAAAATATAATCATGGGATAAGTTTTTAGTACCCTTCAAATCTTAGCTCTATCCAAGATCGATTTATATGCCAATAAACAATATACATAAATTCTAGTACTTAAAACTTTTGGTAATAATGTCAACTAGTGAGTTAAAACTGAGAAATATTGCTACTGATGATTCATATGACCGATCGTGATTCGTAAGTCTAATGATTTAGTAGTTATAATGCTTAATTAAATACTCTTTGCTAGTTTCCATTAACAACTTCTACAAATAAATATGTTAAAAGAAAAGATATAAAGGCAACGCGCGAGGGATTAATGTGGTATATTTCTCTGTTTTGCATGTCAGATATTGATGAATGTGCTGATTCAAGTTCCAATATGTGTGAACACAATTGCATAAACACGCCCGGAAATTTCACTTGTTCTTGCTTAAAAGGCTACACTGGCAATGGTAAAAAGAATGGTCGTGGTTGTATTGCACCAAACTCGAACTATGAGTTCCCATGGATCAAGTTTTCTGTTGGTAAGTTTCTCAGAAATTCAACTTGTTTCTACTTGCATTCTTCTTCCCTAGGCCGGTACTTCACAGAAGTACTATCGGATAGCACTCTTTTGATTATTACAATAAACTGACATACCATTTACTTCTTATTGAAAAAGTTTTTACTTATATCTATATGTATACACAGTAGTGATAAATGAGTATATATTTTTCGTCGTTATAAACACATGTATGGGAGTTGGCTTTATATCCCTAGTGGTTGGGGCAATTTTGCTCTATTTCTGTATCAAGAAACGAAAACTCATTAAAAATAGGGAGAAGTTCTTCCAACAAAATGGTAGTTTACTCTTGAAACAACAAATCTCCTCTATCAAGGGTGGTGTGGAAGAGACCAAATTTTTTACACTTGATGAGTTGAAGAAGGCTACGAATAACTATGCTAGTGATAGAATTCTTGGTCACGGTGGAAATGGAATCGTATACAACGGTATACTACTTTATAAAAGCATAGTTGCTATTAAGAAATCTAAGTATGTGGATGAGAATCAAGTTGAACAGTTCATCAATGAGGTATCGGTGAGCTCATCAAGAATTGTCTTCACTTGCACGGGGAAGATAGGCCTACGATGAAGGAAGTGGCTATGGAACTTGAGAGTTTAAGAATTGTCTTCACTTGCACGGACATGAAGATCAGAATGAAGTTTAAGTTGGGATAAATCTTCATTAGTGAGGATATATTTTTGTGTGTTTTGTAAGTTTCATTTTTGGATATCTTTAATTTCTTTCATATTGGATGTTCTTATGTACTACTTTATTTTCATTTGAATTTAATCATCAATATATTGCTCATTCCTATAAGATTAATCCTTAGTATACACTTTACAAGTTGAAGCCATCACACTTGTTGCATATGTAATGTTCAAACCAAAACAAAAAAATGGTTTATCTTATATAACTTCCAGTTGCCTCATATTCTGTATTAGTATATAGCAAGTTTAGGATTCAATTTATTTTGCATATTTTGGATGAACAATCACAGGAAGGGGGTGTATCATTATGACTGTAAGATATTACAAAGCAAGAGTGGAGAGGAAATAATTAGATCGACATACCTCCAACCATTGTCACTTAATAGTCGGAGTCATCGGATTTCGTTTTCCATTTCCAATTAGTCTTCTAATGTCACGCCCCCAAACTAGGGGAGGCGTGACTGGCACTCGATTCCTTATGAGATCGAGTTAGCCATTGAAACATACCAACTGACTCAACTATGGGCCTAGAAGGTTGGGCAACATAACATCTAAAATACAACGACTGGACCATCAAGGTCATAACCTGAATATCAACAAGTCACATAGACGAAGGTAGACAAGCCAAAGATAATAAAGTACTAGCTAGCCGACAAGGCTGCAAATGAAGATATACATATGTACATACATATATATGTATACATGCCAAGCCTATGGGGCTGGAGACTAGAAGCTGCAGAGAAACATAGAATATCGTGTCCACAATAGCCTCTAAGAGTGTCATAAGCTCTAGTCGGGACAGGGCACCGATTATACCCAAACTGCACAATAAAAGTAACATCCTATGAAAGCTCCAGTAAGAGGTGGAGCTTACCAACTCGCAACTGAACCGTGAATCCTATCAGAGGGTAAATCAGAATCCTTACCTGGACCTGCACGCACGAATCAAAAATGCAGCGTCCCCAGGCAATGGGACGCCAGTACGAATAAAAATGTACTGGTATGTAAGGCAGAAAGTAAAATCATAAATAGTTGTTGTAAAAAGGGTAATAAAGATACACCTGAAACAGAAACTCTGATAGCCTCCATGGCTGACATCCAACCTTATATAAATTAAACATGCATGGTATGCTCGCATAATCGTATGTTGTGAATACATACATATATATATATATATATATATATATATATATATATATAGATGTAAATGCATGTCATACCCAACCAAGTGCTAGCAATGGTGGTGCCTTCCGGTAGCGAACCAACATCATATTTGCCAACTTGTGGCAATCTGTGTCTCATACGTATAAATATAGGCAATAAGACCCATACCTTCCAATTATAGCTCGGGAGTAGAATGCATAGTATGTCATATCATGGATTTGTAATGCATTTGTGTTACCCGAATCATGTTGCCAATCTTGGCCCATTAAGACTCTTGTTCTCATAATCTCGTAATCACTTTTGTATCACATGTAAATGTCTCGTAGAACCTCATATACTTGTAGATTAAACTAGAACACTTAACTTGGAATTAGAAAGGTAACTTAATCCTTTGAACTTAAAGTTCTTCACTAAGTATTTATATATTATCCTTAGTAGTTTGTAAAAGAATGTATTTCAGAATAAGACGTCCTTTAATAGTTTAAACATACAATTTACATTTAAGAGTTCTGGAGATCGATGTATTATTTTAAAGTTTTTTTCAAAAATATAAATTAGCGAGGAAGGAGGATTGATTTCAAATTCATATTGTTCATCCCTAATCTTTTTAAGTGACTACATCTAAAGAAGAATAAGAATTTGTACACATGTACCTATAGTCAAAAGAATCAACAAAATGACATAAAGATGCCGAATACCCTATCTAACTGAACGAGTGGAATATCAACATAATGGAGTAACAAAAATACGCCAGCTGCAATCTCAATGCCTTTCACAAAAGGTCTTTCTAGCAGTATTTGACGATTTAGGATTCCAAAATTCGTGCTCAAAGGAAGTACAATGCTTAGGCTTAACATACCTCAATTATGGGTCTTGTTGTATCAATATAGATTGTACCCCTTCCTTACAGTAGGTAATCAACAGAAAATCATGTGTGTACTCATAATGGGACTTAGTATTGAGCCATTGATACATATATGATGGTTTGTGTTATCCAACACACACGCGCACACACGTACACACGCATAGACACAGAAACATATGTAGACACACGCATACGCACACGCACACGCGCGCGCGTGCACACACACACACGCGCGCGCGTGCACACACACACACATATATGCATGTATACTGCCTAGTAGTATTATTTGTGCAATGCATGGGAGAGAAACATATGAAATGATATCATGTAGTTAATCTCATGTATTAAACTTGTGATTCTGACTTGTGGTTTTCAAGTGGTCTTGCTCATTTTGCTATGTGATTGTGCATGATTGTTTGTGACTATTTGTTGGATCAAGTACCATGCTGGTACAAGATATATAGTTGGCTCGAATACCACGCTTGGTATGATTATATATGGTTAGCTCAGATACCATGCGTAATATGATTATACGGTTGACTCGGCTATCGTACCTGGTATAAATATACATGGTTAGTTCAAATACCACGCCTGATATGATTATATATAGTTGGCTCAGATATCATGCTTAATATGACATTTAAAGCTTTGGTTTGGGTTTCATGAGAAGACCATGTATGAGATTGAGGTTCCATGAGAGGACCCTATATTTGCTTTGTGAGCATAGAGAACATGTTGCATGCATTGGTTGATTTCAGGTATTAGTTGATTTCATGATATTGTGACTAGGAATCTATGTGTTTGTGATTGTTGTTACATGTGGTTGACATACGGTGTAACATCCGGCAATGTGAAATAATTGAAGAGGCTTAGAATTGGAAATTTTCATTTTTGGAAAGAATTTTAAAAATCTGGAAAATTGGCTAAGTATGGGAAAAAGTGAGTTTTGGCCAACTTTGAGCAGTTATAACTCCTAGATCAGGATGATTTAAGAGTAGTTCCAGTTATAATTGCAAAGCTTGTGGAATGATCTTTCCAACGCCACCGATTTTGCTCGATTCCGAGTTCGTATGAGCGAGTTATGCCCTTTGAAAGTTGGGCAGTTGGCAGGGAATCCGTCCGGAATTTTAAGGGCATTTTGATCTTTTCCCTAGCTATTTCTTTTTGGGTTATATTGTGGTGTTAGGCTGATTTTGGATCATTTTGTCCCATTTTAAAAGAGTGAGAGTGAGGGTTTTAAGAGAAGAAGAAGAGAAGAAGAGGAGAAAGAGGAGATCAAGCAAGTTTCCGTCGTGGATATCGTCGGGGGTGATCCCTATCAAGGTATGTGAGTTCTTAGTGTGGGTTGATCCTTTCCCCCACACACCAAACTCATTTCATTATTTGAGAAAAGATTGGATTTGTTGTTGAAGTTGTTGGAGTTGTTAGTTGTTGTTGATGTTGTTAGTTGTGTTGTTGAAGTTCTTGTTGGTTGTGGGACATGATTTGGGTTGTGTTTTTGAGTTGAATCTCTAGTAGGTTGAGGGATTTTATGATCCTTAGTGTTTGGGTTTGAAACCATTGAAGGTAAGGGAGGATTAGAGTTGGAAAAATGAAGGAGAAAAGCCAAGTTTTTGGGGAAAAGTGTTGGGGTGTCGCGCCAGCCAGCACGCCCCAAGAGGAGCTCTGAAGCCCAGCCCTTGGGGCGGCGCGCCAGCCAGAGCGCCAGCAGGGTCCTTTTGAACTTCAAGGGCTGGCGCTCCACGCCTTGCAGAGCACCAAGGACCCCAACCTACCCCTTTCATTCCCCACTCTTTCATGCATGTTCCTAGGTATCATACCTATGTTTCATAATTGTTTTCGACACTCCAAAGTACGTCTAAACATCAAGAATCCCTCCATAACATGTGATCAAACACCTTGAATTCATAATTCCAATTCAGGTGAAGTTAGTTTCCAATTCAAGTGAAGTTAGTTTCCAATTCAAGTGAAGTTAGTTTCCAAGTCAAGTGAAGTTAGTTTCCAAGTCCAGTGAAGTTAGTTTCCAATTCAAGTGAAGTTAGAAGCCAAGTGAAATTAGAAGTCAAGCTTAGAAGTTAAGTAAGTCCAAGCAAGTCTTCAAAGTTTTTCAAGAGTCTTCATTTAACGTTTTAACTTTATTCTAAGGCTCAAGTTCCAAGCTAAGTATAGAGTTCCAAGTTAAGTATAGAGTTTCAAGTCAAGCAACGAGTATAGAGTTTTAAGCTAAGTAAAGAGTCTCAAGTTTCAAGTTAAGTAAAAAGTATCGAGTTTCCAATCAAGTCAAGAATTTCGAGTTAAGTCAAGAGTCAAGAGTCAAGAGTTGAGTTCATTTCTCAAAGTAATTAGGGAACTAAGTATTTCCCAAAAAAATTTATAAGTGTTTTCACATTCAAGTTGAGAGGAAACTGAGATTTCCAAAAGAGTTTTGAGAAGTTTGAGCACTATCTCTTTTAAAAAGAAAAGATGAGTTTTGCAAAAGAGTTTCTAAAATATGATTAGTATGACAAATCGAGTATGTCATCAATGTTTAAACAGTATGGTCTCTAGATATACCATCAATGTTTAAGCAGTATGAATATCCTGAGTCATCAATGATCATATTAAAAATATGGTTTTGATTTGTTCTTTTTAGAAAGAGTTTTCAAGTGCCTTCGGGCTAAGTTTTGAGTAATTATCTCAACTAAAGAAAGATGTGTTTAAAACACTTATGAGCTAAAGTATTTTTGGGAGTAGTCTTGTGTACCGAATTGGGGGAGCGTTCAAAGAACTCACAGCCCCCTTAGAACCATGTAGCCAACATGGGATTTCTCAAGTCATACTTTTTAGATGACCACGAAAGTTAAGCTAGCAGATCCACTAAGCAAAAGTAAGGTCCTATATCACGGCAAGGTATAAGATGGTCTTTGGACAACGTGAGGTAAAACGTTGTATCACCACTTAGTTTCATAGTGGTGGTTATCGGTTAGAGAAACTCCCACAACAGTAGAAAAAGTTTGGTTCCTCGATAAGTTCTGCTTAGTATGGATGGGGGTATGGGACTTCATTTATGCATTGCACAAGTACACTTGGAGAGGAAGCATGGTATTTTCATGATATTATAAATATGATTTTTACATCATGTTTTAAATAGTTTTACAAAGCTTTATATATATTGCATGTGTCTTATTGCTTTATATTGAGTTCATTTATTCATGAGTTGAACAGAACCAAGGTAAGTTCTCTTTTGTATCCCTTTCAAGCTTAAGTTGTTGTTTAGCGGTCCAGCTCGCATACTCGTACATTCCATGTACTGATGCCAGTTGGCCTGCATCTTTTGACGATGCAGACGCAGGTACCCAGGATCAGCATCCAGCACACCGTTGATCCAGTTGAGCACTCCAGAGTAAGTGGTGAGCCTCCTTGCTTTCCGGAGGACTCGGTTATTTGTGTTCTTAAGTTTTGTTTTATTTTATTAGGATGTTGCGGGGTCTGTCCCAACATCCATCTCAGTATTTTAGAGGCTTCATAGAAAGTCAGTCAATTAGTTTTGAGTCTCTCATCTATGTATATATGTAAATATTCTATTTTGAGACTCGAGTTGCCTTTTTGGCCAGATTTGTATCATTTAAGTTGTCTTATGACCTTCCATTGCATTAAGTTATTCTGTTGAGTTAGGTTTCCGCTGAGTTAAGAGAGCCAGGCCAATGGTTCGCTTAGGGCCAGCAATGGTCTCCGAGTGCCGGTCCCGCCCAGGGTGTAGGCGTGACATATGGTTATGGTATTGTAGGTTGTGCTTATAAATAAAAGGTGAGGACTGAGAGTCTAGGCTATATTTACTTGTGATGGTTGAGGTAATTAAGTGTTTATTGTCACGCCCCGAGCCTACACCCTGGGCGGGACCGGCACTCGGAGACCATTGCTGGCCCCAAGCGAACCCTTGGCCTGGCTTTCTTAACTCAGCGGAAACCTAACTCAACCGAATAACTCAATACAATGAAAGGTCATAAGACAACTTAAATGATACAAATCTGGCCAAAAAGGCAACTCGAGTCTCAAAATAGAATATTTACATAAATATATAGATGAGAGACTCAATACTAACTGACTGACTGTCTATGAAGCCTCTATAATACTGAGATGGATGTTGGGACAGACCCCACAACATCCTAATAAAACAAAACTAAGAGAATCAACATAATCGAGTCCTCCAGAAAACAAGGAGGCTCACCACTGACTCTAGAGTGCTCAGCTGGATCAACGGCGTGCTGGATGCTGATCCTGGGTACCTGCGTCTGCATCATAACAAGATGAAGGCCAACTAGCATCAGTACATGGAATGTACGAGTATGCGAGTTGGACCGCTAAATAACAACTTAAGCTTGAAAGGGATACAAAAGAGAACTTACCTTGGCTCTGTTCAACTCAAGAATAACTGAACTCAATAAATAAAGCAATAAGACACATGCAATATATAAAGCTTGTAAAACTGTCAAAACATAACGTAAAAATCATATTTATAATATCATGAAAATACCATGCTTCCTTTCGAAGTCTACTTGTGCAATGCATGAATGAAGTCCCATACCCCCATCCACACTAAGAAGAACTTCTTGAGGAACCAAGCTCTTTCTACTGTGGGAGTTCTCTAACCGATAACCACCACTACATGCTTAAGTAGTGATACAACGTTTTACCTCACGTTGCCCAAGGACCATCCTATACCTTGCCGTGATATAGAATGCTAACTTTACTTTAACTTTTGCTTAATGGATCCACTAGCTTAACTTTCGTAATCATCTAAAAAGTATGATCCGAGAAATCTCATGTTTGGATACATGGCTCTTATGGAGAGTTGAGTTAATATGATCTCGTGTCCCCAATTCGGTGCTCAAGACTACTCCCAAAAATACTTTAGCTCATTAGTGTTTTAAACACATCTTTCTTTAGTTGAGATAATTACTCAAAACTTAGCCCAAAGGCTCTTGAAAACTCTTTCTAAGAACAACAAATCAAAACCATATTTTTAATATGATCATTGATGACTCGGGATATTCATACTGCTCAAACATTGATGGTATATCTAGAGACCATATTGTTTAAACAGTGATGATATACTCGATTTGTCATACTAATCATGTTTTAGAAACTCTTTCGCAAAACTCATCTTTTATCAAAAAGAGATAGTACTCAACTACTCAAAACTCTTTTGGAAATCTCAGTTTCCTCTCATCTTAAATGTGAAAACATTTATAAACTTCTTTGGGAAATACTTAGTTCCCTAATAAATTTTGAGAAATGAACTCAACTCTTGACTCTTGACTTATCTCGAAACTCTTGACTCTTGACGTATCTCGAAACTCTTGACTTAACGTGAAACTCGATACTCTTTACTTGACTTGAAACTTGAGACTCTTTGCTTGACTTGAAACTCTATACTTAACTTGGAACTCGAGCCTTAAAAAGAAGTTAAAACGTTCAATGAAGACTCTTGGAAAACCTTAAATACTTGCTTTGACTTACTTACTTTTAAGCTTGACTTCACTTGACTTGGAAACTAATTTCACTTGACTTGGAAACTAACTTCACTTGACTTGGAATCTAACTTTCCTTGAATTGGAATTATAAATTTAAGGTGTTTGATCACATGTTATGGAGGGATTCTTGATGTTTAGATGTACTTTGGAGTGTCGGAAACAACTATGAAACATAGGTATAATACTTAGGAACATGCATGAGAAAGTGGGGAAGGAATGGGAAAACTTGGTGTTCTTGGCGCTTTGAGAGGCGTGGAGCGCCAGACCAAAAACTTCAGAGGAGGCCTGCTGGCGCTTTGATGGGCACGCCACGCCAGGGGTAAAACATCAGAACCCCTATTGGGGCGCGCTGGCTGGCGCGACGCCCCAGCCTTTTCCCCCAAAAATCCAACTCTTCTCCTTCATTTTTCCAACTCTAAACCTCCTTAACTTCAATGGATCCAGCCCCAAACACTTAGAATCATAAACCCCTCAAGATACAATAGATTTCAACTCAAAACACAACCGGAAACAAGTCCCAAATCAACAAGAGACTTCAACAACACAATCAACAACATCAACAACACAACCAAACAACTTCAACAACATAACCAATCTTTTCTCAATAATAAAAATGAGTTTGGTGTGTGGGGGAAAGGATAAACCCAAAACTAAGAACTCACATACCTTAATAGGGATCACCCCTGACGAAATCCACGATGATCTCCTTGCTTGATCTTCCTTTTCTCCTCTTCTTCTCCTCTTCTTTCTCTGTTATCTCCCAAGCCCTAACTCTCACTCTTACTCTCACTCTTTAAAATGGGACAAAAATGATCCAAAAATCATTCTAACACCTCAATATAACCCCAAAAGAAATGGCTATGGAAAGGACCAAAATGCCCTTAAAATTTCCGGACGGATTCCCTGCCAACTGCCCAACTTCCAAAGGGCATAACTCACTCCTACGAACTCGGAATCGAGCAAACTCGGTGGCGTTGGAAAGATCATTTCACAAGCTTCGAAATCATCACTGGAAATACACCTAAATCATCCTGATCTAGGAGTTATGTCTGTTCAAAGTTGGCCAAAAACTCACTTTTTCCCATACTTGGTCAATTTTCCAGATCTTGAATTTTTCTCCAAAAATGACTATTTCCAGTTTCAAGCCTTTTCATAGTTATTTCAAATTGCTAGATGTTACAATTGGCAATTAAGTCTTTAGGGTTATTATGCATAATTGTTTTAACTATTGGGTTGAGTTTATAGAGACTTAATTCTTTAACGGTTTCTAAACTCTGTTTCTAATTGTCATGATGGGGTTGGTTTAATGAAATGGTGGTTGTTAAGTTAGACAGATGACCGGGGGTTTGGTATATGGTTAAGTGTTGTGATGGCTCATGGTTGTCTAGTGTTTTTAGAATTTATATGATAAGGGCATTAAGTTAAGATGATCGAGTTGGCCTAAGGCACCAGTTTCATGTATTTTTTCATAAAGGGCTAAGATAGTAGGTTGGTTAATCAAATTAAGGGTGGAATTTTATTCAGGAATCTTAAGGTGATATATAAAAGGGTTAGACTACATTTTGACATTAGTGGTGGAGTTGTATTCAAGAATCTCTATGTGATTGCAGGGTTAGGTTATGATCTGATATTAAAGTGACATCACAAGTAGGCCCGGAAAGCCTTAGGGTGACATATTAGGTAGGCTTTAGGGTGAGATAAAAGGTAGGCTTGTAAAGCCTTAGAGTGGAAACAAGGGTCGAGTGTGATAATGGTAGAGTAAGTGTTGGTACGACCCGATGGGTTGGATTATGACAAATTTGGTATCAAAGCCTAGGTTATCGGTCTCCCAATACAAGAGTTAATGTCAAATAGATTCTTGAGGATTGGTGTGTTGACGTCCACATTAAATCTTTAAGCAGCTATGAAGCATTCTAGGAATCTGTCTCACTTTTTTACTCTTTTCGTGCGGTCTATCACTTGTGATATGGGTTGATCCCAATTGGTATATCTGAATTTCAATCGGTATCATAACAAAGTAATTTGAATATCGTTGTTGCGGCTGAAGGGACATAAGCAAGGAAAGATTGGAACCAGGAAGGTTTGAATTGGTATATGACATTAGAGGTTATGTGAATCCATTGATGGTCAGTTAGTGGTCATCCATAATGCAAGTAGATTGTCATGGACTTTATTAAATGAGTGATGAATGTTTAATGGTTGTTATGATATTTATTGCATTGTTTAAATAACTGCCTATGTGTGAATTATACTTGCCTGAATGTTTGCATATGTAGGAAGTGTGATTACTTGTATTTCTATGATGTTGTTGATAAGAAAAAGTCTTGACTTGATTATGTGTCATGAATTAATATTTGTGTAATGTGTCATGAATTATGTGTCCAGTCTTAAAATTTTATGACCACGAGGCTATGTTTATATTATACATGTCTAGGTATGATCTTGGGATTGTTTTAAAACTGCATGGTCTTACCGTTGGTAAGAATGGTAGGAGAACTTAATGATTTATGATTGTGGAGAAACTCCCGTTCAAGGATATTCGGGTTTTGGTAGGAAACTGTAGGGCAAAAGAAGTTATTGTTGCATAATAGCGAGATTTGTCGTTATGAAATGTTTTCTTCTAGTGTTTTAAAACTAGATTTTAAATAATGTGATGTTGAGTTCTTGTTATGCATTGCTAGGTTTGATCCTAGAATTATATTGAAGACTAGTGGTGAAAGAAATCAGACCTAAGTAGAATTTTATATCAAAACTTAATCGGTAAGGAAGATTTCAACTCAACTTTATGCTCTACAGGATTGTTGTGACCTTAATTCATATCCAAATCCATTATCACACTAAAGAATTGACCTTAATACCTAAGAACAATTTAAGAATCAGCCGATACAACCTTATACACAAATGAAGAATGATTCGGATCTTAACTTAGAATTATTTGGAGTGTTACAGGAAAAAACATTGATATCACCGCAAAGCTTTCCCATCAAGATAGCACAACGCGAGAGATAACTTATGGTTTTTAGTAATCTCATATAGTGTTCAGCCTGAGAAATCCATAACTCTTGATTCTCGCCACAAAATCGTTGAAATTCCACCATGGTAGGTTCACTCGTTGGAAGTTTTCCAACCAACTTGTGTAACATTGAATGAATTTCAGCGAGATCCTTCGATCAAGTATCCTTTAAGACCCTAATTGAATCTTTATTGTTCGAGATATTTGGTCCTCCATTGAAGACCTCTGGATGAAAGCACCAATGAAACAAACCAAATTCTCAACACAATACTCAAATTATTATATAATTATTTATAGCCAAATTACAACGACAACACTTAAGCTATGAAATTACAATGGGAAATACTGAAATAAAAAGTAAGTACATATAGAGATAAGAATAGGATGAGAAGCTTAGATCATAGAAAGAAGATGAGAGAAACCGACAGTTTCTTCACGATATGAAGAATTCTCCAAAATCGCAAATGACAACCATTTAACTCTACTCAACCTGGATCCCAAGCAAAATCAATATTGGATTGTCTAATTCTTGGGCCTCTTTGTGGTTTAGCCTCAGGCCCAATAACTTGGCTAGCCGTGTTCACAATATTTATCATTCAAATTATGGATGTGTGACATTATGTAACGACAAAGAACGTAACAATATATCCAAATATTGTATTTATTAAAATAATATGGTATAATACAATCAATATAATATAATACAATACAGTACACTATGAAACAATAGGTAACAACCATCCAAACTAAGTGTTATACATTGTCAAAGTCTTTGCCTTTAGAATGTATTCCCTCTTCTCAAGTCTTTCCAATTAACTTTCCTTTATATGTATGAAAAAGTTTTACTCAATTACATATCCTCCAAAATCATGCAGCCTAAGCAAATTTCTTTACGTTTTCCCTTTTCAATGTGTGCGCTAATCTTGAGATTAGCCACCGCCCAAATCATTAGTAATTCTCCTTCCAACACAACCACAACAATCACCAGAGCTGCTAACATCACAAAACTAGGATGTCCAAAACAGTGTGGCAACCTAACAGTTCCATATCCATTTGGAATTGGATCAGGTTGTGCCTTAGACCCCGTGTTTGAGATCGAATGCAACGTCATAACACCCTTCATAGGTAACTTTCAAGTCTACCACATCTCTGACTCAGAAATGCGCATATATAATTCTGTAGGCCGGAATCGTTACTCATCCGAAGGAACACTTTTACTCCCAAATGAGCATGCATCGATCATAGTACTGCCTTGAATTGTCTTGGATTAAACTTCATCATGACCATTTCCCTAACTTTATAGTCCGTGGAACACCTTCTCTGGTACTTCAAAAACTTTTGTAAGTGTATACCTAACAAATCTCCCCCTTGGCCTGAATTTCTGACAAAATAAATTTAATCCACCTTTATCACATAATCTTCAACAGATTGGATCTCTTCTGCAAAATCTATGTCTTGACACAGAGAATATCTCTAAAATTATTTCTTCAACAAAAATCTTCATTACTGTCAAATAGGTTGCAGCTAGAGCTGAACACACAAAGATGAACACCCATTTTTAACCTAGTTCAACCATTGAAACTGACTCTAATACCACTTGTTAGATCCGAAAATAATCAGGTGTCATGAGTAAGCTAGCAAAGCAAACCTCGAAAGACCATGAGTAAGAAAACAAACGAGAAATATACCAAAAGACACAAAGATTTAACGTTGTTTGGTCAACCGACCTACATCAATAAAGGAGATGAACACTCCACAATATAAATATGATAGTACAAAATATAGAGAGAAATAACCTCACCCAATTCACTCGGAATACAAAGAGGTTCACACAAGTGATAAAGTATCACTTGCGTCTCACAAATTTTCCCCTAAACAAAACTCTCAAAGCCCTTTGGACTACATTGTGAATGCTACTAAGGCCTCATTTGTTTTCATTAAGATTAAGACGTTTGAATCTGAATAAGCATCTGGATATTAAGATGTGCATTAAGATCTAGATGTCTAGATTTGAATGCACATCTGAATATTAAGATGTGGTCTCTAGATTTGAACACTGAATGATTAAGATTGTTTGTTTTCAATATTTGAATGTGCATATGAAATTAAACACAATTAAATATTATAAAAATTTCATTTCAACAAAAAATATTTACTTTTTAATAAAAAATAATATTTTGATTAAAAAATTACATGATATGCAAATAAAAATTATATATCGATTTAAAAATTATTGTAACGTGATTTAAGAATGTAAACATAAACATCTTTTTATAAGAAATATATAACAAAAAAATATATATTTCATTGGCATAATATAATATTAAAAAGTTCAATAAGTATGATAGATACTAGTCTAAAAATAATAAATTGGTTTCACATCATCAAAGCCTAACATATATTCTAGCTAATTCGAAAAATTAAAGAATTCCTATTTATTTTTTTCGAATGACCTTAATCCAATTCTCTAACTTGTGAACATCTAGTATCATCATGCTTGGTTTTGTAGCTCTCACCTTCACAAAATATACTAACAGTTGTACTGTATAATGGTTCTTCCCATCCAAGTCCATCTAATTTTTTTTTTTTTTTGCATTCTTCAAGCTAGGTGTTGTAATTTTTTTAATCAATAACTCCAAAGCAGTACTCATCTTCTCATCAATTTCTTCCTCAAAACTTTTCTTTCAACCGAAACTGAAGATTGTGATGAAGAATTATTAAGAACTCCATCATTTTTGTCACCAACTAGATATAGGTATAATTGGACTCCAATCACGACTCTTGTTGCAGCACAACCTTCAAAACAAATTGTACACACATTTGGAAAGGGTAAAGTTGAAATCTTCAAGGTTTTTGGCCTAAACAAAATAAATTTTCATAAGATACATCAGATATGTACATTTTGACAAATTAAATTTTGATAAGAGACCTCAGATATGTAAATTTGGAAAGGTAGAGCTGAAATCTTCAATGTCTTTAACCTAAACAAATTAAATTTTCATAAGAGACATCAGATATGTACATTTTGACAAATTAAATTTTGATAGGAGACCTCAGATATGTAAATTTGGAAAGTTAGAGCTGAAATCTTCAATGTCTTTAGCCTAAACAAATTAAATTTTCATAAGAGACCTCAAATATGTATATATAGTTGTTGTTTTTAATCATGACTACTATTTATTTTTACTCAAAATCTTGAATTCTTAATAAACATCAATACACCCAAAAATATTATTACAACAAGAGTTCTTGGCAAAAATCAATACAACCCCAAAAAATTGTTAATATAAGAAAATACTTGTAAAGATTATGAAAACTTACCAGTTCAAGAGGAAAAAATTGGTGTTTAGTTGAGAAAAGAGAGGAAGAAAGTTTGTAAGAGAGCGAATCGCACAATGAGACAGAAAGGCAACGTGATTTTTTTTCTAGCATATTAATTAAGTCTTAAGACTCTCTTACATATCTGATTCATTCAGATCTTTTCAGATCCATTCAGAGGCTTTTTAAAAAAAGAAACAAATGGACTTAATGGATTGAATCTGAATAATTAAGATTCAAACCTTCATTAAGTGCAAAGATATGAGACCTAAGTGTCACGCCCCGAGCTTACACCTTGAACGTGGCCGACACTCGAAGACCATTGTTGGCCCCCAAGCGAACCCTTGGCCTGGCTTTCTTAACTCAGCGGAAACTTAACTCAACAACATAACTCAATGCAATGCAAGGACATACAACAACTTAATTGATAAAATCTGGACAAAAAGGCAACTTGAGTCCCAAAATAGAATATTTACATATATACATAAATGAGAGACTCAAAACTAACCAACTGATTGACTGTCTATGAAGCCTCTATAATACTGAGATGGATGTTGGGACAGACCCGCAACATCCTAATAAATCCAAACTTAAGAAACATAAATAACCGAGTCCTCCGGAAAGCAATGAGGCTCACCACAGACTCTGAAGTGCTCAGCTGGAGCAACGGCGTGCTGGAGGCTGATCCTGGGAACCTGCGTCTGCATCATAATAAGATGCAAGCCAACTGGCATCAGTACATGGAATGTACAAGCATGTAAGCTGGAAAGCTAAACCACAACTCAAGCTTGAAAGGAGTACAAGAGAACACTTACCTTGGCTCTGTTCGACTCATGAATAACTGAACTCAATATATATACAACAATAAGACATATGCAATATATAAATAGCTTGTATAACAGTGTAAACAACTTAGCTCGTTAATGATAAAACAATAACAACTTAACTTTGCTCATATAAAAGTAATATATATATATATATATATATTGTGGGAGATTCTTTAACTGACAACCACCACTATAAGCCCTAATGATGATACAACGGTTTACCTCACGTTGCCCAAGGACCATCCTATACCTTGCCGTGATATAGGACCTTACTTTACTTAGTGGATCCACTAGCTTAATCTTACGTGGTCATCTAAAAAGAATGACCCGTCAAGTCCCACGTTGGCGCATGGTTCTTATGGAGAGTTGAGTTAATATGAACTTTTGTCCCCAATTCGGTGCTCAATACTACTCCCAAAAATACTTTGGCTCATAAGTGTCTTACATCTTGCTTTAGTTGAGGTAATTACTCAGAACTTAGCCCAAAGACTCTTTTGGAAAACATGGTTCCCCTCTTACTTAAATGTAAAAACATTTATAAACTTCTTTGGGAATACTTAGTTCCCTAATAGCTTTTGAGAAATGAACTCAACTTTAAACTGTTGACTTAACTTGAAACTCAATACTCTTTACTTAACTTGAAACTTGAACCTTAAAACGAAGTTAAAACGTTCAATAAAGACTCTTGGACAACTTTGAAAACTTACTTTGACTTACTTCTTTAACTTCTAGACTTGACCCTTAACTTCACCTTGAATTGATCCTAACTCGCCTTGAATTGGATTGTGGATTCAAGGTATAAGATCATACGTTTATGGATGAGTTCTTGACGTTTAGACGTACTTTGGACTGTTGGAAACAACTATGAAACATAGGTACAATACCAAGGAACATGCACGAGAAAGTATGAAAAGAATGGGGAAACTTGGTATCCTTGGCGCTTTGCAAGGCGCGGAGTGCCAGCCCTCGAAGCTCAGAGGGACTGCTGGGGCGCACTGCTAGGTGCGGCGCCCCAAGGGAGAAAGCTCAGAAGCTCCTTTGGGGCGCGCTGGCAGGCGTGACGCTCCACCCCTTTCCCCAGAAAACTCTACTTTTCTTCCTCTTTTTCCCAACTCTAAACCACCCTAACTTCAAAGGTGTCAACCCCAAACACTAAGGATCATAAAATCCCTCAACATACAAGAGATTCAACTCAAAAACACAACCAAATCATGTCCCAAATCAACAAGAACTTCAACAATACAATCATCAACACAACCAACAACTTCAACAACACAACCAAATCTTTTCTTGAAAATAAAACGAGTTTGGAGTGTGGGGGAAAGGACCAACCCCAACACTATGAACTCACATACCTAATAGGGATCACCCCCGACGATATCCACGACGATCTTTGACGAAACCTTGCTTGATCTTCTCTTTCTCCTTTTCTTCTCCTCTTCTCTCAAAAGCCCTAACTCTCACTCTCACTCTCACTCTTACTCTTTTAAAATGGGACAAAACTGATCTAAAAATCAGTCTAACACAACAATATAACCAAACGAATTGGTTAGGGAAAAGACCAAAATACCCTTAAAATTTTCGGACGGATTTCCCTGCCAACTTCCAAAGGGCACAACTCACTCATACGAACTCGGAATCGAGCAAACTCGGCGGCGTTGGAAAGATCACTCCAAGGGATTTCCAAAAATAACTGGAACTACACCTAAATCGTCCTGAGCTAGGAGTTATAACTGCTCAAAGTTGGCCAAAATCTCATTTTTTTTCCCACACAACCAAATTTCCAGATTTTTAAAATTCCTTCAAAAAATGACTAATTCCGATTTCCAGCTTCTCCATAGTTATTTGAAATCGTCGGATGTTACACTAAGTTAGAAGGAAAGAACCTCTATTTATAGAGTCATAAACTTTTTCATTAAAAAAAGAACTATCCAAATATGGAAACTTTGTGTTTTCCTTTTAGGAAAAAGAAAACTCAATTATGATAAGAAACTCAAGGCAAATACCCAACAAATTGTTTACGATAGTTCGGGGTACATTTGTCCCCTTTCTCTTTATTTCATTGTTAGTTTAAATACAATGTTTGTTTTGGCTGTTACTTAAATTTTATTGTATCTTATCGTTAAATTCATCGCTAGGTAACAATGAACAGACTCATTTTATGTAACAACCGATTTGGTATGATTGTGTCATATCATAATATGTTATTCTCATTTTATTTTTATTTATTATTAAATAATCAAGATTTCATCTTTTATCCTACATGTTCATAGTAGCTCTACCCCGTACTCTACTCTTTTCGTAGGTTTATCATTCAAACTATGATGTGTGACATTATGTAACGACATAGAATGCATGTAACAATCTATCCAAATATTATATTCATTAAAACAATACAGTACGATACGATACAATACAATACAATCATGCATCCAAACAAAGTATTAGACATTGTCAAAGTCTTTGCCTTTGGAATGTAGTCAACTCTTCTTTATATGTATGGAGGAAAGCTTTACTCAATGCCATATCATCCATTACCATGCAGCATAAGCAAATTTCTTTACTTTTTTATTTTTCAATGTGTGTGCTAATCTTGAGATTAGCCACAGCCCAAAACACCTCCTGTCGTGCCGCAATTTTCCTAACCTTTAGAAAAATCACTTTTGAAATGTTCTAAGTATAAAACAATTTGAGAAAAATACTTAGAAAAGAGTCGCCACTTAATTTTTTAAAGAAATTAAGAAAACTTATAATTTTCAAAGACTTAAACAGAAAAAATCATTTGAAAATACCAAAGAGGGTTCGGGGTTCAATTTACACTTCGAGAAGGGTTTAAGCATTCGAAGTGTCCGCTAACATGCGGTTGACCTGCGACTTGACTAAAATATATTTGACTCTTTTTTAGAAAAAATAAAGATTTAGCATAAAAATAAAATAAAATAATAACTTACAATATATTTGATTAACTTTGAGAAAAAAAATTAAATAAAGGATGCATTTTTATTTTTTTATTTTTTAGAGAAAGGGACCCAAAAATGAAACATTTGACTCGAAATACAAGTGATTAGAAATTAATTGGAATTTATTTTATTCATTTTTTGAAACAATAATTTAAACCCATATAAAGCATGAAAATCATTTTTTAATTAACTGAAGATTAAGTAAAAGTTTTCAATAAAAGTACGAGGGTTGACAAAAAAGGGGAAAACTTAATTAAAAATAAACTTAACATAAACAATATGGTTCATCTTTTGGGGAATTTAATTAAGTTATTTAAAAGTTAGAGTTAAATAATAATAATAAAAATATAATCACACAATTGAATAAGTTAAGAGTAAAGGAGAAATGAATTTGGGCCCTTCTTGGGCCTGCTGCAACTGATTTGGGCCTCAGTTTAATGTCTGCCCTTAGAGACCTTGTGTATACGTCAAACGTATATTTTTGTATACAGGTCGTTTCTAAGTCATTTTCTTGTATATTGAACCGTATATCAACTATATACAGCCTGCTATGACGTCTCCGACCTGTAACTTTATTTTTGGACACATATTTTCTGTCCTGAACCGATATATCAGTGTATAAACGCTGTATACAGTATGTATACAACCCATTTCGAGTTTTTGAACTAATTTTCAGCAACATGTTGGGTCTTCAGGACCTGTAACAGCTTTCGAATATATAGGGGCTGACTCGATAAAAGAAATTTGGGCCTTTATGGCTCATCCGAAATGCAAAGATTGAGTCCGTGAGGACTTGGGCAGATTTTATGCAACAAAAAAAAATAACCAAGAATTAGAATAGAGATAAAATTCCAACGAACGGCAATCAAGTAATCAATTCAAGATAGAAGTAAACACATAAATCACTTTAGGAGATACAAACATAATTGCAAAATAAAAGCACTTCTAAACAAAAGACGAAGGGCTTATATCCAAATAAATAAGATAATTGCAGCAGTTAATTAAGATTAAAACAAGCCAATTAATCAAATGAGCTTCTTAACTAAGTAGGAAGATATAACATTGACTAAGTGAGGCAAAGCAAGATTAAAGGTGAACTAATAAAAAAAATAAATTATGGCCACAAACTATATTCTGGCAAGAAAGACTATGGAGGAAAATAGTCATTTATGTTGTCCCACAACCCAAATACATGAAGAAAACAATATATGAGGTTTAATATATATATATATATATATATATATATATTGCATGAGATTGGGCTAACATTGAATACTTCATTTTCAAGAATAGTAGGACAAACATAGGGCCAAAAATGAGAGCTTCTTGAGTTAGTCAATACTTAAGCTAACAGAGATAAATTAAATAGACAAGCACTGACTACATAATTTCAAATCACCTAGCAAATTAACTAAAACAAAAAAAATAAAAAAATTGATTCAATTTAAAATGAACTAAAGAAAAAAAAAAAAAAAACTAAACAAACTATAATATTAAACGAGCATAATATCATAAATGAATCAAAACATCATATACACAAATAACAAAACGACAGAATATTACCTCTTCCGGAGCAGCGACCGGAGACAACGAGCTTTAGAGGGCAACGATTCTTCCACCACAAAAGCCAAATACGAATAGCAAACCAAGAAAATCTGAGCGGCGACCTTCTCGGAAACTTAGAACAAGAGAGCTAAATATAAAATTTTAAGTGTAAAATCATTATTGCCAAAGAACTCAAACTAGGAAAGAAAAACTTTTTTTTTTCTCTATAAATTCTTGCCCCAAAAAAAATCCCCTTTTTTAGTGATCAAAAGAGATGAATATATAGATGGAAATTAGGGGGAAATCGGGTGAAATTTCTCATTTCAAAATTCAAATTTCTTGCTCCTTTTCAAGGCCAACAGGGAGCAACTGAGTTTGGCATAAAATTTCTCCAAAATCCCAGAAAATCCGAGGTAGCAGGGTTGCTACGTACAACTGTTGTTGACATTTTGGACTCCTGCTGCTATTGTTGAAATTAGAAGGGGAAAAAGGGGGTGGGGCCGGTTGGTGTACGTTGTTTTGTTGTTATATGTATTGTGAGTTTGGGGAATTAAAAGGGTGGGGTGTTGTTTGAATTGAATAAAAGGGAAAAAAAAAAAACTGCTGCAATTTGTAAATGGGCCCCAAAATTTGACATTTTAAGAGTTGAAATTAGGATTATAGAAATGGGTATATTTATAAATACAATAGTCATGTGTATTAAGAACGTTATGTAAAGAATTTGGCTGAAATTTAAATGAGATGAACTAATATAATCAATTAACGAACTTCCTAATTTCAATTGAATAAGATAATAAATTTAGCTAAACTAAATTACTCAAAGCTAAAACCATAATTTAAACTAAACTAATTTAATAAAAATATTTAAGTAAGAAATAAAATCTTTGAGATGATTTTCCAATATTCATAATATATACTAATTATACATAATTATATAATAATGAACTTAATTATAAACTAATTAACTTAAAATATAAGCTATTAATTAATTTAAACTAAATAACCAAATATTTATATAAAACTAAAATTCTTTTGACACAATTTTCGACCATTCACAAAATATACTAATTAGACACGTAATAATAGAAACTATCATATTTATTATTTTGAAATTTATAAAAATGAAAGAACTACTTAAAATGATTTGAAAATTATTTTGAATTTTATAAAACCAATTATTTCAAATCATTTAGAATTTAGGAAATTCGATGATTAATTTATATTGTGGAGGTCCAAAATTGGGTGTCAACACCTCCAATACAATCACCAAAGCAGCTAACATCACAAAACCAGGATGTCCAAGAAAAGGTGGAAACCTAACAGTTCCATATCCATTTGGAATTGGGTCAGGTTGTGACTTAGACCCCATGTTTGAGATCGAATGCAACGTCACAACACCCTTCATACATGACAGTGAAGTCTACGACATCTCTGACTCAGAAATACATATATGTAATTATGTAGGCCGGAGTTGTTACTCATCCGAAGGAACACTTTTACTCCTAGATGATTCTCCATTGATGGATTTAGGAGACACATACCCTTACAGTTTCTCAGATCTTAACAAATTCACCGTCGCTGGTTGTGATGATTTGGCTCTTTCTGTACTGATAATTCTTGTCAGACTGTTACTGAAGGAACATGTAAGGATGGAGTTGGTTGTTGTCAATTAGAAATACGAAAGGGGATTAAATATTTCGAAACAACAATGGAATCCAGAAATAATCATACAGGAGTTTCGTCTTTCAATCCATGTGGCTATGTGTTCCTTGGTGAGGCCAGTCGTTTTCATTTCCGGGGATCTAAATGATACGGATTTTGTAGAGAGGATTAAGGACAATGTCCCTATCGTGCTAGATTGGACCATCGGAAATCTTACTTGTGTTCAAGCACAGAAACGAAAAGAGTATGCTTGTCTAGTTAATAGCCAGTGTGTGGATTCCCACACTGACATTGGTGGATATCGGTACATGTGTAATTGAAGGTTTGTTTGGACATGCGATATGTAATTTTTGTGTTGCATATTTTCTCATAAACATAAAAATCCCATAAGTTGTAAAACTATTAAAATAGTCCCAATTGTTTATTCAATGTTATCAAATAAACAAAAAATTATAAAATCGCATAATAAATTATTACAAAGTTATTTGTTCTCCACTTAAGTAATAATTTCATCTAACTTTAATTTAATAAAAAAAAATGAACATAAATTGTAGTGTACTAGTCTTTAATATAATCCTCCCACATAGTACGAACAATTTCCTCACGTTAAACTTGCATTTCTCGATCATGTGACCGAGAAGACGAACCAACATTGTTACTTTGAGCCATTTGTTGGTCAATATCCTCCGCAACTATATCTTCATGTTCATAGACCATAAATATTTTATCACTACTTTGGTATTCTTGCAAATAATTATGTAACACTGCACAAGCTATGACAATTTTCACTTGTGTATCAGTATCATAATGGTTCATGCCTTGTTTCAGTATTCTAAATCTATTTTTCCAAGCTCCAAAAGTCCGTTCAATCACATTGCGCAGAGATGAATGCCTATAATTAAATAGTTCTTTGGCATTTTGAGGCTCTCTTTCACTTCCTCGGTAATCTTGCAAATGATAGCGTAGTCCCTTGTATGGAGCTAAAAATCCTTTTGTGTTTCAGAAACCAGCATCAACAACATAATAATTATCTACCAAAAAATATTTTATAAAGAATTACTAAAAGCATAGGTGACGTAAATGAGACAACTTTGTGTAAATAAATAATATTTATTCTAAGGATGTAATTTAAAGTTACCATGTGGCGGAAATGGAAATTGTGACGTTGGTTCAACAAGTGCATTCTAAAGTACTTTACTATCATGTACAGTACCTTCCCAACGAGCAACAAAAAAGGTAAATCTCATATCAAAATCACAAGCACATAAGACATTTTGTGATGTTCTTCCTTTGCGATTACGATATGCTTGTTGCACCTCTTTAGGAACCTCCCTTTCTATATATGTTCCATCAATCGCACCAACACAATCCTACCAAATAAAAAAATACATCAATATTAGTTTAGTGAACATAATATAAATTGGAAGCATTAAATAGAATGCACTTCATAAAAATAATGTTTGTAAGAGTAATAAAAATAGCGCTTCCAAGACAATGCAAAGTCATAAAATAAATATTATCTCTTTAAACAAAGTTGATAGGAACTGTGTAACTAAATACTAATAACTTACACATAAAATATAAATGTTCACTTATTAAGGCCATAAAATAAATTTATTAATGTGATTGAAATTTTACCTTAAACCAAGGCCAAAATTGAGTATTATGTCGAATTTTGGAATGTACACCAGTCATATTTTTTGGTTGTATAAATGTTGGTGCCATCTTGCTAATTGCCTCGGCCACTATTTTAACATGCCGGTTAATTGTTTCAAGTGAATGTTGAAAAGTTTCACAATCGTGAGGTGTGAGTTAAAGTGACTATATGTTGGTGAGAATAATAAATTTTATGTCGGTGAGAATAATAAATTTTAAAAAGCAATGATGTGATTATAAATTTATTTACATAGGAAACAAATGGTTAGTAGATATAAATGTGGGGTTGTTTTAACAAAATATAAACTCATGGATCAATTATTGTATTAAAATATCTCAAATCATGATATGGAATCACCATATAATTCCATATTATGATTTTTGGAGAATATGGTATCACCTCTCATGATATGGAATCATGAGATGGACTCAGCATAAAATCGTATGTCGAAACGCTGATTCCATCTCACGATACCATAGCGTGATATGGTATCGCATGGCCAAACGCCTACTAAGTGTTTATTGACAATTAAGTCTTTAGGGTTATCCTGCATAATTGTTTTAACTATTGGGTTGAGTTTATACGGATTTAATTCTTTAATGGTTTCTAAACTCTGTTTCTAATTGTCATGATGGGGTTGGTTTAATGAAATGGTGGTTGTTAAGTTAGACAGATGACCGGGGGTTTGTTGTATGGTTAAGTGTTGTGATTGCTCATGGTTGTCAGTTAATGGTCATCCATAATGCAAGTAGGTTGTCATGGACTTTATTAAATGAGTGATGAATGTTTAATGGTTGTTATGATGTTTATTGTATTGTTTGAATAACTGTCTATGTGTGAATTATACTTGCCTGAATGTTTGCATATGTAGGAAGTGTGATTACTTGTATTTCTATGATGTTGTGGATAAGAAAAAGTCGTGACTCGGTTATGTGTCATGAATTAATGTTTGTGTAATGTGTCATGAATTATGTGTCCAGTCTTAAATTTAATGGCCATGAGGAAATGTTTGTATTATACATGTCTAGGTATGATCTTGGGATTATTTTAAAACTGCATGGTCTTACCGTTGGTAAGAATGGTAGGAGAACTTAATGATTTATGATTGTGGAGAAACTCCCGTTTCAGGATATCCAGGATTTGGTAGGGAACAATGGGGAAAAATAAGTTATTATTGCATAATAGCGAGATTTGTTGTTATGAAAGGTTTTCTTATAGAGTTTAATAACTAGTTTTTAAATAATGTGATGTTGAGTTCTTGTCAATGCATTGCTAGGTTTGATCCTGGAATTGTATTAAAGACTAGTGGTGAAAGAAATCAGACTTAAGTAGAATTTTATTTCAAAACTTAATTGGTAAAGGAGATTCCAACTCAACTTTGTGCTCTTGGGATTCTTGTGACCTTAATTCATATCCAAATCCATTATGACACTAAAGAATTGACCTTAATACCTAAGAACAATTTAAGAATCACCCAATACAATCTTATACGGAAATGAAGAATGATTTGAATCTTAGCTTAGAATTATTTGGAGTGTTACAGGAAAAACCATTGATATCACCGCAAACCTTTCCCATTGAGATAGCACAACGCGAGAGATAACTTGTGGTTTTCTGTAATCTCATAGAACTCAAAGTAGCGTTCAGCCTAAGAAATCCATAACTCTTGATTCTCGCCACAAAATTGTTGAAATTCCACCATGGTAGGTTCACTCATTGGAGGTTTTCCAACCAACTCATGTAACATTGAATTAATTTCAGTGAGATCCTTTGATCAAGTATCCTTCAAGACCTTAATTGAATCTTTGATTTTTCGAGATATTTGGTCCTCCATTGAAGACCTCTAGATGAAAGCATCAATGAAACAAACCAAATTTTCAAATTATTATATAATCATTTTTAGCCAAATTACAACAACAATACTTAAGCTATGGAATTACCATGGAAAATACTGAAATAAAAAGTAAGTACAGATAGAGATAAGAATAGGATGAGAAGCTTAGATCGTAGAAAGGAGATGAGAGAAATCGACAGTTTCTTCACGATATGAATAATTCTCCAAAATCGCAGATGACAACCATTTAAACTCTACTCAACCTGCATCTCAAGCAAAATCAATATTGGGTTGTCTAATTCTTGGGCCTCTTTTTGGTTTAGCCTCAGGCCCAACAACTTGGCTAGCCGTGTTCACAACATTTATTATTCAAATTATGATTGTGTGACATTATGTAATGATAAGGAACGTAACAATATATCCAAATATTGTATTTATTAAAATAATATGGCGTGATACAATACAATACACTGTGAAACAATAGGTAACAACCATCCAAACAAAGTATTAGACATTATCAAAGTCTTTGCCTTTAGAATGTAATCCCTCTTCTCACGTCTTTCCAATTAACTCTCCTTTATATGTATGAAAAAAGTTTTACTCAATTACATATCCTCCAAAATCATGCATCCTAAGCAAATTTCTTTACTTTTGTCCTTTTCAATGTGTGCGCTAATCTTGAGATTAGCCACAGCCCAAATCACTGGTAATTCTCCTTCCAACACCACCACCACCACAACAATCACCAAAGCTGCTAACATCACAAAACCAGGATGTCCAAGAAAATGTGGAAATCTAACAGTTCCAAATCCATTTGGAATTGGGTCAGGTTGTGCCTTAGACCCTGAAACGTCCCCAAAAAAAAAAGAAGCCCGAAAATGTGCTTCGAAAACACCTATAATTGTAATTTCCATATATCTCAAAATCCGTGCATGATTTCGGAAATTCGACTTCATATTCTTATTCAGGGGGTCAAATTGAGTGGGAAATGGGTCTAACCCGAATTTTAGAGCAACCGTATCAAAATTCGAAAATCGCAAAAAATGCGATTTGGAGGGTCAACTTTAAAGGGGCATATCTCTTAGCACACAAGGAACTGGAAGGGCCACCAACTATTAAATTAAATCCCTTTGAGTTAGCTTTCCAATGCACTTGGTTTCACCTCATTCCGAGTTAGGATGAGGGAGTTATGACCATTTTCGTAAAACCTGTCTCGGCAGAATTGCAAATTCCAGTGAGCAAAGTTACTGTAGCGGCTGGAGACGTTTTTCTTTTATAAAAAGAGAATATGTCCCATACTTAGTTATAAATTTTTCTAGCTCCAAAACACTCAAAAATACTCTCTAAGCCCTCTTCAAAATTTCACCAAGATCTTCAACCAAATTCAAAGATCTCAAGCTCTAATTCCGGATTCAAGACTCAATCTCAAGCTTCAATTCTCCATTCCAATCTTCATCAAGGATTCTCCAAAGTTGAGGTATGTGGGTTGATTGTGGAAACCTTCCTTTCCACAAGTCCAACCATTTATCCTCTATTTTACTTCAAGTTTATGGGTCCTTATGATCATTTATGAACTCTTGAATTATGGAATTACTACTACACATTCTATTATGGTCTATTTTTGCATATTATCATGAAATGGAATTATTATGTGATGTTTATGGTTTTCATGCTTCCATGATCAAATTATGAAGGTTGATATATATATGTATGTTGTTGGTGGGCTGATTTATATGTATTTCGGAATTGGTTGGACTTAGTACTCTTGAAAGACATAATTTTATCTACATGAACAATAGCCCATCATGTGTTTGATAAAATGTCATTTATAGAATTCTTAGGAAATGGAAGGTCCAATGTACATCCTAGGAGTCGGATGATTATATAATTATTGAAATGATGATGAAAGGGATACATGTATATGATTTCTCTATATAGTGTTGTGAGTCGACCAAGCCTAGTACGGGGGGTAGTAGGCCCGTATAACCGTATCGAGGGGTTGGTACCTTGGTTGCCTAGTACGGGGGGTAGTAGGCCCGTATAACCATATCGAGGGGTTTGTACCTTGGTCCCTAGCTCGGGGGGTGGTAGGCCCGAGTAACCACATTGAGGGGTTTGTACCTCTTTCGCCTCTCCAAGGGGGTGGTAGGCCTTGGAAATACTATATTGATGGTCACTCGCCACACATGTACTACGTCCCACTAAATATGATTTTTATGTAAGCGTCATTATATATATCATTTCATTAATGTGCTATCTATCGGGTATGATTATGCATTTTTCCTATGATGTCCATCTATTGTAGAATTGCATTGCATCCTATATACTTAGTACATTCAAACGTACTAACGCATACTCTATGCCTACATGATGTCACCATGTAGGGACCGGAGCACCGCTTGACCATCCTCCTCCGCGTGGCTAATACGATTTCCTATCAAGGTTATTGGTGAGTCCTCCATTCCGGGGACGTTGCTCATGATCTTTTGCTATGTATAAGACTTTTCTTTTTAGTTATGTTTTGACTATGAGGGTGAGCCCGGTAGTTTGTCTTGGCCCCCGCTAAGTACTCATGTTTAGAGGTGGTGTTGGACAAGTTGTGTATTATGCTTGAGCTTGACTCATCTATGGTATTTATGTATCATTTCTTCTTTTTTTCTCTTGCTCCCTTAGTCCCGATTTCCCCCTTTGATTATGCTTATTGCTTATGGTCATTTTAATTGCTTCCGCGACCAAGGATGTGTAATGATACGCTATGAGGCTTGTTTGGGGTTCCTTCGGGTTCCCCATTTGCCGATCACGTCTAGGCCCTAGGCTTGGGTCGTGACAAACTTGGTATCAGAGCACTAGGTTGATAGATCCTTGGAGTCCAACACACCGTGTTGATTAGAGTCCGATTCATGGTTGTGTTGTGCACCACAACTATGAGTAGGAGGCTATGAAACGTTTTAGGAAATGTTTCCTTTCTCCTTGTTCTAAGTCGTGCTATAGAGTTGAATTAAGTTCTTCCCTAACGGTTGTTCTTTGCTATGCTAGATCATGCCTAATACAAGAGAAAGACGAGCCCGCGCACCCGAGGAACAACCGACCAATGGGGATCTTCGGGATGCCCTTACTTTATTTGCTCAAGCTATGGCTAATCAAGCCAACCACGGGGTCCAAGCCCCTCAGGCTCCTACCCCGGCATCTCGGGTGAGAGACTTCATGCGGATGAATCCCCCGGAATTCTATGGGTCTAAGTTAGATGAAGACCCTCAAGAGTTCATTGATGAAGTGCACAAGATATTAGCTATCATGGGCATGAGGTCAGAACATAAGGCAGAGTTGGCGGCCTACCAACTAAAAGGGGTGGCCCAAATATGGTACAACCAATGGAAGGAAGAGAAGGGGGCAAACTATGTGGTGCCTTGGGAAGAGTTCAAAACGGCTTTCCTTAATCGATTCTTTCCTCTTGAACTTAGGGAAGCCAAATTGGTGGAGTTCATGAATTTAAAACAAGGGTCTATGAGTGTGAGGGAGTATGCCCTCAAGTTTAACCAACTTTCAAGATATGCTCCACACTTGGTTGCCGACTCACGATCTAGAATGAACAAATTCGTGATGGGTGTGTCCGACCTAGTGAGTGAAGAATGCCGGTCCGCAATGTTGATTAGTGACATGGACTTGTCCCGCTTGATGGTCTATGCCGAACAAATGGAGGAGGAGAAGTTAAGGAAGATGAGGGGTCATGAGGCCAAGAGGGCCCGTTTTGAGGGCAAGTTCCAAAGTCGAAGGGGAGGCCGGTTTCATCAAAGCCAAGGGTCTTCTCATGCACCCCATAAGGGGTTTTCCAATGATGTTCCAAGGGCCCAAGGTGTTGGTGGTATGGGTCCTATTGATGTATGTCCGAAGTGTGGTAAGGGCCATGGTGGCCCGTGCTTGAGAAATACCGGTGCTTGCTACAATTGTGGGGAAATGGGGCACAAGGCAATGGATTGTCCTCGAAATCGCAACAAGGGTAAGGAGGTCCGTCCACAAGGTGCCAATGCGGTTTCTTTGGGGAGAGGGGGTCGACAAGATGGTGCTTCAAGGCACAATCGATTTTATGCTTTGCATGGGAGGAAATGGGTCGATGAAGTCCCTGATGTCGTTACTGGTATGTTGAAAATCTTTGACTTTGATGTATATGCATTAATTGATCCGGGTGCCTCTCTTTCTTTTGTCACCCCCTTTGTTGCCAAAAAGTTTCATGTTGAGCCCGACTTCTTGCGTGAGTCATATAAGGTGTCTACTCCTATTGGTACATATATTGTTGCTAGGAAGGTCTATAGAAATTGTCCTATTTCCATCTTGCATAAAATATTGCCTTGTGATCTTGTTGAGTTGAACATGGTCGATTTTGATGTTGTTCTTAGGATGGATTGGTTGCATGCATACTATACTTCCATTGATTGTAGAACCCGTAGGGTCAAATTCCAATTCCCTAGTGAACCCATTCTTGAATGGGAAAGCCAAAATGTTGTAGTCAAGGGTAGGTTCATCTCTTACATTAAAGCCCATAAGTTGATCTCTAAGGGGTGTCTCTATCACCTTGTGAGGGTTAGAGATGTGGAGTCCAAAACCCTTATTATGGAGTCGATTCCGATCGTAAATGAATTCCTTGATGTCTTTCCTAATGACCTTCCCGGTGTTCCTCCCGAAAGGGAAATAGATTTTGGCATAGACCTCCTCCCCGATACTCAACCCATTTCTATTCCCCCTTACCGTATGGCCCCGGCGGAGTTAAAGGAGTTGAAGGAACAATTGAGGGACTTGTTGGAGAAGGGTTTTATTAGGCCTAGCCAATCACCATGGGACGCTCCGGTGTTGTTTGTGAAGAAGAAAGATGGGTCCCTTAGGATGTGTATTGATTACCGGCAACTCAATAGGGTCACCGTCAAGAATAAATATCCTCTTCCTAGGATTGATGACTTGTTCGACCAATTGCAAGGGGCTAGCCACTTCTCTAAGATTGATCTTCGGTCCGGGTATCATCAAGTGAAGGTGAGGGAGTGTGACATTCCCAAGACAGCCTTCCGGACTAGGTATGGGCATTATGAATTTGTGGTCATGTCCTTTGGGTTGACCAATGCACTGGCTATCTTCATGGACCTAATGAATAGGGTCTTTAAACCCTACCTTGATTCCTTTGTTGTGGTCTTCATTGATGATATTTTAATCTATTCGCATAGCGAGGAAGAACATATGGGTCACTTGAGGGTTGTGTTGCAAAGATTGAGAGAGGAGAAGTTGTATGCCAAGTATGAAAAGTGTGAATTTTGGTTGAAGGAGGTTTCCTTCCTAGGTCATGTGGTGTCGGGGGATGGTATTAAGGTAGACCCTAAGAAGACCGATGTGATTAGAAATTGGCCTAGACCATTGACCCCGTCGAATATTAGAAGCTTCTTGGGCTTAGCGGGTTACTACCGGAGATTTGTGAATGGGTTTTCTTCTATTGCTTCTCCCATGACTAAGTTGACACAAAAGAAGGCTAAGTTTGAGTGGACCGACGAGTGCGAAAGGAGTTTTCAAACCTTGAAAGATAAACTTGTGTCCGCTCCTATATTGTCACTACCGGATGGGCTTGAGGGATTTGTTGTGTATTGTGATGCTTCTAGAGTTGGCTTGGGTTGTGTCATAATGCAAAATGGTAAGGTGATAGCCTATGCTTCTAGACAACTCAAAGTGCATGAAAAGAACTATCCTACGCATGATCTTGAATTAGCCGCGGTGGTGTTTGCTTTAAAGATTTGGCGTCATTACTTGTATGGGGTACATGTTGATGTGTTCATCGATCATAAGAGCCTCCAATATGTCTTCACCCAAAAAGATCTCAACTTGAGACAAAGAAGGTGGCTAGAATTTCTTAAAGATTATGATATGAGTGTGCATTATCATCCCGGTAAAGCTAATGTGGTGGCGGATGCTTTGAGTAGGGTGTCTATGGGTAGCCTAGCTCATGTTGATATTGGTGATAGGGAAATGACTAGGGGGGTGCATCGGTTGGCTAGGTTGGAAGAGGTTGGTAATGGTGGTGTGGTCGTTGTTGATGGTGCTAGGTCTTCCTTGGTTGATGAGGTGATAGCAAAACAAGATCTTGACTCTTCCTTGTTAGAATTGAAGGCCTTGGTGAAAGAGGGCAAAGTGGAAGATTTCTCCCAAGGGGGAGATGGTGCCCTTAGGTACCAAAGTAGGTTGTGTGTACCTTGTGTTGATAGTTTGAGGGAGAAAATTCTTGAGGAGGCTCATAATTCTTCCTACTCCATTCACCCCGGTTCCACCAAAATGTATAGAGATTTGAGGGATGTGTATTGGTGGGGAGGCATGAAGAAGGACATTGCCAAATTCGTCTCCGGTTGTCATAGTTGTCAACAAGTCAAGGCCGAACATCAAAGGCCGGGTGGTCTAACCCAAGACATAGAGATTCCTACTTGGAAGTGGGAAGAAATTAATATGGATTTTGTAGTTGGTTTACCCAAGACTAGAAAAGGTTTTGATTCTATTTGGGTGGTGGTTGATAGGATGACAAAATCGGCTCATTTTCTACCGGTAAAGACAACATATGGGGCGGAAGATTATGCAAGGTTATATATTCATGACTTGGTAAGGTTGCATGGGATTCCTCTATCCATCATATCGGACCGTGGTACTCAATTTACTTCACACTTTTGGAAGTCCTTTCAAAGGGGTCTAGGTACGAGAGTTAAGCTTACTACGGCCTTTCACCCGCAAACGGATGGACAAGCCGAAAGGACTATCCAAACACTTGAGGATATGCTTAGGGCTTGTGTATTGGAGCTTAGGGGTAGTTGGGATGATCATCTTCCATTGATTGAGTTTGCCTATAACGATAGCTATCATTCTAGCATCGGTATGGCTCCTTTTGAGGCTCTTTATGGGAGGCGTTGTAGATCACCGGTTGGGTGGTTTGAGGTTGGTGAGGTGGTCTTGTTAGGACCAGACCTAGTTATGGAGGCTCTTGAGAAGGTTAGAATGATTAGAGAAAGGTTGAAGACATCCCAAAGTCGCCAAAAGTCCTATGCCGATGTGAGGAGAAGGGCTCTTGAATTCCGAGTTGGTGATTGGGTCTATTTGAAGGTGTCACCCATGAAGGGTGTGGTTCGTTTTGGTAAGAAGGGCAAGTTGAGCCCAAGATACGTGGGTCCTTATAAGGTGATGAGGAGAATTGGCAAGGTAGCTTATGAGTTGGAATTGCCTAGCGAAATGGATTTGGTTCATCCGATATTTCATGTGTCTATGTTGAGGAAGTGTGTGGGTGATCCGAATGCCATTGTGTCTCTTGATGTTGTGGGTGTTGTTGAAGATAATTTGACCTATGAAGAGGTTCCGGTCCAGATTTTAGATAGACAAGTGAAGAGGTTGAGAAACAAAGATGTGGCTTCCGTTAAAGTCCTTTGGAGAAATCAACAAGTTGAAAGTGCTACTTGGGAGGCCGAAGCGGACATGCAAAGACGATATCCTTATCTTTTCCACTCCACTCAAGCCTAAGGTATTGATCTAAGCCCTTTATAAAATCTCATGTCTTAAGTTCAGCCCCTATGTCATTGCATACACTCATGTTTAAGTTGACAAGTTCATTGTGGTTTTACAACTATGTTGAGGTTTTCGAAATAAGGTGTAAGTGCATTGTTGCATCCTTATGTGGGTTGATATTGCCATGTTTGTGTCCCTCATGTACGTTTCTTTAACATTCGGGGACGAATGTTCCCAAGGGGGAGATATTGAAACGACCCAAAAAAAAAAATGCCCGAAAATGTGCTTCGGAAACACCTATAATTGTAATTTCCATATATCTCAAAATTCGTGCATGATTTCAGAAATTTGACTTCATATTCTTATTCAAGGGGTCAAATTGAGTGGGAAATGGGTCTAACCCGAATTTTAGAGCAACCGTATCAAAATTCGAAAATCGCAAAAAATGCGATTTGGAGGGTCAACTTTAAAGGGGCATATCTCTTAGCACACAAGGAACTGGAAGGGCCACCACCTATTAAAGTAAAGCCCTTTGAGTTAGCTTTCCAATGCACTTGGTTTCACCTCATTCCGAGTTAGGATGAGGGAGTTATGACTATTTTCGTAAAACCTATCTCGGCAGAATTGCAAATTCCAGTGAGCAAAGTTACTGTAGCGGCTGGAGACGTTTTTCTTTTATAAAAAGAGGATATGTCCCATACTTAGTTATAAATTTTTCTAGCTCCAAAACACTCAAAAACACTCTCTAAGCCCTCTTCAAAATTTCACCAAGATCTTCAACCAAATTCAAAGATCTCAAGCTCTAATTCCGGGTTCAAGACTCAATCTCAAGCTTCAATTCTCCATTCCAATCTTCATCAAGGATTCTCCAAAGTTGAGGTATGTGGGTTGATTGTGGAAACCTTCCTTTCCACAAGTCCAACCATTTATCCTCTATTTTACTTCAAGTTTATGGGTCCTTATGATCATTTATGAACTCTTGAATTATGGAATTACTACTACACATTCTATTATGGTCTATTTTTGCATATTATCATGAAATAGAATTATTATGTGATGTTTATGGTTTTCATGCTTCCATGATCAAATTATGAAGGTTGATATATATATGTATGTTGTTGGTGGGCTGATTTATATGTATTTCGGAATTGGTTGGACTTAGTACTCTTGAAAGACATAATTTTATCTACATGAACAATAGCCCACCATGTGTTTGATAAAATGTCATTTATAGAATTCTTAGGAAATAGAAGGTCCAATGTACATCCTAGGAGTTGGATGATTATATAATTATTGAAATGATGATGAAAGGGATACATGTATATGATTTCTCTATATAGTGTTGTGAGTCGACCAAGCCTAGTACGGGGGGTAGTAGGCCCGTATAACCGTATCGAGGGGTTGGTACCTTGGTTGCCTAGTACGGGGGGTAGTAGGCCCGTATAACCATATCGAGGGGTTTGTACCTTGGTCCCTAGCTCGGGGGGTGGTAGGCCCGAGTAACCACATTGAGGGGTTTGTACCTCTTTCGCCTCTCCAAGGGGGTGGTAGGCCTTGGAAATACTATATTGATGGTCACTCGCCACACATGTACTACGTCCCACTAAATATGATTTTTATGTAAGCGTCATTATATATATCATTTCATTAATGTGCTATCTATCGGGTATGATTATGCATTTTTCCTATGATGTCCATCTATTGTAGAATTGCATTGCATCCTATATACTTAGTACATTCAAACGTACTAACGCATACTCTATGCCTACATGATGTCACCATGTAGGGACCGGAGCACCGCTTGACCATCCTCCTCCGCGTGGCTAATACGATTTCCTATCAAGGTTATTGGTGAGTCCTCCATTCCGGGGACGTTGCTCATGATCTTTTGCTATGTATAAGACTTTTCTTTTTAGTTATGTTTTGACTATGAGGGTGAGCCCGGTAGTTTGTCTTGGCCCCCGCTAAGTACTCATGTTTAGAGGTGGTATTGGACAAGTTGTGTATTATGCTTGAGCTTGACTCATCTATGGTATTTATGTATCATTTCTTCTTTTTTTCTCTTGCTCCCTTAGTCCCGATTTCCCCCCTTTGATTATGCTTATTGCTTATGGTCATTTTAATTGCTTCCGCGACCAAGGATGTGTAATGATACGCTATGAGGCTTGTTTGGGGTTCCTTCGGGTTCCCCATTCGCCGGTCACGTCTAGGCCCTAGGCTTGGGTCGTGACAGACCCCGTGTTTGAGATCAAATGCAACGTCACAAGACCCTTCATAGGTGACAGTGAAGTCTACGACATCTCTGACTCAGAAATGCGCATATCTAATTTTGTAGGCCAGAGTTGTTACTCATCCGAAGGAACATTTTTACTCCCAAATGATCCCGCGTCGTAGTTCAATTTAGAACCAACAGACCCTTACAGTTTCTCAGACCTTAACAAATTAACAGTCGTTGGTTGTGATGAACTTTCTATAATTAATGCAGCTGGACTTAACTTCTCTAATGGTTGTTTCTCTATCTGTTTAAATCCTGTTGTTGAAGGAAAATGCAAGGCAGATGGTTGTTGTCAAATAGAAATACCAAAGGGCATGAAATCCTTCGAAATGAAAATGGTATCACCAAGCAACCACACAAAAGTTTGGTCTTTCAATCCATGTGGCTACGCGTTCCTTGGTGAGGCCAGTCGTTTTCATTTCCGGGGATTGAAGGATCTAAATGATACGGATTTTGTAGAGAGGATTATCGACAATGTCCCTATTGTGCTAGATTGGACCATCGGAAATCTTACTTGTGTTGAAGCAAAGAAACGCAAAAATTATGCTTGTCTAGTTAATAGCCAGTGTGTGGATTCCCACACTGACATTGGTGGATATCGATGCAAGTGTAACCCGGGATATGAAGGCAATCCATACATCAGTCCGGGTTGCCAAGGTAATTAACTTGATGTCCTTACATTTACATACTTCAAAGAGAGTACAATTAGTGCATTATTCATAATTTATGAGGGATAATCTCAGTTGATTCATATTTGACTCACTTTTTAATGATTATATAACCAAACTATTTAAAATGGATTGAATTGGCGGATAACCATAATTTTAACCCACTTTGCCACCCTTATTCATCACTAATACATTGATTATTCGCTCTGACCAAAATTAATACTCCCTCTGTCTCATTTTAATTTTTTTCTTTAGCTCATTTCATGTTCATTAAGAAAAATAAATAAATAAATAAAAGGTATAGTTTATTAAATTATTTAGATATTTTTTGAAAATTGAGTTTATTAAAAAAGAAAATACTTTTTAACGCTAAGGGTATAGTTTTCAATTGTCAAGTTTAACTTTTCCCAAGATGATACTATACTCCCTCCGTCCAATAGTATTCCTAGTTTAAACATACTCTTTAAGAAATTACTCAACTTTATAAAGTAAGAAATGTTTTCACTAATTAAATTACCGTTAGTTTAATATTAGTATCAATTTAATATAGTTTTTTGGTTATGTAAAAGTTCATTGATCTAAATAAGGATAAATTTGAAAAGAAAAAATTGATATTTTTTCACTATTTATGGAATTATTTATTTTGGATTGAATGTAAAGCTAAAAACACTATATAATTGAATGTAAAATTAAAAACACTATTTCCTCTGTCCCAGTTTATATTGCTTAATCTTCTGGGACACTGATCTTCTTGCTTTTACTACTAGCTTGAAAGTGAACCTCTCCTTTTAATACTAAAAAACAAATGCTTTAATAGGTAGGGTCACAATAATTGGTAGGAATCAAAATATATAAACATCATGGGGACACTATCACTAGAAATTAACTCAATAATGCGTAGTGCTTTATCTGCCTTATTGGAACGTGGACCCTAACACTTGAGGTGAAGTTTACTCATCACTAGGGGTGCTAAACAGGCGGATCAAATTACATATTGGTTGATCAAAAATGGATAAATTATCTGACCCGATCTATATTTAAGGCAAGTAAAAATGGATAAACCCAAAAGATAATATAGATATTCATATTATCCATAAATTATCCGACCAACCCAATTTTTTTTTTCTCCTTTTGGGATGTGTTTGGTATGAAGAAAAATATTTTCACGTTTTCCAAGAAATTAAATATTTATCTAATTAAAGTAAAGTTTTGATAAGAAATATTACTTACTTTATATGTGGAAGTCATTTTTTCTTAAATTAGAGGAAAATAAGTCCATTCAAAAAATATGTTTTCAAAATATTTAAATTAACTGGAAACTATTTTTTCAAAAACATTTTTCTTCACACCAAACACATCCTTAATAAGTTACTTTTTTTAGAGGATGTTACACCCTTACGTACTTTAAGGAGAGTGCGATTGATAGATACTCATAATTTATTCATATTTTACGTGGATAGTATGTTGATCCATATTTGACCAATTTTTAAATGATTAAATAACCAACCCATTTAAAATGGAAGAAGAAAGCTAACGTTTAAGATTATCTATTGGTAAAAATTGAAGGGAAAGTAATTTTTTTTTAAAAAAAGATTATCTAAGTTTAAGGTTGACGTGATGTCTTTTAACCTATCACTCATCTAAAAGAATTGAGATCACTTACTATGATATGTGGCAAGCGAGGGGTGTTTTAAAATCCAGTTGGTCAAGTGGAAGAAAGTTTCTAAGGCTATCAATAGTTTAGTGACAAAATTAATAATTCTCGCTAAGTTTGAAGGTGTTTTCAATACTTCTCTCTTCTTCAAAAGGACTTTAACTTTAGTGAAGAACATGTTTCTCCCAGTGAGTTCACCCCAATTAGCTAACTTGTCAACCACCATATTGCCTTCTTTATGGCAATGTTGGAATATATAGTTCCCACTAGAAGTGAAGTTCCATGTTTGTAGAAGAATTTTCATCACTTGCCAAGAGGGGTTGGGTTCCTTGTTGATCATGTGGATGATAATGCTATGATCTTCCATATTCATCTTATAAATCCTAAGGTTTTCTACTAGTTCATCAAGCGTCATGATAGAGATGTCCTTAGCTTCTTCTTTTGTTAATGGTAGTGGCTTTTACATCCCACTTAGTTTTGGAAAGGACTCTCAGAACTATATCAACTTGTTTCTCAATAGTAAGAATCTTTCATGGCAATGATAACTCATTGATTTAAGTGGTGAGTCGAGTGATTATTTCTAGCATGCACTCACTCTTCTTCATTTTGAAAGTTTCATATTGAGTGAACAATATGGACACCCCAAACTACTGACCTGACTAGTTTCTTCATGGGCATTGATCAGTGCGCATCTCATATATGTTTAGTTGAAGTACAATCATCTACCCCTAAACCACACAATGGAATATTTTTTGCCTTCGCATTCTTTATGAGAGTTATAAGATTTTTAGCAGTGAAATCTCGCTTTATTTTTTAAACTTGCTCTCATTGCACAATTTTCATCGGAATGGTTGGTCTTTTAGTTATCCGATCATGTAGCTCGTAATCTTCAGCTTGGATGAAATCCTCCATGCAATGCGTTCCTTCCAACAGGTAAAGTGAGATCCGTTGAAAAACAGGTTGTTGATTGTCCTTCACTATGCCCGATTGATGGTGGTGTTGAATTCATCATGATCTTATCTACCTCGCTCTGATACCAATTGATATTCTACACTACCTTGAATCATGTTGCTTAATTGAACTTTTTCGCCTAAGTAAACTGGGTTGCCTAATATTTTTCAACGAAGCAGTAAAACCAGTAAATTGAGAACACACTATTTTATGTGGAAACACTCGACTCACAAAAGGTGTAAAAACTATGACATGTAGAGTTCATAAACTCCACACAAACCTTCCAAGGTATGTGTTTCCAAGTCTTCGAGTTACCCCCAAATTGAAAATTATAATCCTACTTCAGTTACACCAACACTCAAACATAAAGAAGAACTCATAGAACATAAACTCTGTAATAGGACCTAGTTCTTCAAAGTGTTTCTTCAATATTGAGTAGCACAATGAAAGCCAATATGTCAATTGCCTTTTTGCTATATAAGTGTGTGAGTATTCTAAATCAGTTCTCGTCTATTTAAGCATAACTCTTTCGTTGAGTTGTTATTCACAATGAACCCTCTTTCATTCAATTCTCTTGTCTTATTTGAGTTCTGATTCAAGTTGGATTCCTCCATTAGTTAGACGTCTCACTTCCTTGGTACAACTCTATCATTCAACACTCGTTTGTTTAATTTAAGAGGTCGTTTGGTGTTATGGATAAGAAAAAATAATTTCGGGATAAGTTTTAAGTGCCCCGCAGATCTTAGCTCTATTAAATATTTCTATGCCAATAAACAATAAACATAAATTCTACTACTTTAGCCTTTTCGTAATAATGTTAACTAAGATAAGTTAAAACAGAGGAATATGGCTAGTGATGAATTATATGATCGATCGTGATTCGTAAGTCTAATGATGTAGTAGTTATAATGCTTAATTAAATACTCTTTGCTAGTTACCATTAACAACTTCTACAAATAAATATGTTAAAAGATAAGATATAAAGGCAAAGAGCGAGGGATTAATGTGGTATATTTCTCTGTTTTGCATGTCAGATATTGATGAATGTACTGATTCAAGTACTAATATGTGTGAACACAATTGCATAAACACGCACGGAAACTTAACTTGTTCCTGCTTAAAAGGCTACACTGGCGATGGCAAAAAGAATGGACTTGGTTGTATTGCACCAAACTCGAACTTTGAGTTTCCATGGATCAAGTTTTCTATTGGTAAGTTTCTCAGAAATTCAACTTGTTTCTACTTGCATTTTGCTTCCCTAGGCTTGTACCTCACAAAAGTATTAGCCGTATCTAGGGGTGCTCGTGGTTCGGTTTGGTTCAATTTTTATGGTTTAAAAGTAATAATTTTTTTGAGGACATACGTATCTCGATAGACACAAATATCGAGTACATAAACAATCCATAGGAAAGCTACTGTCGGTTCAATTAAGCAATATTAGAGTTATTTGTCACGCCCCGAGTCTACACCCTGGGCGGGACTGGCACTCGGAGACCATTGCTGGCCCCAAGCGAACCTTTGGCCTGGCTTTCTTAACTCAGCAGAAACCTAACTCAACAGAATAACTTCATGCAAAGCAAAGTCATAAGACAACTTAACTGATAAAAATCTGGCCAACAAGGCACCTCGGGTCTAAAAATAGAATATTTACATATATAAGAGACTCAAAACTAACTGACTGACTGTCTATGAAGCCTCTACAATATTGAGATGGATGTTGGGACAGACCCCACAACATCTTACTATGACAAAACTAAGAACACAAAATAACCGAGTCCTCCAGAAAGCAAGGAGGCTCACCACTGATTCTGGAGTGCTCAGCTAGATCAACGACGTGCAGGATGCTGATCTGGGGTACCTATATCTGCATCGTCATAAGATGCAGGCCAACTGGCAACAGTACATGGAATGTACGAGTATGTGAGCTGGAAACTAAGCAACAAAGGCTAGAAGGAGATCTGGAAGAAACTGAAATAACTTATCTGGCTCAACCCAACTCAACCTGACTGACTTCTTTCAATATAAGGCAATTTAAAACAAGTGTGATATAAAGAAAGACAGTTTAAAACATGGTATAAACTCTGTGTGTATACAAAGATACAATAAGCCTGAAATGTATATAGAAATACAAATGAACTGATGTATATAAAATACAATACTTTCTGTGTATGAAAATACAATAACTGTTGTGGGAGTTTCTCTAACCGACAACCATCACATGAGAGCTATAGTAATGATACAGCGATCGACCTCACGCTGCCAGAGCATCTTATACCCGGCCAAAGGTATAAGACCTGAACTGCCTAATGGATCCACTAGTTTATCTGGAAAAGGATTCATCTAAAAAGTATGATCTTTTTCTACCCATGGTGGCTAACATGGTTCTATGGGTTCTTTGAACGCTCCCCCAATTCGGTGCTCGATACTACTCCCAAAAATGTACTGGCTCTTATGTTTTTAAAACATATTTCTTCCTGCTGATATGAGATAATTACTCAAAAACTAGCCCGAAGGCTCCTTTGGAAATCTCAGTTTCCAACCTTGTTTAAATGTAGAAACATTTCTTTAAAACTTCTTTGGGAATACATAGTTACCTAATAATCTTTGAGAAATGACTCAACTTGGAACTCTTGACTCTTTACTCTTTACTTGACTTGCAACTTGAGCCTTAGAATGAAGTGAAAACGTTCAATAAAGACTCTCGAACAACTTTGAAAACTTACTTGAACTAACTCTTTGACTTTGCTTGACTTGACTCTAACTTCCCTTAACTTTGATCCTAACTCGCCTTGAATTGGATTATGGATTCAAGGTGTATGATCACACGTATTTAGGTGAGTTCGGGATGTTTAGAAACACTTTGGGGTGTTGAAAACAACTAGGGAACATAGGTATAACACCTAGGAACATGCATGAGAAAACATGGAAAGAATGTGAAAACTTGGCGCTCTGAGAGGCACGGAGCGCCAGACCCAATACGTCAGAGAAGGCCTGCTGGCGTACTGAGAGGCGTGCCGCCCCAAGGGGAAAACCTCAGAGCCCCTTTTAGAGCGTACTGGCAGGCGCGACGCGCCGACCCCTTGCCCTGAAAACTCGACTTTTCTCCCATTTTGCTTCATCTCTAAACCACCCTAACTTCAAGGGTTCCAATCCCAACCACTAAGGATCATAAATTCCCTCAACATACAAGAGATTTAACTTTAAACACACAACCAAATCATGTCCCACAACCAACAATAACTTCAACAACACAACTAACAACATCAACAACAATTAACAACTTCAACAACTTCAACAACAATTCCAATCTTTTCTCAAATCACAAAATGATCTTGGTGTGTGGGGCAAAGGATCAACCCACACAAACAAGTCACATACCTTGATAGGGATCACCCCTGACGAAAATCCACGATGACTTCAAACTCTAATGCCCTTTCTCCTAACATCAGTGTAGGATTTCTGGCGACTCTGTGCCGTTTTCAACCTTCCTTGAATCACTTTCACCTTATCCATAGCTTGGTGAACTAAATCTAGTCCTATCAATTGTGCTTCACCAACTTCAAACCATCCAATAGGAGATCTACATCTTCTCCCATAAAGAGCTTCATAAGGAGCCATCTGGATGCTAGAGTGATAATTGTTATTGTAGGCAAACTCAATGAGAGGTAGGTGATCATCCCAATTACCTTTGAAATCGATCACACAAGCCCTCAATATATCTTTTAAAGTCTGAATAGTACGCTCTGCTTGCCCATCAGTCTGAGGATGAACGGCAGTACTTAAGTTTACCTTCGAACCCAAGCCTTTCTGAAAAGATTTCCAGAATTGTGCAGTGAACTGTGCACCTCTATCTGAAATAATGGAGATTGGGACTCCATGAAGTCTCACCATCTCTTGAACATACAACTTGGCATAATCTTCTGCTGTATTGGTAGTCTTTACCGGTAGAAAATGGGCTGACTTTGTCATTCTGTCGACAATCACCCAAATAGAATCATGCTGTCTGCGAGACCTTGGCAACCCTGTGATGAAATCCATATTGATCATCTCCCACTTTCATTCCAGAAGTTCTATCCTCTGAGCTAAACCACCGGGCCTTTGGTGTTCAACTTTCACTTGTTGGCAATTTGGACACTTAACAACAAACTCTGCAATGCCCTTTTTCATGCCATTCCACCAATACACTTCTCTCAAGTCACGATACATCTTCGTGGAACCCGGATGAATGGAATATCTGGAGCTATGAGCTTCTTCCATAATCCTCTCTTGGAGTCCATCTACCATAGGTACATACAATCTGCCTTGAAATCTCAAAATACCATCTCCCCTTCAAAAGCTAATACTCTTTGCTTTTGAACATTTTCCTTCAATTCAAGCAAAATGGGATCTTGATCTTGTTTCTCTTTCACTTCTGACACTAGTGATGACTCGGCCCCATTTTCCACTGCTATTCCTCCTTCTGCGGAATCTGTAAGTCTGACTCCCAGGCATGCCAGTCTGTGCACATCTTTTGCTAGCTCTCTCCCTCCTTCTTCAATATGGGCGGTGCTACCCATAGACAACTTGCTCAAGGAATCAACAACAATATTAGCCTTACTTGGGTGGTAAAGAATACTCAGGTCATAGTCCTTGAGTAATTCTAACCACCTTCTCTGTTTGAGATTAAGCTCTTTCTGAGTAAGCACATATTGCAGGCTCTTGTGATCAGTGAATACGTTGACATGCACACCATACAAGTAATAACGCCATATCTTCAAAGCGAACACTACATCCGCTAACTCTAAGTCATGGGTCGGGTAGTTCTTCTCATGAACTTTCAACTGTCTGGAGGCATAAGCTATAACCTTGCCATTCTGCATTATGACACAACCCAAACCAATTCTAGATGCATCACAATACACCACAAGACCTTGAGTACCTTCTGGTAGCGTCAAAACTGGAGCTGTAATCAATCTCTTTTTCAATTCCTGAAAGCTTTTCTCACAAGCCTCAGACCATTGAAATTTCATTGCTTTCTGAGTCAACTTTGTCAAAGGAGATGCAATAGACGAGAACCCCTCAACAAACCTTCTATAATAGCCAGCTAAACCCAAGAAACACCTAATTTCAGTTAGAGATGTGGGTCTAGGCCAATTCTGCACTACCTCAATTTTTCGAATATCAACTCTAATTCCGTCACCGGATACAATATGGCCTAGGAATGCCACAGACTTAAGCCAAAACTCACATTTAGAGAACTTGGCATACAACTCCTTGTCCTTCAAAGTCTGAAGAACTGTTCTGAGGTGACTAGCATGATCTTCTTCGTTCCTTGAATAGACTAGTATGTCATCAATGAAGACGATAACAAACGTATCTAAATAAGGTTTGAAGACTCGATTCATCAAGTCCATGAAAGCTGCCGGTGCATTGGTCAAACCAAATGACATGACTAAAAACTCATAATGACCGTATCGGGTCCTGAAAGCTGTCTTTGGAATATCACATTCCCTTACTCTTAACTGATGATAGCCTGATCTGAGGTCAATTTTTGAAAAGCAGGTGGCACCCTGAAGCTAATCGAAAAGATCATCAATCCTCGAAAGAGGGTACTTGTTCTTGATGGTAACCTTATTCAACTGGCGGTAATCTATACACATCCTAAGGGAACCATCTTTCTTTCTCACAAACAAGACCGGAGCACCCCAAAGTAAGACACTCGATCGAATGAAACCCTTTTCTAGGAGATCTTTCAACTGCTCTTTCAACTCTGTTGGTGCCATTCTATATGGCGGAATAGAGATAGGACGAGTATCTGGAATGAGATCTATGCCGAAATCTATTTCTCTCTCAGGAGGAATTCCGGGTAGATCATCAGGAAACATTTCTGGAAACTCTCTTACTACAGGAACTGACTGAAAAGGAGGTATCTCAACACTAGAGTCATGAACTCGGACTAAGTGATAGATACAACCCTTTGAAACTAACTTTCTTGCCTTAAGGTACGAAATGAAACGACCCTTAGGCACTGCTGAACTACTACTCCACTCTAAGACTGGCTCATTCGGAAACTGAAACTTGACCACTCGAGTTCTACAATCTATCAATGCATAACTAGCATGAAGCCAATCCATACCTAGAATGACATCGAAATCTACCATGTCTAACTCAACCAAATCATCCATGGTGCTCTTGTGATTGATAGAAACAGGACAATCACGATAAACTCTTTCCGCTAGAATAGACTCCCCAACAAGTGTAGAAACACAAAAGGGTTCGCAAAGTCTTTCAGGAAGAATATCAAACTTATTTGCAACATAAGGAGTTACAAAAGATAAACTTTCTCCTGGGTCTAGCAAAGCATATACATCAAAAGCAAAGACTTTAATCATACCATTGACAACATTCGGAGAATTCTCTTGCTCATGGCGACTGGTGATTGCATAAAGGCGGTTTGCTCCTCCGCCGGTACTAAAAGTAGCTCCCCTAGGTGCCGTCCTGTCTAGTGGAACAACTGAAGAAGACTGTGCTTTATTGCTCCCATTACCCTGCCTATTCTTTGGACACTCTCGCATGAAATGTCCATTCTGACCACACCTGAAACAACCAATGGAGCCCTCTCGACAAATACCTGAGTGGTTCCTACCACACTTGGCGCAGGCAGGAGGCTTACTACTCCCTTGCGCCACACTACCCAAAGATTGTGTTGGTCTAGCCCTGAAGTCCTTCGAATTCTGGCCATAAAATTCACCTTTATATCTGGGTGCAGGTGTTCTAGCAGATGATGGAGTAGGTCCCTTTTGCCTTTGCTGAAAGGAGGAACGGTTTGAATTACCTTTCTCCTGCCCGGACTCATTACCGAACTTCGCTCTCTTATTTCTGAACTCTTCTTTGTCCCTCAGTTTCTCTTCCTCAACCTGTTGCACATAGACCATCAACCTGGATATGTCCATGTCCCCGATAAGCATTGCAACCCTACCTTCCTTACTTGACAACCGAGACAACCCAGCAACAAGCAAACTCATTATATTCCTCATGTCTGCAACCATCTCCGGAGCATAGCGGGATAGTTGGGTGAACTTCAGACTGTACTCATGAACACTCAAAGACTCCTGCTTAAGTGTGAGGAACTCACGTACCTTGGCCTCTCTCAATTCTCGAGGAAAGAAATGCCCCAAGAAAGCTTCCTCAAAAGAGGCCCAACTCTCAGGTGGTGCATTCTCAGCTCTACCCTCTTTCCACTGGTCGAACCAAGTTCTAGCAACATCCTTCAATTGATACGTAGCTAGTTCAACCCGTTCAGTATCTGCCACATGCGTCACATCAAAAAATTTCTTCAACTCCTCAATGAAGTCCTCTGGATCCTCACTAGTACTCGAACCCATCAAACTCGGAGGATTCATCCCCAAGAACTCACGGATCCTAGAAGTGTCAGCTCCTTCCTGTCAAGATCCCCTTTGCTGACCAATCTGATTAGCTACAACTTGACTCAACATTCTAATTGCCTCTCTGAACTCGGCATTAGAAACTTCCCCTTGATCTTGCACTCCCGGTGCATAGGGTAATTCCTGCTCATCAGCATAACGTCTAGGAAGACGCCCTCTACCAACTCTTCGTGGAGGCATGGCTATCTGAAATACGCGCAAGCACAGATTAGAAAGAAACTTTTTAGAGATAAACTCTAACGCACGAGATGAGTGTGAAAAAAATGAGAAATCTTCCTAAATGTTGTAGCCTCCCAATTATAGATGTGGCGCGCTTCACACCAATAACTAGGACTCTACAGACACGGCTTCATAGACTCCCTAGGACTCTTGAACTCTGTGCTCTGATACCAAGTTTGTCACGCCCCGAGTCTACACCCTGGGCGGGACCGACACTCGGAGACCATTGCTGGCCCCAAGCGAACCCTTGGTCTGGCTTTCTTAACTCAGCGGAAACCTAACTCAACAGAATAACTTCATGCACAACAAAGTCATAAGACAACTTAACTGATACAAATCTGGCCAACAAGGCACCTCGGGTCTCAAAATAGAATATTTACATATATAAGAGGCTCAAAACTAACTGACTGACTGTCTATGAAGCCTCTACAATACTGAGATGGATGTTGGGACAGACCCCACAACATCCTACTATGACAAAACTAAGAACACAAAATAACCGAGTCCTCCGGAAAGCAATGAGGCTCACCACTGACTCTGGAGTGCTCAGCTAGATCAACGACGAGCAGGATGCTGATCCGGGGTACCTGTATCTGCATCGTCATAAGATGCAGGCCAACTGGCAACAGTACATGGAATGTACGAGTATGTGAGCTGGAAACTAAGCAACAAAGGCTAGAAGGAGATCTGGAAGAAACTGAAATAACTTACCTGGCTCAACTCAACTCAACCTGACTGACTTTTTTCAATATAAGGCAATTTAAAACAAGTGTGATATAAAGAAAGACTGTTTAAAATATGCTATAAACTCTGTGTGTATACAAAGATACAATAAGCCTGAAATGTATATAGAAATACAAATGAACTGATGTATATAAAATACAATACTTTCTGTGTATGGAAATACAATAACTGTTGTGGGAGTTTCTCTAACCGACAACCATCACATGAGAGCTATAGTAATGATACAGCGATCGACCTCACGCTGCCAGAGCATCTTATACCCGGCCAAAGGTATAAGACCTGAACTGCCTAATGGATCCACTAGTCTATCTGGAAAAGGATTCATCTAAAAAGTATGATCATTTTCTACCCATGGTGGCTAACATGGTTCTATGGGGGCTGTGAGTTCTTTGAACGCTCCCCCAATTCGGTGCTCGGTACTACTCCCAAAAATGTACTGGCTCTTATGTTTTTAAAACATATTTCTTCCTGCTGATATGAGATAATTACTCAAAAACTAGCCCGAAGGCTCCTTTGGAAATCTCAGTTTCCAACCTTGTTTAAATGTAGAAACATTTCTTTAAAACTTCTTTGGGAATACATAGTTCCCTAATAATCTTTGAGAAATGACTCAACTTGGAACTCTTGACTCTTTACTCTTTACTTGACTTGCAACTTGAGCCATAGAATGAAGTGAAAACGTTCAATAAAGACTCTCGAACAACTTTGAAAACTTACTTGAACTAACTCCTTGACTTTGCTTGACTTGACTCTAACTTCCCTTAACTTTGATCCTAACTCGCCTTGAATTGGATTATGGATTCAAGGTGTATGATAACATGTATTTAGGTGAGTTCGGGATGTTTATAAACACTTTGGGGTGTTGGAAACAACTAGGGAACATAGGTATAACACCTAAGAACATGGGTGAGAAAGCATGGAAAGAATGGGAAAACTTGGCGCTCTTAGAGGCGCGGAGCGCCAGACCCAAAACGTCAGACCTGCTGGCATACTGAGAGGCGCACCGCCCCAAGGGGAAAACCTCAGAGCCCCTTTTGGGGCGCGCTGGCAAGCGCAACGCGCCGAACCCTTGCCCAGAAAACTCGAATTTTCTCCCTTTTTCTTCAACTCTAAACCACCCCAACTTCAAGGGTTCCAATCCCAACCACTAAGGATCATAAATTCCCTCAACATACAAGAGATTTAACTTCAAACACACAACCAAATCATGTCCCACAACCAACAATAACTTCAACAACACAACTAACAACATCAACAACAACTAACAACTTCAACAACAATTCCAATCTTTTCTCAAATCATAAAATGAGCTTGGTGTGTGGGGGAAAGGATCAACCCACACAAAGAAGTCACATACCTTGATAGGGATCACCCCCGACGAAAATCCACGATGATCTCGATGAATCTTGTTAATCTCCTCTTCTTCTCTTCTTCTCTTATTCTCCTTCTTCTCTTCTTCTCTTCACTCAAGCCCTAGCTTTCTCTCTTTTAAAATGGAACAAAATGATCCAAGTATCAGCCTAACTCAACATTATAACCTCAAAAGAAATAGCTAGGGAAAAGACCAAAATGCCCTTAATTTTCCGGACAGATTTCCCTGCCAACTGCCCAACTTCTAAAAGGCATAACTCTCTCATACAAACTCGGCGGCGTTGGGAAGATCATTTCACAAGCTTCACAACCATAACTGGAATTACTCCTAACTCATCCTGAGCTGGAAGTTATGACTGCTCAAAGTTGGCCAAAAATTCATTTTTTCCACAGCCAAATTTTCCAAATTTTCAAATTCTTTCCAAAATTGACTATTTCCGATTCTAAGCCTCTTCCAAGCTATTTCAAATTGTCGGATGTTACATTATTATTACATGAACAAAGTGATTCAATTAAAAGAAAGTGTGACTATCGTATGTGAGGTAGGGTAGGTAAGATTAAAGTAATGAATTTTGATGGACTTGGACTTAGGATTGTAATAGTTAGGCTAAAATTTAACTATTGGACTTGAGAAAATGGTAAAGTTAAAGACTTAAGTTAATTAATATTTAACAAAATATTTATATTTTTTACGAATAATATTTAAATAATTATAAAATTTATATATCTAATTTATCAGTTCGATTTTGTTATTTTTGCAGTTGTTTTTTAGTAAAACCAAAATCAAACCAAATAGTATTGGTTTTTTTAATCGGTTTGGTTCAGATTGTAGTTCGATTTAGTTTTTTAACCATAACCATGAACAGCCCTAAGCTCGTATCAAGTCATACACGATAAGTCTATCGGATATATAGTATGTTTAGAAGAATAGCACTCTGTCGATTATTACAATAAATTGACCTATCATGTACTTCTTATTGAAATTTTTTTTACTTATATCTATATGTATACACAATAGTGATAACTGAGGGTATATATTTTGTTGTTGTAAACACAGGTATGGGAGTTGGCTTTATATCCCTAGTGGTTGGGGCAATTTTGCTCTATTTCTGTATCAAGAAACGAAAACTCATTAAAAGTAGGGAGAAGTTCTTCCAACAAAATGGTGGTTTACTCTTGAAACAACAAATCTCCTCTATCAAGGGTGGTGTGGAAGCGACCAAAATATTTACAGTTGACGAGTTGAAGAAGGCTACGAATAACTATGCCAGTGATAGAATTCTTGGTCATGGCGGAAATGGAATCGTATACAAAGGTATACTACCTGATAAAAGCATAGTTGCTATTAAGAAATCTAAGTATGTGGATGAGAATCAAGTTGAACAATTCATCAATGAGGTAATTATTCTTACTCAAGTAAACCATAGAAACGTCGTTAGACTCTTTGGATGTTGTTTGGAAGCTGAAGTTCCTTTACTGGTTTACGAATATGTTTCTCATAGAACTCTTTTTGAGCATATCCACAACCAAAATGGAGCGCCTTGGTTATCTTTGCAAAATCGGTTGAGAATTGCTTCAGAGACTGCAAGTTCACTTGCTTACCTTCATTCATCTGCATCCATGCCAATAATTCATAGAGACGTCAAATCTACCAATATATTATTGGATGATGTTTACACAGCAAAAGTTGCAGATTTCGGAGCTTCAAGATTAGTCCCTCTTGAACAAACACATGTTGCTACATTGGTTCAAGGAACGTTAGGGTACTTAGATCCTGAATATCTCCACACAGGTCAATTGACAGACAGAAGTGACGTTTATAGTTTTGGAGTAGTTCTTGCGGAACTTTTAACAGGGATGAAACCTATTTTGAGGGGAACAAGTGACGAGGATAAATGTTTGGTGGAATATTTTGTATCGTCGATGAAAAATAATAGCTTATTTCAAATTCTTGATGATAGAGTTGTAAGAGAAGGAGGTATTGAGCAACTTCAAGAGATCGGTGAGCTCATCAAGAGTTGCCTTCACTTGCACGGGGAAGATAGGCCTACGATGAAGGAAGTGGCTATGGAACTTGAGAGTTTAAGAAAGTTCACTAGCCCTTGGACTAATGCACACGGACATGAAGATCAGAATGAAGTTTAAGTTTGGATTAATCTTCATTAGTACCCAATACAAATATCCCGCGGTGATCCAAAATAAAATGTCAATATGATAATTAGTGGGGATATATTTTTCTGTGTATTGTAAGTTTCATTTCTGGCTATCTTTAATTAATTTCATATTGGATGTTCTTATGTACTATATTTTCTTTTGAATTTAATCATCAATTTATTGCTCATTCCTATAAGATTACTCCTTCGTTTACAAGTTGAAGCCATCACACTTTCTGCATATGTAATGTTCAAACCAAAACAAAAAATGTGATGATCTCTAGGAGTGAGTAGTATCTTCCATGTATTACAATGAAATGAACTATGTCTCAAAACTTTAACCTATATTGCTTAATGATCCCAATGTTTATTCTTGGTCCATACTTTAGCGATATTTTCCAAAATAAAATTGAATATTCACAGTTAAGATTACTGTTTATCGTCTATGATTATAAACTTCGTGATAAAAGTGATAAAACAGAGTATCCAACAACCGATGTAGTTAACTACTACGAGAACACAAACTCTATACCTAGAAGAGTCCTATATGATACGAACTGTATACCAAATCTTGATAATTCAAAATTCAAATTAATGTATATCTTTAACCAACTATCAAGTACGCTATTACTTCGCAATGCACAAAAGTAGTTTACTACTTTGCTTTGAATGAATGTGAACGTAAGATCAAAATATTAATTTGTAATCTAGTTAATATTCAAAAAAAGAAGAAGATATTCCCCTCAAATTTTTGTGTGTGTATATACAGGCTTTCAAATTCATATTTAACCTCTAAAACATCACTTAACATGGAATGGAATTGAAAGCCTATCAATCAGCACACACAGATCCACTTGAAACTCAATGAACAAGTTAATCTAAATGACCATGATGCAATAAGAAAATTGTACATTAATCAATTGAAGTGAAAAACCATAGATCATATTTAGTATTTAAAGAAGTAATAAAAAACACTCATTGAGAACATAATTGTATTAATATATTTAAGTGTATTAAATTGGATTTATTTGTTACATTGATGTGTTTATTTATTTTTTTCTTTCTTTAAATTCGACACTGCTTACATAAAATTCTGCACACACCATTGATATAACTTATTAGAATAAATATTTTATCGTGACGATAAACGAGTACACACCCTGGCATCTTTGTAAATTCTGCCTGGTCGACAAAAGTAACCCTTCTTTGGGGCACAATGAATATCTTCAGAGCAAATGCATAGTCCTTCTAGTGCACACCCTTCTTTGACTATGGTCAACCCATCTTTTAACCCTAAAACTTGATTTGTCCACTCACTTGAAAATAATCCTAATTGATCATAACTTTGTTTCACTTTCAAGAATTTATCAACATTTTTGTACTTGTTGATTGCACCAATAAATGCTACATTCCTATTTTTACCCCAATGTGGCAATGCCCCATATTTGAAATATGCAAGTTGTTCTACCTCTTCAATAATATCTTCAAAAAGTCTAGGGGACATTGGGTCTTTGCTTCTATAATATGTGATGTCAAAATCCAAACCATCTTCTTGTTTACCTAAGTAAGCATTTGAAGTTGTAACATACCTCATGAGGATTCCATTGTATAAGTCAAGGACACATAGTGATTTAGGCTCTAAAACAACAAGTTTTTGAACATCTTCAATAAAGCCTTTGACTTTGGATAAGCTAATGCTAAATGTTGTTTGGTGAAAAAATAGACCTTTAACTCTATGGTCCCAAGGGCATGTTGTGATTGTTGCATCTTCTAGACTGTCTAGGCATGTTCCTGATGCTTGAACTCGATTGTGTAAGCCAACCACTGGGTAGCCAGTAAAGGTAAAACCTGAGAGAATGCAACCGAATTATTAACGTAACTATGTTGCTTTGACTCTTTAAAAAACATCAACAGGTACATGCCTGACTCTTCAGAACTAGTGTATTTTTGATGAATCTGATACAGGTGTAGCATCAAAAGTGAAGAGTCGATGCAACTTAGATTATTAAAGTCTTCAATATTGAGAAGGACAAATATTTAAAGATCTCTTCCTTTCAAAATACAATTAAGAAGATAATGTTACTATTAAATAAAAACTTGAACTAATTAATTACTTATAATGTAATGTAATGAAAATATAAAATAACAATCCTTTACATGTTAAATGCTACTTGGATAGAGAATATGCAAAGCACCGTAAAGTTTTCATATTTAATTAGGGGTCGCTTAGTAGAGTGCATTAGGGAAAAAATGCATGTTCTAGCTTTATATATTATTAGTATCTTGTTTGGTTAAACTTTTTCAACCTATATTGTATAACAATTAAATTTAGCATAGTAAAACATAATTTCCATAGGTGTGTGTTTCTTATCGATTAGTTAAAATAATAATTCAAATTAGATAATCAATCCAATGAGTCTCTATAGGTACGATATCTGAACTTAACATCCTATATTACTTGTACGATCACGTGATGAAAGAATTAACTAACCATTATTTGTCAACCCATAAGCACCAATCTTCAATGTGGAAGTAATTAGTTTGGCACTTGAGCATTTTCCACCAGCATCATTTGTTGATTCTTGATACTCCTCTAGTGAACCAAGAAAGTAGACTAAAGTCATGGCCTAGTCTCAAAAATATTATCATAAAGTCGAAAGAAAGTACATTTGAAGCAATTTATGAACAATTAATTACCCGTAGTTCTTAAAATGGCGAGAACGAGCGAAGGTGTAGCGCGAAATCCAAAAAAGTCATTAAAGGCATTGCCAGGAGTGTTGGCAGAAACTCGATCATCAATCCTATAAATAACCTTGCGTTGGCTCGGATACCATGTAAAATCAGCAAATTCATGTTGTCTCCCAAAGGTAGATGCATCTTCCCCTAAGTTTGAATCATCCCTTTCTGAAAGTGTAATTGAACATTTGAACACTCGTTCTAATTTTAGTGTCACCTAAATTTAATTCACACACATATATTAGGACTGAATTTGTCATTCAAAAGTTATGTTTAATTTTTATACTATTGTTGAAAAGAGAATTAAACATACTTATCTAGGTAATTTATATTAATTGAGACTTAGGTAACAACTCAAGTTACCAACACAATAATGATATGTATTATCATTACTGAAAACACAAAAAATAAAATTGAGAAATGGAAACAAGCTAATAATAACTAACAATCCTTAAAGCAAAACTGAGACCAGAAAATACAAATATAGATAAAAGGAAAGAGAAGCTCGACTAAGAATAATGGAGATGAGAGAATCAGACTTTTTACTCAACAATTTGTATTTGTATAATCCCTGAATCAAATATCACTATATTTTTTTACGGAACCGTTCTCATGGCCACTACTCAACCCGGATTCCAAATTAACCTAGCCCTATTGCTCGTTCTCGGCCCAATAGTTGTTGTTAGCCCAATAACTACTTGTGTGACTTTGGTATCCACATTGGGCCGAACTTGGTTCATAACACTTATCTATATATTATGGATTTAATTTGAACGTCAAAAAGAGAAAAGAACTAGGAGTGAACGTTTGATTCTTCAATTTGATTTTATCAAACTTCAATTCGATTCTTTAATTTTTTATTATGAAAAAATGTAGTCAGTTAATTATTAGAAAATGATTTATTTTTTTCAAATGAGTGGAACTATAAAATATTGATAACATTCTCCCATGAAAGCGAAACACCAATTTACAGCACATATCCGTGCAGAGTGAAAAACATCATAACCACTTTTTTTTAATATCAAGACATGGGGAAAAAAGCCATATATATATATATATATATATATATATATATATATATATATATATATATATATCTTTTGGTTTCTCTTAATAGATATGGCAATAGTCCACAACCCTTTGATTGATATGTTGAGATAAAGAATGTCAAATAGGATGGTTGAGTTGAAATTGATCAATAAGTTAAAATGAATTGAGCTAATATATTGATTAGGGTAAAATCAGCTCAATAGTTGTTCGAATTAAAATGAATTAAAATGAGTTGAGTCATGTTTTTAAATCAGCATTTAGATATGTGATTTGGGATCTATTTCAAATCTCTAATATTTCAAAAAGCATTATTTGAGATTTTAATCATGATTTCAAAACATTTTAAATGTAAATTTGACTCATAAGTTAGTATTTTGTCAAAAGAGAAATATATCATTTTAAATTTTGTAATTAAAACTTATATTTGACGTGAAGAGATTATATATACATTCGATGCAAAAATATTCTATTAAAAATAATTAGTTACTATTATTATTCACTAGTGAATCTTTATAAAAATATGTTTATTTGAAAATTTGTAATCACAACGATCATTTACTTATAAAAGAATGGAGATATGTGATTTATTAATTTGACATGTTAGGATTTCGATATCTTGTTTATAAATTATATATGGTTTGCTCATTTTGGTGAGATTGTATAAGAATTGAGGAATTTTTGATAAATTCACACAACTTGTGGAGTTACATGTTTATGGAAAAAAAAATACAACTTAATTAAGAAATTTAAATTACATGTCCAAACAAAACTTCAATTTCAAATCAATCTAATTTTAAATTATGGTTTCATATCACATGTCCAAATGGATCCTTAATTATTATATACCCCCTAATTACATTGAATATATAATGATTATATATTATACATTAAGGGGTTGTTTGATAGACAGTAAAGTAGCAACTTATTTATGTATTAATTTTTGTATAAGTTGTAGAATTTTGATAGTTAGTTAGAAAATAAATTATTCATATATATAATAAATGTGACGTGTGATTTGTAATTCAGAAACTCACATAATTAATACATGTATAAATTATGAGGGAATTAGTATATTATCTTATACGTGATAGAAGATAAATTACTAATATCCACATAACTAATTAATACGCGCATAACAAAATGTGCAATCCTTCCACCTCAATCTTTTTTTTTTCATTAATAAACACCAATCACTATCACCGTTATAGTAGTGTTAAGCAATAAATATATACCTACACTATATAACAAGCACGATCAAATCAATGTTTCTTCCTCTTAGGAAACTTCTCATCCACCGTCATTATTGATCATGATTAGAGATAAAATTAGCTCATAAAATTATAATTTATTTAATTCATATACATTTAGATTGATCATTGAATGACCCATTGATTAGCTAAATTCATTTTAGTTTACTTTATTTTAGTCCATCAAATTGTGAACTGATATGTAGCACAAATTTATCTATGAGAAATTTTTTATTAAAATATTTTTAAAAATAAATTGTTATTAAAATGTTATATGTAGTAAGTAATGATAAAAAAAAATATAATTTTATAAGGTATTAAAATGTTATAAAAGAACTAATAAAGAATCAAAATTTAGTAAAAGCTAAACACGTTGAGTTATGATATGCGTTTGAATCAATTTAATTCATTTTAACCCAAGTAACTCTTAGGCAAATTCATTTTGAGTGTAATAGATACATTTAATTGTACTTAACATTTTGGCATTTAGTTTTAATTTAATTGTCGGTTGGAATAGACAAGATTCAGCTTAAATAAAAAAAAAATCAATATTATCTTCTATCTTTGTCTTTTCTTTGAATTATTAATGAAAAAATAATTTATTTTCATTAATTTGACTTTAATAATTAAAATTCACTTTTAATTTTTAATAATAGACATAGACCCCTTGTTATGATATACAATATTTTATCTTTGATGATTTCAATCTTCCATCTATGTAATACTTTTTATAATGTATAATATATGTATATATATATTTTGACCTGGTATTTATGTATTTTTATTTATATTCAATAATATTATATAGGTAGAATAATTCTTCTATGAATTATTAACATAATCTAACACTATATTTGTGATAAATATTTTAATATACATGCATTAAATATACGTATGTTATGCATGCACGTCGTATGTATGTTTAATTTCACTTATTTCTTATTTTCGTTTGTCTGTATAAATAAATGAGTTTTAGTAATTGCAATCAAATAAATAGCGTTTAAATTACAATTTAAAATTTATTTGTAATATAAACAGATTATTCTTTTAGAAATATGTTATAATATATATACTTTTTTGTAAACTATTTTGGTGTTGCATGTATTGATATATTTATAAAGTTATCACTTTTTGTTACTTTTACTTGTATAAATAAATATTAGAGGGTTAGATTATTATTAATAAAACTAAATTTTCTTATTCTACTCATTTATTTTTATTATTATAGAATATTATAATTTCATTAATTTATATATCCAATTAGTACTTTTCACTTTTCTTCTTACGTCTATGAAATAATATTTATCTTTTATAAGTTATTTTGTTAGATAGATTAGAAAATTAAAAAAATATAGTAATAATTTTAAGGAAGTAAAATTAAAGATAATGGTTGTATTATATGATATGAAATCTAGGCATTTAAAAATGTTAATTTTGTGTAAGAGAAGAATGTTCATTATTCAAAATTGAGAAGAAAATTTGAGTCTTTCAAAATAAAGTTAAAGATATATAAATGATTTTTCACTCGTTATTGAGAATTTAAAGGTCCAATAATTACGCGGGTTGGGGACTTTCTTCCACTAAAATGTCAAAATAATTACTATGTCATTGATACATCTTTTTTTTTTTTTTTTTTTAAAAAGTCAGTCTAAAATTTGATAAATATTTTAATGATACTATCAACACTTTATTGTGGTACAATTTAAACGTTAAATATACTGTTAGTTTAATTGAGTGTATAAGAACGATAATATTAAATAAAGTATATTAATAATATTGTGATTAGTAATTCTGAAATTATTTTGATTCATTATTTAATTTTGTGTAGGGGTATTCATGGTTTGATTTGAGTCAATTATGATAAAAATAAAAATCAAATCAGTTTAATCAATTTTTAAATTATTAAAATCAAAACATACCAAATGTGGGTCACGTTCATCTATTTGGTTATTGTTGATTTTCTTTTGTTTGATTCTTCTTTTTTATTCGACTTTTACGAAATCTTATTGTATTTCTTTTTTTTTTTTCCTACCATTAGGTTATTATTCTTTTCCAATTTAGAATCCATTATTAACATTTTTATTGTGACGAACATAATTTTCTTAAATTTTTAATAGTAATATATATATATATATATATATATATATATATATATATATATATATATATATATATAATTTTCTTAAATTTTTAATAGTAATATATATATATATATATAAATCCAAACCAAAAATAAAAATCTCTTTATTTTTAATCAATTTTGTTTGATTTTCTGTTTCAATTATTTTTTAATTGAATCACGAACCCCCTTAGTTTGATGTATTAAAAATAATTTTTATCTTTAATCATGCTTATTCAAATATCTTATATATACGATGATTTGCTCTGTATTAATTTTATGCCATATACTATTATATATAATATAACTAAAACATGAATACATTCTACCAAACGACTCCGAGAACATACCTGTGAAACAACTCCAAGAACACCTAGTGACACTCTAACTGCATTCAGCTCAGAGCTACCATTTTCCAATATACGAACTTTAGCATAATTATACGACGCATCAGCTGGTGTAACGATTCGAAGTCGCATAATATAATCATGTACCGAACTTCCCATACCCCAAAGAGAACTTCCATGAGCTCCGGTCCCAATTAAGCCACCAATAGTTAAACCCCACCAATAAGGCGCGTAAGGCAGGACTAATCCTGCTTTACCCGCCTCACTAATAAGTTGTTTCAATGTCACCCCACTTTCAACAGTTATACTCATGTCTTCTTGATCGATTCTCAAGATCTTGTTTAGGTATTTTGTACTTATAAGTAACCCGCGGTCTTGATCATCATTGTCTAGACATACCAATTTGGGTATGCTATGAGAAAATCGAGTGGCGATTTTCATTTTTCTCTTTTCTCTTGTTGCATTTGCTACTATAGAAATGACTTCTTCTTCTGTGGATGGATAAATAGCTTGAGATGCCTTGCAAATCGCGCGATCTGGGAAGGCCCCGTAGGAGTTTGTAATGGTGCAGTTGAAATTTGTGTTGTATGAACATTTTATGGGATCTTCAGGTGGGCTAGATTTAACTGAGTAGATCATAAAGAAGATTAAAGTTAGTTTTATGATTTTGGTGTTAACCATGACTGGTAAATCAGAGAGATGTACAACTTGTATAGATAGAGGGTTGCTGAAATAAATAGAAATAATGTACTGATTAGAAAAAGGTCACACAAGTATTAATTGTGTGGGACATAATATAAAATAAAACTTTTTATATTTAATTGATACTAGCTATATGCGTAGAAGCCCCATTGAGAAGGTGCAAGAGGTTGATTATAGTGGGTATGAGGAGAGGTAGAGGTAGGTCGAAGAAGTATTGGAGAGAGGTGATTAGAGACTTGACATGGCGTAACTTTAGGCTAATGTGGCATCATGACCTTAGGCGTAACTTCAGGTTGAGGCGATGGCATGACCTTAGATAGGAGGATGTGGAGGAGACATACTAATAACCCCACTTTGAAATTATATTTTGGAGGCAAAAGAATGAGGGGGACCACAAAAACATGCATCTTGCTATTTAAGACATGGATTATGACATGCCAACCTCTCTACAATCTTGTAGGGGAATAGTCTTGCACGTCAGACAAGTAAAAAGAAATAAGGCAAAATAAAATTATTATTTTTTTACCCCAATCTCTTAATATTGATGAATACTGTGACATGTCAAAATAAAAGAAGACTTACTCCATCTTGTATTGCAATAGTGACATGCCATTCCATCATTTTGTTTTTTTTATTCATGTTGCAAGTGCAAAAATTAGTTGCTGTACTAAGTTGAAAACATTAGTAACCTTTGAAGCCAAGATATATATTATAATAATAACTAAAAGATAGGGCTATACTATATTAAACAACTGTCATATAGGTGTAAAGTGACATTAGACATAGCATATTTTCTTTAATTTTATTTAGGCCAACATCATGTACAATCCTTTTAATTTGTTCTTAAATTTTATTTTGATACTCCAATTTAATTTTATTTCATTTTAATGTTTTTGACTTTATTTTTTTATGTATCATTTAAACACAAAATGCTAACTGGACATATTGTTGAGATATTATTCATCTTTTAAGGTGCGTGAGATATTCTTTTTAAAGTTAAGGGTTATTTGAATGAACTTATGAAAAGTAACTTATAAGTTAAAAGCTAAAAGTCACAAGTAGAGTATACCCTACTTTTGACTTTTTTAAAAAACTTTTTTAACCTAAAAATGAATGCTTAACACATTTTTTAACCATTTCAAACACCTTCAAAATTAAAAATATACTTAAAAAGTCAGAAGCACCTAAGAATAAGTTAATCAAAATAGACACTTAATATTCAACATTTTATATCGTTAACAACGTCCTCCTCTATTTCGTTTTTCCTTCTTCTACTTTACTTATTCATTTATTTTCTTCATCTACCTCTCATTTTCTATTTTAACTCTCTCTAGACTAAGTATATATCTTCCCAAAATAAAATTCATCTTTTTAATTTTCTTATTTTTTTGCAGTGTGGATATATATTTAAATTAAATGGGTTGAAGCATGTTGGTGTAACACCCCAGAAATTTTTTGAGCTAAGACTCGAACCGTTCTTCATAGTGAGTGAGATTTTTGCAAGGAATTTAAAATTTCTTGAGTGTTAAGGTCACTAGATGTTGCTCCTTGAGTTCCAAGAAGAACCTATGAGAAAAGCATTCAAGTCATTCCTAAGTTTTCCTTAAGTTTTGGGTCAACTTCAAACGACCATAACTCCTAGTAAAAGATGAGCTAGGTGAGCTACAAGATAGAAAATTAAATCCCTTCGAGTCCTCTTTCCAACGCCACTGAGTTTTCTCAATTCCGAGTTCTGAGGAAGAAGTTATGACTGATTTACTAACGTCGCGCAAACCTGGCAGCAGCTCCGCGACGCGGAGCCAATACGGACCTCACTGCTTGGTGAAAAATCATTCCGACTCCCAGCTAATTTTGTTTATTTATTTAAGGGTATTTTAGTCCTAAAAACCCTTAGAAGGTCATCTAAATTGCCCTAAACGAATAGAAATTAAGGTTTCAAATCAAACCCTCTCATTCACTCCAAAGATTCTACGCTCAAGAAAATCAAGAAAAGCTAAGGCTAGGGTTCTTCTTTCCAGATTTTTCCTTCAAGTTCTTCAAGAAGATGTTCTTTCAGGTATGTAAGCTTCCATAGTGTTGGGTTTGTTCACCCACACGCCAGTCATGTTAATTTCAGCGTTAAGTTCGTTCTAGAAAGTTGAAAATATGAGGTTCTTGAATTATGTTCTTGAAATTGGCTTTAGTTCTTGAGTTTTGATGAGATTATTGAGTTCTTGATGAAATCATGTCAATTTTAGAGTTGTTTATGAGTAGGTTTTTGTGTTCATGTGCTGGGTATCTAAATCTAAAGAGGGATTGAGAAAGAGAATTGAATTTAGGCGAATTGGGGTTAGAAAACGAAGAAGGAAAAGTCGAGCAGATTTTGGCACTCAAGTCCGCGTCGCGGACTTGCTTCCCCAGTGACAAAAAATTTGCTTCACGTCGGGTTAGGACGCAGACTCCTCTGTCTTAAAATTTAATTTCGTGAGTATTATTTTAAACCATCTCTGCGTCGCGGACTTGTTCCAAGACGGTGATTTCGTGACTTTTCTCATGTTTAATTAGCTATCAACAATCATTCCTAAACATCATAAGACCTTTCCTATCACAAATCACAACCTTGAATCCATAATTCAAATTCAAGGTAGAGTTAAAAGTTATGTCTTGAGAGTTCTCTCGGATATTTTGAGGAAGTAATTCAGAGAATGAGAAGAGTCGTATAAATGAGTTTCATATTGTTATGTAGATCATCGAGTCGAGTTGTTTCATGTCCATAACTTCCGCATGAACTCCATCAGTTTAGTATCTTTGAAAGGAATAGTATCTTCAAGTCCCAAGTCTTGAGTATCGAGTTCCTAACCCTTTTGAGATTATAATCCTAATCATGGGACTATTAGCTATTACCCATGAAGTCCATGAGTTGAGTTGTTCATGCCCATAATTCCGCATGAACATTATAAGTTGAGCAGTCTTAAAACGAGAAGTATCTTTGAGTCCTTGAGTTGAGTAGTTCATGCTCATAATTCTGCATGAACCTTCTGAGTTGAGCATTCTTGAAATCAGTAGTATCTTGAGGTTCTTGAGTTCCAAGTATTTGAGTTCTATCTATGGTTATTAAAAACCTTGCATTGAGTCGTTCAAGTCCATAATTCGGCGTGAACCATTTTTTTATGAAGTCTTTTACAAATGTTTAAACTTTGTTTTAAGACTTAAGCTTTGAAGTTGAGTAAAGAGTAAGAGTAAAATTCATTTTCTTTAAAATGATATATGGGAACTAAGTATTCCCAAGAGTGAATGTTTTCACATTTAAGATGAGAGGAAACTGAGATTTCCAAAAGAGTTTTGAGCAAGAAAGGGAACATCGATTCCAAGAGAGCTTTTAAGCTAAGTTTTTGAGTAATTATCTCAAATCAAAGAATGAAGTTTGTTTTAAAAATATATGAGCTAAGTATATTTTTGGGAGTAGTATTGAGCACCGATATGGGGATACGAGTTCATATTAACTCAAGTCTCCATAATCCATGTAGCGATCATTGGTATTAATGGGTCATACTTTTTAGATGATTACGTAAGTTAAGCTAGTGGATCCACTAAGTTAAGCGTTCTATATGACGGCAAAGTATAGGACAATTCTAACAACGTGGGCAAGACGATGTATCACCACTTAGGCTCATAGTGATGGTTGTCGGTTAGAGAAACTCTCACAGAAACTATATTACTTTATTATATAAGTAAAGTTGAGTTTGTTATTGCATTTTCTTTAACGAACTAAGTTGTTTTTACTGTTTTATAAAGTTTTCCATATATTGCATGTGTATTGTTGCTTTATATTGAGTTGAGTACCCAGAGTCGAATATCATATCTTTGAGTTGTGTAACATCCGGCAATATGAAATAATTGAAGAGGCTTAGAATTGGAAATTTTCATTTTTGGAAAGAATTTAAAGTTTTGGAAATTTTGGCTAAGTATGGAAAATGTGAAATTTTGGCCAACTTTGAACAGCCATAAATTCTAGCTCAGGATGAGTTAGGTGGAATTCCAGTTATGGTTGCAAAGTTCGTGGAACGACCTTTCCAACGCCACCGAGTTTGCTTGATTCCGAGTTCGTATGAGGGAGTTATGACCTTTGAAAGCTGGGCAGTTGACAAGGAAATCCGTCCGGGAATCATTAAGGGCATTTTAGTCTTTTCCCTAGCCAATTCTTTTGAGCTCATATTGTTGTATTAGGATGATCTTTGGATCATTTTTGTCCCATTTTTTTTTGAAAGAGAAAGAGTTAGGGTTCTTGAGATTGAAGAAGAGAAGAAGGAGAAGAAGAAGAAGAGAAGAAAGAGGAGATTTGTCAAGACCATTGTGGATTTTCGTCGGGGGTGATCCCTATCAAGGTATGTGAGTTTTCCGTGTGGGTTGATCCTTTCCCTCACACACACCAAGTTTATTCTATGCTTTGAGAAAAGATTGGAAATTGTTGTTGAAGTGTCGAAGTTGTTAGTTGTTGTTGATATTGTTGTTGAGGTTGTTGAAGTTATTGTTCGTTGTGAGGCTTGATTGGGTTGTGCATTAAGTTGAAACCTATTTTATGTTGAGGGGATTATGATTCTAAGAGCTATGACCCTTTAAAGGTCGATCCACCATCGATTTGCAGAAATTTCTGGGCTGTCGATCCCCATCTACGGGACTGGCCTACGGACCGTAGATCGATCAACGGTCCGTACTGGTCAACCGTCAATCGAAACAGAAGTTGGTTTTTGGGGCATCGATCTACGGTCACGACCTACGGTCCATGGCCTGACCTACGGACCGTAAGTCAGGACCGTAGGTCAACACTTAGTCTTTTTCTTAAATGAATTCTGGGGAAAATCTCTGACGCAATCTACGGACCGTAAGTCCATCTACGGTCCGTCGATGGCGTCCGTAAGTCCCATCTGTGTCACCAGAAATCTGAAGTCTCAGCCAAGTTTCCCCTCTTCTTTTCTCACTTTCTCATGCATGTTCCAAAGTAATTCACCTATGTTTTTATAGTTGTTTTCGACGTTCCAAAGTGCGTCTAAGCGTTCAAGAATCCTTCCATAACATGTGATCGAACACCTTGAATTCATAAATTCCGATTCAAGGAAAGATAGTTCCAAGTCAAGTGAAGTTTCAAGTCGAGTAAGAGTCTTAGTTTCAAGCTAAGTCATGAGTTTAAAGTTGAATTCTCTTCTTAAAAAAAAAGAAAAGAGAAAGCTATTAGGGAACTAAGTATTCCCAAAGGAGGTTGTAAATGCTATTATATTTGAATAAGAAGGGAATCATGTTTTCTTTCCCCAAAGGAGCCTTTGGGATAAAGTTTTGAGTAATTATCTCAATCAAAGAAAGAAGTTATTTTAAAAGCATGAGCCAAAGTATTTTTGGGAGTAGTATTGAGCACCGAATTGGGGACACGAGTTCATATTAACTCAACTCTCCATAAGAACCATGCGCCAACATGGACTTGTCGTATCATTCTTTTTAGATGATCACGTAAGATTAGGCTAGTGGATCCACTAAGCAAAAGTAAGGTCCTATATCGATGGCAAGGTATAGGATGGTCCTTTGGCAACGTGAGGTAAAACGTTGTATCATCACTAAGGCTCGTAGTGGTGGTTGTCGGTTAAAGAACCTCCCACAAAAGCTGTATTATGTTATAAAAGAAAAGTTGAGTTTGTTATCATTTTATCCTTAACGATCTAAGTTGTTTACATTCTTTTACAAGCTTATTATGTATGGCTTGTGTCTTATTGCTTTACTTTGAGTTCAGTTATTTATATGAGTTGTTCAGAGTCAAGGTAAGTGATCTCTTGTTCTTCTTTCAAGCTTAAGTTGTGGTTCAGCTTTTCCAGCTCACATATTCGTACATTCCATGTACTGATGCCAGTTGGCCTGCATCGTCTTATGATGCAGATACAGGTACCCCGGATCAGCATCCTGCGCGTCGTTGATCCAGCTGAGCACTCCAGAGTCTGTGGTGAGCCTCCTTGCATTCCGGAGGACTCAATTATTTTGTGTACTTAGTTTTGTTCTATTAGGATGTTGCGGGGTCTGTCCCCACATCCATCTCAGTATATTAGAGGCTTCAATAGACAGTCAGACAGTCAGTCAGTTAGTTTTGAGTCTCTCATCCATGTACATGTATATATATGTGTAAATATTCTATTTTGAGACTCGAATTACCCTTTGGGCCATATTTTTATTAGTTAAGTTGTTTATATCTTTGCATGACGTTGAGTCGTTCTGTTGAGTTAGGTTTCCGCTGAGTTAAGAAAGTCAGGCCAAGGGTTCGCCTGGGGCCAGCAATGGTCTCCAGGTGCCGGTCCCGCCCAGGGTGTAGGCTCGGGGCGTGACAAGTTGAGTATCTAATCTTTGAGTTGAGTATCTAATCTTTGAGTTGAGTATCTAATCTCTGAGTTGAGTATCTTATCCTTGAGTACTTCTGAGTTGAGTAAGTTTGAGTAGTTTTGAGTATCATTGAGTATTCCTTGAGTTGAGTAAGTTTGAGAAGAGGTAATTATGTTTCTTTTTTATCAAGTTTCAAGCTTATGTTTATGTTTTAGAATTCCCCTTACATGCTCGTACATTCCACATACTGAGCCATTTGACCCGCATCTTTTCATGATGCAGACATAGGTGCCAAGGCTCGAAGACCTCTGGGACATGGAACAGTACTTTAAGGTTGTTCGTGCCCCTTTCTTTTGACCGTGACTCCGTACCGACGCCTTTCCCTTTGTATAGTATACGGCTATGAAGCATGAACAGAATCGCCTTTGTTCTGAAGGCCTAGCGAGTTCCTTTTTTATTTTTTTTCAAAGGCGATGCCAAGATGAAGACTCCTCAGCGCCAATTAGTTGATGCTACAACACTGCTCTTACCGCGAAAAAAGCCTTTTGACTATTAAAAAAACTTATTTGGAGACCCGGTCTGGAATTAGGTGTAGCTATATCACAAGCTCATGTTTCTACGATCTTAATCTGTATTTACTTGAATGATGCTATAAATCTTCATCAAAGTGCGCTGGATCCATATCTCCCTTTGCTTTGCCAAATAGTTGGCGCGCCAGGGAAGCGCTCTTCGGGCTGAGGTCCAATTCATCTCGTAGGCTTATTGTAGAGCAGAATGCTGTTATAGAATCCGCTATTTTTGGAATAGAATAAGCTTTGTGTCCTAACCAGATGCCGTGGGGCGATAAGGGGTGCTTTATCTAAACTAATGGCTCTATCTCTGAGGTAACCCGGACTAGTAGGCTGGCTAATCACTTGATGACCCGGTGGAGAATGGGAACAGAGAGTCGCTCCCATAAACGAATGAATGGGGCTCCTGGTCCTGATCGAACCAGAGATTCCGACAACCCGGGGAATCGGCAGAAAGAGATGGGTCGGATACTGGAATCTGCCCACGCTAGTCGTCTGAGTGTGTGGTGTGTAGTGGGTGCGTCTTAGTGTCTTCTTACTACGAAAAAGAAATGAGAAAATATATGTTTCTCATTCTCGAAACTCCACTCGTTCTCTCCTTTCTTTCGCCTAAACAATTTCATTGCCTTCCTCTAGAGCATCGGCCGGCCGGTTTTTCGACCAGATCCCCCTAAAAACCATACGTGCGGGTCTCCCCGCATGCGGCTCACGCCATTCGAGGTGGCCCAGCCCAGGATCATCAACAAGAGCTTTGTTGATACATCCGGGAGTTTGAGTTAGCTATAGTGAGCCTTCTTGTTTCCGCAGAATTTCATTTACCTTTCAGTTTAGTCAGAATGCCGTGGGTCTTGTCCCTACTTTCATCTTTATCAATTAGAGGCTTCATAGATAGTCAGTATAGTTGAGAAGTCTGTATTATTTATTTATTTTATTAAATGTTTTAATGACTTAAGTTGCCTATTTTATGGCGAGTTGAATAATATATTTTATTCAGTTTTCTTTTGAGTTAAAGCTTTGTATTTGATTTTATTGAATTTTATTCAGTTTTAAGCTTTTGCATGCTTAAGTTAGTCTTCCGCTTGTAGTCAACCCAGATGAGGGTTCGCTTGGGGACCATCAATGGTTCTTAAGTGCCGGCCACGTCCAAGGTGTAGACTCGGGTCGTGACAGTTGGTTTTTTGATAAAGCAATTAAGAAAATAACAGAGAAAGACTTTGAGAAAAAAAAATACTGCAGAATGGTCAAAGGAAATTATTTTATTAATAATTCAGAGACATACATTTATAGATATTATCTCTAACAAAAAATAGAAAAATATGCCAATAAAATTCAAATAACAAATCAAAGAACTAACTCTTAAATTCAAGTCACATAGGATTTTAATAAAATAATTTAAAAACCTTAAAAGTAGCTAACTATTTTATTTCTGCAATATCCAAAGACATATTCTCAACACTCCTACTTGGATCAGGAATTGTAGATTGTAGTCTCATCTAAAATTGATTTTGTGAACAAATCTATCAATTCATCTTTTGTCTTACAAGGCTTGTGTGCATCTTCTGTTTGATTAAATGAGAAGCTCTTACCTCTCATTTCAACTTATAAAATCTCTTGCTTAGTAGAATCAAATATTCGACAATATTTGTCTCCAAATAATAACTTAAATCTTTTTTCTAATAACTGGCCAACACTAAACAAACTTTTATCAATATCAGGCACATAAAGAACATCTGACATTATTTTTGTACCTGAATTTGTTTTAATTGCAACAGACTATTTTCCTTTTGCAGGAATACAATCATCATTCTCAATTCTGACTTTCTTATTTTTCATAGGAATAAACTCTTTAAAAGGATTTCTTCATATGTCATGTGATTTGTACAACCACTATCAATCATCCAAAAATCAGATTTTTTGGTTGAAAAACAAGTTGCCACAAATAAATGGTCTTCTTCTTCTTCTTCTTCTTCAGTAGTGACTTGGACAACTGTTTCATCCTTTTGAAATTTGCTTTTGCAAATCACAACTTCATGACCAAGTTGTTTGCAGATCTTGCATTGTGCATCTGGTCTCTTCCAACATTTATATGGAGGATGTCCATTTTTGCCACAATGCTGACAAGGTGGGTAATTCTTCAAGAATTTACCCTTGCTTTGAGTTTTGTGGCTGGCTATTAATGCTCCTTCAACCATGCCATCTTGCCTCATAAGCCTCCTTTGCTCCTGTGCCTGCAAAGAATTTAACAATTCTACCAAGGTAATTTTGGACAGATCTTGTGTGTTTTCCAAGGTTTTAATACATGCTTCATATCTTTCGGGCATTGTAACAAGAACTTTTTCAACAATTCTTGTATCTTTAAATTCAGTGCCTAGTAATCTTACTTTGTTGACAATTCCAAGCAATCTGTCAGAGTATTCCTTGACTGTTTCTAACTCTTTTATTCTCTGCAATTCAAATTCCCTCATTAAATTTAATACCTTCATTCCTCGTATTCTTTAATCTCCATCATATTCTTTCTTCAGATAATTTCAAATTTCTTTTGGTGATGTGAGAGTCATGATTTTCATGAAAATAGTTGTCGAAACAGCAGCAAATTAACAAAGTTGCTTTTGCTTTCGACTTAATGGTTTTTTTTCCTTGTGATTCTTGATTTGGGCCACGGTGGGATTATTTGGCAGCAGATTAATTTCATAATCCTCTTCCATGGCCTCCCAAAGATTAAGAGCCTCCAAGTAGGTCTCTATTCTTACAGCCCATAGTTGATAATTCTCACCATCAAAAATAGGAGGATCCATTCGTGAAAAACTATTTTCGGAATCCATTTTTCTACTCACAGGTCTCTCAAGAAGAAGGCTCTAGATACCAATTGTTGGTTTTTTGATAAAGAAATTAAGAAAATAACAGAGAAAGACTTTGAGAAAAAAAATACTGCAGAATTGTCAAAGGAAATTATTTTATTAATAATTCAGAGACATACATTTATAGATATAATCCCTAACAAAAAATAGAAAAATATGCCAATGAAATTCAAATAACAAATCAAAGAACTAACTCCTAAATTCAAGTCACATAGGACTCTAATAAAATAATTTTAAAACCTTAAAAGTAGCTAACTATTTTATTTCTGCAATATCCTGAGACATATTCTCAACAAAGCATGATTTTCAAATCGGTTGTCTATAAGTTGAGAAACAGGGTCCAGAAAAAGATGTAAAAATTGGCTAGGTGGAAGAAGTTTGTTTTATTTCTTATTCCGATTATGCTATGGAATTGGCTAGGTCTTACTTGTAGGGGTAGACATATATATCAAAAAAATTGATTTAACCAAAATAAAAAATTGAATCAAATTAAATTAGTTTGATACATATTCAATACACATTATTAACAAATCAAAGTACTGAATTAGAGTTCAAAAGAATGCAGTAGTGTTTTTAAAAGACTCTATTAGGACTCGTCTCGGGGCGGGGCTCTAGCAAATTAATGCCCCGAGACTCAAGTGTGAGGCTTAGTTCTGTAAGACTTACGCCCTAAGCACCTGACTGTACGCCCTAAGCATCCGGCTGTACGTCATAAACACGCCTGACGCTCCCCTAACAGATCTTACACAATTTATGTGTTAAATTTTTTAGTTATCATTGTTGACCCTCATAATTCTTGAATAAATGAATGATATTTAATAGTTTTTTAATCTATAGAAATAAGAAGATTGAGAGTAACTCAAATAACAAGTTGTAGTATTGCATCTTTACTATTTGGTAACACTGTGAGGGTGATTATATATTTATTACCTAACATTTCTTTTAAAATTTCATAGCGAAATTTTACTTTTTTTCACTTACCCGTAGTCTTCATGTTTTTTTCATATGTCTCAAGATTATAATATTTTATTTAGCTATTTAAAAGTAATTTTATTTTTATTCATGATGGAGTAATGGTTTTATTATAATACTAGTAAGTGTTATTGATTGATAGATTGTATAGTATGATAATAATATATTTTTAGAAATAATAATTTTTTTATTATTAAAAATTTAAGATAATAGATTATTTATACTTCTATAATCATTTTAGAAGTTTTATTTACTATGAGTTTCCTTAATCATGCTTGTAATTATTTAAAACTATTGATTTATTTTTATAATTTTATGTTATTATTTATTATACTATATTGTAAATTAAAAATTTTAAAATTCATTGGGCTTACGCCCCATGTCTCGAGGTTTACGTCTCACTCTATGCTAAGTAAAATGTCATGTCTCACACCTCCGCCTTTTAAAACACTGGAACAGAACATCCATTGCTAGTTCCTTGTGTTTGGTGTTTGGTGATGTAATTCAAGTTTATATAGGTGACATTTCATTTGTGAAATAAGGTAGCTAGGTTTAAGTGTAAGATTATTTAGAATTTCATGTACCTATTATTGAACAAATAAGTGAGGGTTTCATCTCTTAAGGGTGATGGGATTGTTGGGTTAAAGAATAGGTTAGGAACTTATGGTTGTTTTGGAGAAATAATTATGTGAGTATCTTTTTGGTTGGTTTGGGGATATAATTACAATGGATTTACCTTTATAATTTTTTTCTAATACTTGCTGAATATTTATACTGGATAACGTTTTTAATATTTAAATAGTACAAATTAAAGAATTAAAATGGAAAAAAAAATCCAATTGTTATGCCAAAATAAAATTTAGGAGCAAATTAAATTATTTTTTCATTGTTCGGCATTTCATTTATGTATTCTTATATCCACCTACAATTATTCATTTCTTGAATGCTTACATGTCCAATAATTATGTAGGGATTTTTTTAGTTTAGCAAATGTCAGAGCAATTAGTAGGCATTTGGCCATATGATTTGGAATTTCAATTTGATATTTTTTATTTGAAATCAATATTTTATGAAATTTGTACAAAATTTTAATTCTAATTTCAAATTTTAAATGTAAAACTTAACTCATGAATTTATATTTTGTAAAATTATAAAAAATGAAAATGCACGCTTGACGTGAATAGAATATTGTATGTACTTTGTGAAAATAGTTTACAAAGATATAACTAGTTACTAGTACTTTAGTTGATTATTTGAAGCAGTGAAACTTGTAAAATTACGTGCATACAAATTTATAACATTTAATTACTAACATTTATTATTTTTGTTTATAATAGAAACATAGAAATGTGTGATTTATTAATGCTTCGCGTTAAGATATTTAGATACCTTGCTTATAAACTATGATTTGCTTATTTGATAAGATTGTATAAGAGTTGAGAAAACTTTGATAATTTTTCACAAATTACAGAATTTTCATATTTATGAGCAAAAAATATACTGCTTAAATATTCAAATAGTAAATAAAAAAAAATCAACTTTAAACCAACGTTATTTTAAATGATAGTTTAAAATCATGTGCAAACTACCTTGGTAGGTATATTATAGGCTTAAGTCATATACGGGCCCTTAAAGTTATCTGCATATTTCAGTTAGACACCTTAACTTAGGTCAGTACCTATTGAACACTTTAATCTTAACAAATTTATATCTATTAAACACAAAATGAAAATCTGGTGAAAGACAGAAGTGTGTGTGTCTCAAACACAAATACATAGCAAATAGACCAATAAAATGATGACACGTGGCAATTAGATAAAAAAAGAATTTAAAAAAAACAACAAATTATTTCCAATCAATCCACGCCCCCAACCCCCCCCCCCCCCCGGGTCCTCTTCTTCTTCAAATTTGCTGCCATTTCAAAGCTTTTCACCATTTTGGATTTATAATCACTTACTACCATAATTATCTAATAAAGAATAATGACTTTTGCTGAAAAAAATAATCAAAATTTATATTAATTTTATCAAAAAAATGGAACTTTAAAAAAAATGCAAAAGAAGAATAAAAATGGGTTAGAGAAAGAGAGGCAGACGTTTAGAGGGTGGTGAGACAGAGATTTTTCATTTTATTTTTTATATTTTTTTTAAAAATTAAGTTGAAAAATAAATAAATAAATATGATTTTTAATTGCTATATACACTCAAGGAGTGTGAAACACGCTTTTTTTGTCATATCAGCATTTTGTGTCTAATAAGAATGATTTTTGAATAAATAAGGTGTTCAATAGTTAAAAGCCCAAGTTGAGATGTCCAAGTGAAATATGTGGACAACTTTAAGTGGTCGTAGATGACTTAAGCATATATTATATATATCAATGCATAGTTGAGTGGGATTTGAAACTGTGAAGTTATACACAACTATCATTCATTCATTGGACATCATCTCACCTACTACTACCCAGTGGCGGATGCAGGATTTCCATCGAGGGGTTCAAAAAGATAAGTAAGCACACTATTAGTATTCATATAAGCGGGGTGGGCGGGGCGGGTCAAATATAAATGGATCAGATCAGATATAAGCAACTAAAAAAAATTCAACTCTACCTCAACACAAACAATAAAATCGAGTAAGTATATGTTTGACATAACATTAAAATAAGTATGAGAGAATGTATTTTTTAAAACTATATGGATCTTGTCTTTGCCATTGTTGTATATAAACGTTATTTAATTTCTGAAACTAACTAAGGAATACTTCTAAATCCAATCATATTGTAGCAATAAAATTCGCGTCGAGAAAATAATTATCAAGATTGAAAAATATCGGGCCAATTGCATTTATTTATAAATTTTAAATGATTACTCTTATTTATTTAATCTTACTTATAATTATATTATTCCTTAATCAAATATAAATTAAACGTTTGACTTAAAATGAGTATGAGAGAATGTATTTTTAATTTTAATTATGAAAACAACGTTATAAGTTTACTTAATTTTATAAAAATGGAAAATAAATTTATTTTTTAATTCATATATGCTATCATTGCTTTCTAATTCATAATCTATGTACCAAAGAACCCAAGATATGTTATATCTAAAATATATCATAAATAATATTAATGAAATATTCAGATTAAAACGACTATCAGAAGAATATTACAATAAATATTATTACATTTTACCATGAATTCCGCACCTAATATTAAAGAAATATCAAGATTAAGACACTTAGCAAAAGAGTATTATAATAAAATCTTTAAAATAAATTACTCACCTACCACACTACCACTTCCATGAATTCCTCAACTACACCATTTTTCGGTGCGAAACTGGAAGTTGAGGAATTCATGGAAGTGGTAGTGTGGTAGGTGGTAGTGTGGTAGGTGAGTAATTTATTTTAAAGATTTTATTATAATATTATTTTGCTAAGTGTCTTAATCTTGATATTTCTTTAATATTAGGTGCGAAATTCATGGTAAAATATAATAATATTTATTGTAATATTCTTCCGATAGTTGTTTTAATCTGAATATTTCATTAATATTATTTATGATATATTATAGATATAACATATCTTGGGTTCTTTGGTACATATATAAATTTTCCTCCATTAATTGTTCTAATAGTTTTATATCTTCCATAGATTCTATCAAATATTGTAAATATTTGTAGTTCATTTTAATCTGAATTTATTTCTAAATCATATCATTCTATTCTTTCGAGGTCTAAATCATGTAGGTCTATTTCATACCATTCTTGGTTCAATATATCTTCTGATTCGTTATCTTCAAATATTTTTTCTCATATTATTCTTCTTAATTCAATTATTTCTATATTTTAAAGTATATATAGGATTAAAGTTTCGTAGTTTTTTATCATTTCATCATGCATGTATGTGGTCATGTTCGTTGTTATGCAGATTTTTTATTTTCAATTATTCCTTCTTATCATATCCATAATTGATTAAATTCATATTAGATCATTATGAACTAGATTATCTGTTTATCATGTTCTCCTGTCACTACTAGCATCGTACTTTAGCGGATACTTCCTTCTTATCAGCGCCTCAACTTTGTTTACTCCCCTAAACGACTTTCCTCGCCTACCGGTTTCAACATCAAGATGACATAGTATAGAAGTTTTCTCCCTGTTTCCAGTGTGCTAATAAACTAGAAATCATGATTCAAATAATTCTAATACATAAAAACTAACATAAATTTATTCAATCATATATATGATATTCAGGAATATATGAAATTAGTTCCGCATATTTTTTGAACAATATACCTTTGTTTCTTGCTTATTCATGCTATCTGAAATATCTGATTGGATTTTAGATTGTTGCTCCATTTATCTAAATACTAACTTTTGTAGAGAGATTTTTGAAAGGAGAGTTTTATATATTAGGCATTGCCTGCCTTTTCATTTACATATACATTCCTTTATATAGAAAGGAAGTTCTTACTTTACAATCCTTCCTAATACTACACGTACACCTACTACTTAATAATGTGCCTAATATATAATATAATATAGTATATCTACATTATGACACATCTACTTATGACACACCATACCTACTTTATGACTACTTTACATCTTTTTACTATTCCTACTTTACACATGTCTACTACTATTTCTAATAAGTTAAATAACTTTATGACTTTTACATTTTTGCAATAATACGTAGATGATTTTAGCTTTCTTGACTTCTTTTTCTTTTATGTTTTTCCATGCTTATCTCCTTTTGCCATATGGATTATTCTAGATGGACATCTGGTATCACATTATCTTCTCCATTGCATTTTGAACATATGTGATCTGGATATTTGTGTCCAATTAACTTGCAATATCTGGTTAATAACTCTGCCGAAATAAATCCTGATTTTAGTGCTCGTGTTGTAGGTCGTTCTTCTGGCTTAAGTAATGATAAAATCCATCTTTGGACTTCATCCATATCTGCTTTCCTTAGCTCCCTTGAATTGAAATAAATCATTAACTGATCTCTTGCATAGTAGCTCCATATAGCGTTTCCGTTTAAATAATTATTTGCTAGCTCTTGTATAATGGTTGATATACCAATTATTCTCTTATTGACATAAAAACTGGGTATCTCACTTTTTTGTATCTCTGGTTGTTGTTCGATATCTTCCGGTATTATCATATCTTTTGTTAGTCCTATCTTTACCACTTGTATCAGAGGTTTTATTTCCTCGTATAATATCTCTGCTGTTGCCGTATAAAATTTTACATAGAATAAATTTCCCTTAGTAACTCTCTTATATTTGATAAATGTTTTATGTAGTTCCGGTATTCCACTTAGTTCCTCTCTGCCATATGTATATATTGTATTTAATAGTCCATAATTATAACATGTCCTTACTAAGTTGGAGTTAGTTTTTGATTGTGCAATCAATTTATTATAACCTTGTAATTTTTGGGTTAAACAATCGTGGTTGGGTTCTCGGATTGTAGTAGATCTGGGTTTAAGGTTTAAAAATATTTAGATTTTGTATATATTTTCTATATAGGTTCACGTAATATGATTATATGTTCTTTTGTCATGGTGTAGGCTATCTGCATATGTAGAAGTTTGTAGTTCTATAGTTAATGTGTTTTTTGGTGTTAGCCTCGAGGTAAATGGTTTTTCGAATAACTGGTTTAAGTTTGAATTCTTATGTTTTTCACTAACTAGTTGGCTTGTACCTGCAGCTGTATTTAAACAAATGTTATGAGTTTTTAGGTGTTTCCCAACGTCACCTTTTAGTTCTGGATTTTTTCTGTCTTCCGATCGACATAGCTTCGCATTTTTATAGTCATGCTGCTGACTTATACTAGTTTTAGACTTCAGATTATCTTCATTAGTCTTTAGCATTTGTATCTCATTATCCATATTATCCACTTTTGTACAAAGTGTAGTAATGGCTTTGAGATTCTTTTCAATTGTATCTTCTTCCTCAGTCTCAGTCTGAGTAGCTTTGTCGTGATAGATAATTTGCAATAACATTCTTATCAGTTTTTATTACTTCAATCGTAAATGTAAAATTTAATATATTTAATACCAATCTCCTTATTGATACGCTCAAATTACACCTCCTTTCAGAAGCATAAGCGATCGTTATCAAGTAAAGAACCCAACTTGTAGGTTAGGATCAATCCCACAAGGAAAATGGTTTAGACTTTACTTTTAACCAACAACTATATTCGATTAGTCAAATTATTTCCAGAAACAAGTAATAAAAAGGGGGGTTGTGCTTGTGTGAAACAAATAGTAAGACTTAATATTGTAATCAATAATTAAATTCAACTTTGGTTGTTATCAAGATAAGAGAAATAACTAGGGTACACGTGTTCCCCATAATATCATAACGCAGTAATCCTAGTAATAACAATCCTTTTTTTTAGTGTATTACATGCAAAGTGATAAGTTAGGTATCTCTAAATCCTTGGTCCGGCATCTAGAGAATTTCACCCCGCACCTTGGTCCGGCTACGTGTGTATAATTTACTAACCCTTACCTTTACCTCATATTATACATCATAATCGATGTTTGGCTTAGTTATTACTTCGCACCAATCGACACTAGCCTATTAGATAGTATCACACTAAATCTATGTTGATAATTCTTTTCTTGTTAATTACCTCCTTGGTCCGGCAAGTAGTAACAAGGCGAGTTCTAACGTTGGCCACCGTTAAAAAGACTTCTAAACGAAAGAATTATCAATGCATGCAAAATACTAGTCAAGAATTGCTTTTTTACTATTCATACTTTGTTAATCGATCATGGTTCCCACAACCCTAGTTGTGGATTTAGTTACTCATATTAGCAAGAATACAATTCATAATTGTAGATGGAGAAATCATGAACTTACGTAAAGAGAATAATAAACCCAGAAAATTAACTTGAATTGCAAAGCCAAAATCTTCAAAACGAACTTGGGAAATCAATAATTGCTAGGGTTGCAAATTAATCTCCAAAGTTACAAAGCAAAAATAGAATAATAGTGTCTAACCCCCAAAAATGAGGTTTACATGCCCTATTTATAGAAAACAAATCCTAAATAAAAAAGGAAACAAATTAAGGAAAGTTTTGTTCAGGTACGCGTCTTCGATCCACGAGACTGACTTACGGACCGTCGATGGATCTACGGTCCGTAAGTCCCTTCCGTCACTCGGGACTTAGAAAATATTTTAGCATCCAACAATCAGCTTCTCTGAAGCAAACGATGAACCAGCAGCACGGACCGTAGATCGACCTACGGTCCGTCAATCCCTTCCGTAGCTCCA